>NC_142113.1:20455000-21055000 GCF_056152115.1 Neolamprologus brichardi | reverse complement strand
GGACATGCTAGTGGTCGTTATTCTGCACCTTACATCCAATCGCATACAAAAAAACTATTTTCATGCCATCATTAAGATCTTTTCGGGCTGCATCAGTTCACATTTGCTCTTTGCTGTGTTCGTGCAGTAGTACTAAACAGTGGCTCTGACTTATAATTTCTTTTATTAAACTGATCCATTTGATTTTTGTTAGCTGATTTATCAGTATCTGTCTACACGTTAAATAGATTATACAATGCCAAAAATATATAGTTAAGTGTATATATTTTTATGTATATATTCACATTTTAATTCATCAATATCTTTGGTTATATTGATAGTCTGCAGTCAGCAGGATTTACGAAGGTCTTATAAATAAAATAAAGAAATCACATGTTTTGTAAGAATCTTTATGACTCTGCCTTATTTTATGTACTTCTGTGTTCTACATTATAATCAATCCAATCGTTTTTGGCACTTAAAATATATTTATACAACTGTTATGTTATGGTTGTTGCTTCCCTCTTTGCCAGATCTCTTCTGAGAAAGACATTTTTTATGTTAATGAGAGTATCGTATTCACAAAAAAAGGATAAATAATTGCTAGAAACTGATTGCAGCTTCTACTCTGTGACAGAAATGATCTTTCTGGCTTAAAGTGGCTCGATCCCATTCACAAGAGATATATTTGACATATGTTTTACATATTAAAGGCCAACAAGTCATTTACAACCGTTTAAATACCGACAATCATAAATACTGGAAATCACTTATTGGCAGACGGTCAAAGCTGGCCCACTGGACAACTTTGGAAACTTTAAAGAAGAGCATAAATTTTTTGGCCTTTTAATATCTGAGAGATCACATGTGTAGTTAAGCTTCTCTACACTGGTCCGACCAAGATCCTAGTGGGCTGTATGTGGCCCATGAGTTTGACGTCTTTGGCTTAACAATTTAAGTAATTTCCTCACAGCTGGATTGCCAGTTGGAGATGCATTACTAAGCCTCATTTGAGACACACCAAGCAAGGTAAAAACAGATATTTACCCTGAAGTGTTGTTAAATTTAGATTTCAGCTGTATTGATCACTATCCAGCAATGTCTGTTTTGTGATCGCTGCAGGATCACATTAGGGGATATTTTTGTAGCGTCCAATGCCTTTATGCTATAATGTGCACAGGGTGATTTTTAGCATGTTATGATTATACATTAGGATCATATTACAGTTACTGCCCTGGGTTACATAATCTATGAAGTGCGATGAAGACTAAGTGATGAAAACAGTCATGACAGATGAGCAACCAGCCGATATGTTTTTATTTTCATCATCACAAACATCCTCGATTCATTATACGCAGCTACAGTATGAATACATAGTGGCGCTGTGGAGCACAGTGCCACTTTATTAGCACACCTCCATAAGCATGCATGCAGTAGTCGACACAGAAATGGAAAGCACTTTGATTTCTGTGAATATTGCAGACGTGAGCAATCACATCCACAAAGACTGCAAGTTACCAAGGTGTAACTTTAGGCTGGAAACATCTTTGAGCTCCATGAGGCTGCAGGGGGTCATCCTGAATCTGAAAACACATATCCTCCGCTAACAACATGAGGCATTCGAGTCCAGCTCATGACTTACCACGTACTATTTTCATATCCAAAATGCTCGGGCGTGTTTATGGACTTTTTCCTCGGGGAAGTGATAAGTAGGGTGACATTACTAGAAACCTGCAGATTACAAACAACTGTAAACTAAACTTCCCCTCAAAGCTGCAAATATTTTTGGCCTCGTTTTTCACAATGGAGGATAAGCCAGTGTTTGAATACTGAAAGTCACAGATTAGAAACAGAAACACACAAAAAGCAAATGTGCAATAGATGTAAAACAGTCAGATACATAATTTAAATAAATAAAAATAGATGAAAAGTATCAATCAATACTTATATATTAAGACACACTTAAAATAATGAACATTTGAATTTCTTTTTTTTATCAGAGAAAATGACATATTTTTTGCAGTGTCAAACTCAGAGCAGTCCTCAAGGCACTTTAAATACAAGAAAATACAGAGCCCCAGCATCCTTAAAAAAACAACAACTTTCTATTATTTAAAAAAAGTACTCTTTTGGGACTTTGTAGTATCCGTACTAAAAGCTGTTTGTGCTTGTCCTCACTCGTCTCACTGTAACACACATTTTTCTTTGTTGCTGTATTTTCTCCTCCTCATTTCGAGACCACGCTCCAGACGCTCATCCTCCTCCATGGCCCTGCAAACACAAAAACACGGTACGGTGCTGAGCTCATGGATATCTGCACCCCTCTATCATAGATAGGCATAAAGATCCAAATAACAAATTAATCTCTTTTGTTTTTTGGATGTATAATCTTCCTGTAACCCACTTTGTCTCTTTCACATAACCCTACGTATACTGACCGTCTCTCCTTGGTGTCGATATCCCTGATGATCTCGTCCCTTTGGTTGACCAAAGACACCAGCTCCTGGAGGAGCAGCTGCTCCCTCTGCTGCTGAGCGGGTGACTTCTGCCAGTCTGCACAGCAAACAGCAGAACTCAAAAAGATCAAATTCATTGTGTTTTAATTTTTTTTACCATTTACATTTGTATTATTATCTGTAAATCATTTTGACTGATATTGTACAGATTACTTGTTTCCACTACTTTAATGACCTTCAATAGCCATGATTACGCGCAGTTCTCTGGTCAGAAGGTCAAATCTCCTCTCCAGATCCTGCTCCTCTTGTCTGTAGATGCAGTTAAGAACGAGTCGGTTTAAAACAAATGTCAAATATACGTATATGAGTATGTGTATACTGATATGTGGGAGGTCTTACAACAGTTCCAGGTTGTCTTGTCTGCGGATCAGAGCGTTCTTCTTGTTTACCAGAGTGAACCACTCCTGGATCAGTCTCTCCTCTTCATCACGGTCACTTCCTGCAACAGCAGAGAAAAGACATGAAAGCCTGTAAATATTTGAATACAGATAAAGTTACAGATCATTAAACATAAAGATCCACATGCAAGATACTATTTAACAACAAAAAAAGTGTAAACTAGACTGAGCTGGATCTGGAATTTACTTCATTATAATCACAAGTAGAAGGCAGGTTAGCATCATGGCTGAGGATGGTATTCATCTGCATGCAGGTCAGGAGATTTAAGGTTCGGTTCAATTTAGTTAATCTTTTTATGCATTTACATGTATATTTTTTGGTGTCTTATAGTGCCACCTTCCCCTCTTACAAGTACTTGGTGATGTTGGAGAGGAAGAACTCCCTTTCGACGGGAAGAGACCTCTAACACAGGCCTGCTCCTGACCTCCTTCAGTAAAATATATAAATCCTGTCCTTCTACTACTTCCTGTAAAATACTGCATTAATTAAGATTCATCTTCTTACTTTCAAGTCTCTCCATAACCCTGCACCTCTGTATCTCACCGATCTTCTGCACATTGTCACAACTTGCTCTACTCCACTCTGGGATCCTCCACCTCCACCATCCTCTGTTAGACCCCAGTTAGAGCTTTCAGACAATTGTCAGCTCGTCTTTGAAACTCGCTCCCACACCACATTTGCAAAATTGATTTTCTCCCAATCTTTAAAGCCAATCTTCAAACACATTTTTAATATTTTTATATTTTTTTATTCTCTGATGTGTTTTTAATCGCCATATACTCAATTTTGTTATTTCATTGCTTGTAAGATGTCTTTGAGTGCCCTGAAAGGTGCCTATTAATACAATATATTATTATTATTATTTTATTATTATTATTAACAGAACAATGTTCAGGGAGGGGCAGCCACCTGCTATGACCAGGGGATAGGGAAGAGAAAACAGGAGAAATCCAGTGATGACACATAACTGCAACCACTTAATCAATGCAAAAGTCCATTGGATTAAATCTGCTTAGTGAATTCTGCACCGTTCACTTCTTGCTTATCAGAGGTTTAATTAAGTGACTCACCTGTTTCCATGAGACTTCGCAGTCGTCTCTCCACCACTGCAGCTCTGCTGTCGATGTGCTTCTGTTCTGTCTCCAATGCTGCCAGCTCACTCAACACATACTGGCTGGTGTCCTGCAGAGACTGACCACAAGCCACCATCACACACGTACAAAGACACGCAGACGAATAGAGGCAAACACACATGAACATACAGAATGACGACAGAAAGCCACACATAGAGGAAGAGAAGAGATCAACAGAAAGAGGGGATCGGACAGCAGAAAGGGGAGGGGGACATACGAAGAGAAGCAGAAGAAGAGGGTCAAAAAGATTAGAGAGGTCAAAGGATGGAGAATATAAGATGTGAATGATGAACTGGACAACTGTTATTCAGTACTTTTTGGAGCCATCAATTAATGATGATGGGAGAATCAAAATGATATAGAAATGAAATAAAGAACAGAAAAGGGGAACACATGACTGACCATTGTTTCCTCGTCTTGTTTTGGAGGCTGGGGCTCATCTGCACACTGAAAATCTGCAAAAATTGAAATACACAAATCAGAGTAGGGAAAAAAGTGAGGGAAAGAGTGCTAAAACAAATGCTTCAAATGTTAGAAAAGGCTTACTCTGCAGGCTCATACCTGTATTACTCGTGTTTTCTGTTGCAGAGTTAGACATTGTATTTTCATCCTGGAGAAGAAATATAAAACTTTCATATAGCTACAGTAAAGCAAATGTATAAAGTTAAACAGAGGTGAAAATGCAAAGTAAAAATTGAGTGTGTTTCATGTATTTTTTTGCCTGAAAAGTTTGTTTGCTGATGTCAATTATAAAGGAAGAAAGACAAAGTGTTACCTGAGCCGGCCCAGGCTTGACTACCTTTGTAAGAGACCGTGGGGGTGGGACTGGAGTTATGGACTCCTCCACTAAAAGCAGAACAGACAAATGATTACATGTTACATTTCTTTAATTGTTTTAAGGCCTCAGAAAACTTGGTACAGAGTATTTATCCATATGTACTTAATCCAGTAAAATGAAAAGCCAAAGAAAGAACTATCAAAGCGAAAGTAAAACATGTATCTGAATCTGCTCCATTGACACTTTGTGGATGTATGTGATTACCAGGAGCCACAGCAGAAAATAATGCCCTAATGGTCATGACATATTAAATATTACATTGTGATAATAGCATAATAGCATCATAACAGATGTACATGACATCACTTACTGGATGTCCTAACTGGATGTCGACCAGTCCAAACCATTGATAACAGCACAGGAGGGAAAAAGGCTGAGACGGTTTTCTCACATATGAAATCATCAGAACTTTTCCAACTTTGATAGAACACGCAGAGTTCATGCCAGACCTCATCGCTCATGAATCTATTTGAGATAACATGTCTCCGGGGACATTCAGGAGTTTTAAATAAGAATAATAAATTTCACAGCTGTTCTACTGGGACTAATATTTATAGCCAAAATGAATATTAAACACGTTTGCACTAAAAAGGCACATCTGGTATCTCTGGGAACCAACAAAAATCTTAAGCGAAGCATTGTGAACTTGATTTATTGATCTGTTTTCTGTGCCTCTTGTCGCCTTAGCTCTAAATTTGCTACTTCACATTCCTAAGTTACCCTGGGAAACACTAGTGTTTCCACCTTTACTCTTTTCCTTTCTGCTCTCCTCGCTGTTTTTGCTTTTTTAACCCAGGTTTATGGTGTGAAAGGGCTTGCATAATAAAACGTTTTTAACTATGCCTGCACAGTTTGTTATGGTAAGACAACAGAAACTGTAAAAGTTCCAAAAAGCCAAAGTGGGCAAAATTAACCTTATTTGGTGAATATATAATAAAATAATCATACAGAGGGAATGATACTAATACCTTTAAGCTGTCGTTTAGCTCTTGGCGGCGGGACCACCAGCGTGCTGCTTCCTCCCTCTTCTAGACTCACTCCTTCATTTAGTCTGGCCATGCAGAAAGCAGCAGCGTCCACATTCGTGGGAGTCGGGCCGGTGAGAGTGACGCCGTAACTGGACTTACTGCTGTTGTGCTCTATCTGCAGCACGCTCAGCTCCTGGTTAGTGAAGTGTGAGCGGATCTGGCTGAGGTAGGTCATGACTATGAGCCTGTCAGGCACAGACAGAAGGACCATGTCTGACGGCTCCAGCAGGCGAGAGATTCCCAGCGCCTCGAAGCCATCAAACGCCTGATGTTGTTAGGAAACACAGGATTACAAAAGGAGATGGCAACAATTGCCCTAGCAACACTCTTTTAATGGAACAGCAGAATATGTGCTCTGGAGCAAAGCCTGGAAAATTATCATTCAGGACCACTTTAAAAAATACGAGAACGTCTGGCTGCTTGTAAGCAAAATATAAAGAAATAAGGGGTGGGCTAAGAATTAAACTTATTGCTCTGGGTGTTAATTGTCAAACATCTCTGACTATATTGCATGAAAAATATTGATCTAAAAGTTACCAGAACTATGTCATCATCCTTTCATGTGGCTGGAAAAACAAACTGATGGCACAGTGCACTAAACAGCCAAGAGCTAAAAACATTAAATCATGCTCACCTTTTTATTGTTGAGTTTGATATCATGAGGGTCCAACTGGTCAAAATCTCTAATGGCACAAAAGCAGGAACAGAAAAGTAGTTTACAACATTAAGATTAACAGTTTAGTTAATATTTATAATTTCCAAAGAGAATCTACTCAAAACTAGTAACGTTTGAGTAAAATGTCGTACATTTTGTCTGGATGGAAGTGGTGTAGGATGGCACAGAAGGCCAGCCCATTTCTCCAGGAAGTGCTGAAGTTTGTGACCTTTACCCCCTGGTACCCACTAGTGATGCTCTGACACCACTCGAGCAGCGATTGGCTGGAGTTCACCAGATCCTGGAGAAAGAGGGAAAGAAATGTTGCTTCTGTGCATCTACGCAAATGAAAAGCCAAATACTTATGATGAGTAAAGTAAAGTATAAAGATGAGTATTCATTAAATTTACCTCAGCTGTGTCGTCCTTCCCATCAGCCTCCTCCCGGACCACTGTAACAGGATCCGGGGTCCTGGGGTCAGAGGTCTCTTCTTCTGGTAAAGTAGGAAGACGAGATGATGTGATCTCACAGTGATGGACTGTGCTGGGCGAGTCTTCTAGCTGGAATGGTGGTTTCTTAACTACGTCATCAGGGAGGTCAGCCAGCTGGTGTTTTGGCCTACGAAAAAAAAGATATATGATGTGAAAAAAAGGTTAACTTAGAAGAAATGAAGGAGGTTATCGATGCCGTTTCATCATTGCCATGTGCAATTTTTCAGATTTGACATGCAAGCTTGCCATGATGATGATGATGAACTGAACAGACTCATGATGTTAAAAGAGCGTGATGGAAAACATACAGCAGTCATGTGATTTGCATCAGGATTTGCAGCATGGTTGCCTCAATGCAGGCCTACGCTTTTGGCATTTTATGGGCATACACTCATTTTTAAGCATCTCAGTTTGCCTTTTTGGGTCACATCACCCATGTGTGACATAAGCAAAAGCCATAAGCCAGCTGGTTGTCATCAGGGCCCGATTTGGACAGATCTTGCAAGCCTCTTTCCTCACTCTCACTCAGCCAAGCATACATCACACACCTGACACATTTTTTTAGTTTAAATAATCGTGCTGATTATGATGGCCTTGAACACACTCCCTCTTTTTGTTGGATGTTTTAGCGATTTGTAACAAAATGGGGTCTCATCCGGGATCTGCACCTAGGGCCTCTTTTCAGCATTTCGGTGTAAAATACTCTTTGAACATAAAGTTGAAAAAAGTGACCTCTAGAACAGCCACATGCACTCATGTGTACAGATACACAGACTACAGCAGAGCTTGTTTTTTGGGGTTCAGCCAAGTTCATCCAAGAAAAGACAACATTAGATCTGAGCACACAAAGCTGTACTAAAACATTGTCCTTTATAAGACAAGTCTCAAACGAGTTGGTCTAATAAAACAGGACAAGATAACAGCCTATCCTGACTTACGCATTTTCCTCTGCCTGTGGCTCTTCTGTTTCGGTTAGTGATATTTCCTGCAGGGCATCAAAGCTGGGAAAAACTAAGTGTTGATTGACAACAGTGAGATCTGTGGCGATGTCCAGTTGTTTTTTTGGCAGCTCAGTGTCACAGTCAATATCCCCCGGTGCCGGGATGAGTCGTTTCATATTGTGAATGCTGGACACTGGGGATGAGTCACCTGACATCAGGCGAATTTTAGCCAATAGGAACTTTTCCTCTTCTTGGAGTTGTTGGTCTTTGGAGTGACTCATGCAAAGGTTGTTCATTTGCGCACTGTCACTCTTTTGGCTGTCACTGTCACTCTTGTTTAAACTGAAAGTCTTGGAGTTGTTCACACCTTCCTTAACCTTCATTTCAAGACTTGTGTGTGATTGTGTGACTGGATTTATTTCACTATCTACTTTAGTGATGCTCATGTCTGTGTATGTCCTAGTATGTTTTGTATCAGAATGTATGTTGGAAGTGCTTGGAGGGAGAGGCCAAGGAACCACTGACGACTGAACAAGTTCTCCCTCCTCATCAGCTGCTACCTCAAGGCTATGGCTAATATTTGTAGCAACAGCATTTCTCTGTCCTTTTAGCAGCTGTTTCTGAGATTCATTAAGTTGGGGAACGGGGGTATTCCTCACTGTCTGATTGACTGATATCCCCTGCTGAGACACAGACGGCGAGTTAGGATGTGGACTGTCTGTTAGACTGGTTAATGACTCAAGAACTTCTGGTTTATTTGGCTGACTGGGAGCAGGGTTCTGGTAAAGTGTTTGTTGGCTGAAAACAATTGAAGAGGACTTCTGGTTTACAGCTGGGGAAGGGTGGCCTGGTCTGAAGACAGAAAATCAAATTTCAGATCTCACGTGTTTTTCACAAAACTCAAGAACCACAAACCTAGCCAGCATCCTTTTCATGCCCCATTCCCTTTCTTTGCAAACACACCTTCATTCATCTCAAGCAACCACATATTTACCCTTTCAAGATTACAAACGTCTAAAGACATTCAAGGACAAACATTTTGATGAACTTGCATGATGAGCATGGTGGATGTTAAAGCTCACTGTGCTTTTCCCACACTCAGCTATTTTTATGTCATTCCTTGTACATCTTGTTAGGAAAAGATTTTCACAGAAAGTCCCAGCGCATTAGTAGAACCGAGGCCTAGCAATGAGATTATACTAGTTTTGACTTTCTCTAGCCTTGAATGCATCACAGCATCTGAACATCAAAACAATCAATGCATCCACGCCACTTGACATTCTGTGAAGCTGCACTGACTACAGAACTATGTAAGTAGACGAGTCATATTCATGTAGACCAGGGGTGTCAAACTCAAATACACAGTGGGCCAAAATTCAAAACTGGAACAAGGTCGCGGGCTAACATTAATATTTATTGGAAAAAAAATCTTCCTCCACATTTAAGAATGAATCTCTTCTTATGGACTCAAACAAGTTTTGCTGAAAAACTGAATATGGAACAAGCAAAGCTTAATACTAAACAATATATATATTAGCTGTATAATACCAGTAGGCCAGCTCTAATAATAATTTGGTATGGCTTCGCGGGCCAAATGTAATTAGGCTGCGGGCCAAATTTGGCCCGCGGGCCAGAGTTTGACACCTATGATGTAGACAGCAAAAATAACTCATGCAGTAGATGCACATACATCCATTGCATGCCTTTTTATTTTCATGCTTGCAAGATTTACTGCTACACATTTGTCTAAACAACAACTGAAAGCCTATGGTTAACTACTAAAAGTTCATATTTGCAATTTTTCCATAGATTTACAGGAGACTATCAATGGGCTACACTGGCACTGAAACACTGAAAGATAACATAATCTTAACTTTGATTATTACCCTCCTCAGTTTACAGTAAATGGAAATAAAGAACTGTTCAACTGAGTAGAAGCGTGCTATGTAAGCACCAGTCGACTCCAATAAGCATGGAGTTTAGGTCACAGTGAATTAGGAAGCTGAGGAGAAGATGGGACATATATGAAGTGTTTAGAGCACTTTGACATCCCACATAAATCCATAGCTAAGGCTGTTCTTTGTCTGCTCAAATAATACTAATAACTCTAACATTAATCCAGAACAACAATAATGGTCTAATGATGTTCTTTGGAAGGTTGCATGTATGATTCACATGCGAATACATGACTCTTTCATGAGAAAGACATGCCAGGCCAAACGCTCAGTGGGGTTTAACTAACGTGATTTCCCCCGGAGTTAAAGAAAACACAGTCCAGAGATCCATTAGAAGCAACGAGCACAACTCTCTCATCTCAGCTCTATTTACTCACCTCTCTCCCTGTGGCTATTTATCTCTCCCATACCCCTTACTCACCCTGCTTCCCCTTCCATGTACAGCTCAGCCAGCCAGATGGATCCAAGATCTTCCTGTCCCCTCTCATATGATATTTCCTCAACATCATCCTCTCTCAGCCACTCTGGGATGGCTCCATGTTTAAGATAGGATTTGCCTTTTTTAAGTGATTTGAAGCCAGGATCATCCATGGTTTTCTTAACAATACAAACATAGTCCTCAGCTTTGTTGGTTTTAATTTTGGCTGCAGGGGCAGAATCAGCCAGTCTGGTCAATACTTCAGCATTAGATATTACAGTGTTTGCTAGTTTAGGATCAGAACTGAATCCTGATTCCTCATTATTACCTTGTGACCTCTCATCATATGCAATATCCTCTAATTCTACCTCCCTCAGTGGCGGACAGTTGTTTTGTTGGCTGCTATCCACTTTCTGGTTGACTTGTTCTAAAGCAAGAACAGGAAGGGCTTCTGTCCTCCACTGTGGGGTTTCTCCATGGTTGTCCTCCTTTCCTTTTCCTTTCTTCTCTTTTTTCTTTACTTCCTCATTGACATCCTTTCTCTGTTGCTTTGTTTCGGGCTCTGTCTCCCTTTTCTCTTTATGCTCGTTCCCTTCCCTTGTTTCTTCCACTCCATTCCTTTCTTCCTTTCCCTCTTTCATCCCTTCTCTCTCACTCATCCTCATCTCCTTTCTCCCTTTTCCCAACCTCTTTCTTGCCTCTTCTTTTTCCCTCTCCAACCTGTGTTTCTCTTTCGTTGCTTCCTCTTCCAGCTCCTTCCTGTCTCTCTCTTCCTTCTCTGCCCTCTTGATGTTTTCCACCTTTTCTCTCTCCTCTCTCTCCCTGTTCCCTTCTCTTTCGTTCTCCTGTTCACTAGCAGCTCTTCTCAGAATTGCCACCAGATTGTGTGCCTCGTTTAAAGATGAGCACTCTTTTTTCTGAGTCTCAGAAACTTTTTCTTCTGCAGTCGCCTGACTCTCTGCTGTGTCAGAGAAGTCTGTGGGTGGCAAAATGTCCACATCAATGGGAATCGGTGGATCATTATCCGCCTCAGAGGAACACAAGATCTCCGGATCTACTTCATGTAAACATGGCTGGAGTTCATTATTTATAAGGTGGCATGGCTGTTTGATAGAGGGTTGCGGTTGACCTGCAAGAGTCGATCCTGATGTGTTCAGGATGGAGGCCACTGTCTCGTAGCTAAAGGGCAGATACGAACAACAGGAAAACTGTGAGACAGAGCTCACCCGAAAATGACCTGCTTCATGAGCTCTGAACACTGTGACAGAAGGTCAGACAACATGCTTGATTAAAAATAGTTCCTTCTCAGACTTTGTTTTGGTGCTTTTCCAAAATGCCGTGCAAAAGCACCCAAAAGAAACACTGTTTGCTACAGCGAGAGCAACTCTGCACAGCATACCGATTTTTCTCTTTGACGGGATTAGGAACAAGTGAAATACTTTCTGGTGGCACAGAGCTGAGAGCTCAGATCGGCTCACAGACAAGCCAGCAGCTACATATGCAAGATGAATCCTCAAAGAGCCACTCAATACTTAAAAACCACATTGGCAAAGCCAGCCCACCACATAATCAAAACAATCACAAAGATCCACTGGACGGTGCATTCTCCAGCGATGGATGCTTTTATATGCAGCCAGTTTAAATGCCACAAAAGCAGTTAATAAACATCAAAATGTTTCAGTACTTCACTGAAGGTTGCCACGCAGCAACTTTTGTAGAGATGAGGTAATAATGCATTAACGTGTAGGCTCTTACATAATGAGGTTAATGTATTAAATGTTTTACTTACACTACCACCCTTAATTTCTTTACATTTTGCATCCAAGGAGCTAGAATTTTATTTTTTTTGTGTGTGTAATTTTTAAAATCATGATGAGCAATAGTTAATAGTTAGTTTTTTTAACATATCACAACACTGACCAATGAATCACTGCAGCCTAAATAAGGATCCTAACTCAAGGGATGAACCAGTGTTAGTGTCTACCTCTCTGCACTGAATTATACTTGTTATTAATCTCTGGCTCTCTTCCACAGCATGTCTTTTGTCCTGTCTTCCCTCACTCATCCCAGCCAGTCATGGCAGATGGTCGTCCCTCCCTGAGCCTGGTACTGCCAGAGGTTTCTTTCTGTTAAAAGGGAGTTTTTCCTTTCCTCTGTTCCAAAGTGCTTGCTCATAGGGGGTCATATGATTGTTGGGTTTTTCTCTGTATGTATTATTGTAGAGTCTACCTTACAATATAAAGCGCCTTGAGGCAACAGTTGTTGTGATTTGGCGCTGTATAAATAAAATTGAATTGAATTAGACAACTTAAGAAAGAACCAATTTTAAATGGTATCTTTAGGGGCTTCGTTAATGGCAACCCGTTGCAATAAAAGCATATCTGGATAGAAAAACACACAGTAGAAGTCCACACAGTAGCACACACACACGGACACACACAGACACACAGAGAGACTCACCCTCTGTATAACACCCCAACTACTGCTGACATGAAACCAGCAGGCGCCTCCCTCTGCTGCTCTGCAACACAGACATCTTCCTCTGTGTGCGCACATTTCTCAGCACTACCAGACACACACACACACACACACACACACACACACACACACACACACACACACACACACACACACACACACACACACAGGTCCATTATATACTTGTGTAAAGCTCTCATCAAACCGCTCAATTTGAAATACCACTGCAGCACAGACAGAGGTCAATATAAAGAAAACAGCTTCAGGTGAGGTTAGTTGCAGTTGCGGAGTAAGCACTTGATAGGCTGCAGCGCCCAGAGGAACGTTAGCCATTAAAATGCGCATGTGGTGTCACGCCATGCAGCAAACACTGCAAGCAACCATCGCTGACTCACCCCCCTATTACACCTTCCTCCTCTTTCAGCTTCTCCTCCTTCGCTTCCTTGCTTTCACTACTTTCCATCCCTTTTTCCACTCCTATCTCGGTGGTGGTCTCCTCCACAGCTGCCCACAGCTGTTTTTCTGCCTCGCACACTGGGTCCTTATTGTTGATGAAATGCTCGTGACCACCAGGCACGGCATCGGCTGGTTTCTCCTCATCTGCTCCCTCCTGTTGTGGTTTTCCTGATGGATGAAGAACTTGTTCCGGCCGCAGTTCTGGTTCTGGTTTTGGTTTTGAGGGCTGAAGTGGCTCCAACGCCATAGTCACGCGCTCTCCAGCTTCTTGGGGGGGAACCTCGACTGAGGGTGCTGATTCCACCCTGGGTCCCTCTGGCTCTTTAGGCTCCTTTTTAACTGCTGGTGCGCTGGGCTGAGCAGATGGTGCGGCAATATGATGTTCATCTCCATCTTTTGCTTTAACTGGTTGGCTCTCTTGCCTAACAGGCGTGTGCACCTCAGCAGCATCCTCTCCATGTGAGCTAGAAGAGAGGGAAAACCACATGAAGGATATATCCACTAATTGGCATTTTGTACAAACATCGTTAAGAAACCAAACAATTAGCGAGGCATGCGAAGCACAAACAAGAGGATTAAGCAGAGACGCAGACAAAGATGTGCCCCCTAGTCTGTTCTTACCCTCTGCACAAAGGTTTTGTACCCTCCTCGGCAGAGGTTTTTTCAGTTCTCCCTTCTAGCACTTTCCATAGAGGAACCTCTGCATCAGACAGCCTCTGTTGAGGTGGCACCACCATCGAGACCTCTAATATAACTGCTTTATTCTGGGCTGTTGGCTGAACAGCAGGGCCAGGCAGAGTACATGTGGCAGAGACTTTCTTTTCTGGCACAACAATGTTTGACAGTGAACCTTCGCTTATGAGAGACAGTTGCCCGAGACTGGAGAGAAAGAGGAAAAGTGAATAAAAGAAAGGAAAAACAGGATGAAAAGGAGCAGAGGACAGCCATTATTAATTATAAAAAACAAACAGAAGTAGGGGTGAGCGATGACGGACAGCTGAGATATACCAGGGGCAAGATCACCGATATCAGCACCAGTTATTACAGCAGGATGCAAACCTCCACCAAAGCTGCTCACACTCTGGGCAGTATGTACTTCTAAGGGAACAGTACTGTGTTTCGTATATATTCACTTTATTAAGCTGAATACCTTCAGCTTATTATATAGCATTATACTATATATATTATATATATATATTACATAAATTATATTTGTCTTCAAAGATGTAACACATTTTGGGATTAACTTAAATAAAAAGCAGATGTGAAATGTAAAAGTGAGGTCAGAGGTCAAATGTGACCTGATATTTGGATGCAAACTATAATTTAAGTGTTATTTATAATCCTCATATACCCGTATCATTTCCTGAATGTTGCTAATATTCGGGGCGATCTTGGCTCAAGAGTTGGGAGTTCGCCTTGTAATCGGAAGGTTGCTAGTTCGATCCCCGGCTTGGACAGTCTCGGTTGTTGTGTCCTTGGTCAAGACACTTCACCCGTTGCCTACTGGTGGTGGTCAGAGGGCCCGGTGGCGCCAGTGTCCGGCAGCCTCGCCTCTGTCAGTGCGCCCCAGGGTGGCTGTGGCTACAATGTAGCTTGCTATCACCTGTAGCTTGTGTGTGAATGGGTGGATGACTGGATATGTAAAGCGCTTTGGGGTCCTTAGGGACTAGTAAAGCGCTATATAAATACAGGCCATTTACCATTTACCATCTAATACAAACAAAGGCAGCTTATTTGACCTTTCACAAGAGGTCAGAGGTCTAAAGTAACCTTATACTTCAGTACAAGCAGTGGCAGTAAGAAACATAGTTTTAAATAGATCTATATAGCATTATTATAAATTTGGCCATGAGATCAATATTTTGAACTTGAAAGTGAGAGGATATTTTAAATGTTTATACAGTACTATGTTGACAACACATAGCACACTTGTAAGAATCATAAATTATACATTTTAAGCCGTTTGTTGACTTTAAACCAATAATTCAGCTTTGTGTTTAAGTACAGAATAACAAACATGGGAAAGCTACAAAAACATGACCTCCTTGGCAGAAGTATTAGGCGAGAGAGCAGAGAATCCTGAAAAAATCACCACAAAGTAATCAGACGGATTCAGCTTCACGCAGCTTTAAGTCGGAAATAAGAGATTTTTAAGATCACGAACTCAGTTTCAAGTTTTGAGTCTCTCTGATTTCATTTGCTGATTAAAGAAGAAGCCATCTGTGTTTAAAGACCACACAAAGCGCAATCAGCACGCACAGAGTGAAATCACCACTTATTTCAGAACTATAACTCACCGCTCGCTGGAGTTTGGTTTACAGACTGATGGAGGGGCATTCTCTCTGTCTTGTGATTGGTTGGGAATTTGTGAGGGAAGCTGCTTGGATGCAGTGCTGCTTTTGACCAGCGGAGGGAAGTGAGGAGCAGGAGGTTTTGTTTGTGTCACATTTTTAAGAGCCGTGTTGGCGTGTTTGGTACCAGCAGGGGGCGTGTGTGTGTTTAACTCAGAAATGGAGGAAACCGTTTTCATCTTTTCTTTGTCTTCATCTGACCTGTTGGCCTCCAGACTGCAGACCGATGCTGCTCGAGCCTCCTCCTTCTTCTTTCTTCTCTCCATCTCCTCCTCCTGCAGCTTCTGCTTTTGTTTTTCTTCATTCTTTTTCCTGTCTTCTTCCTCTTTCACTTTCCTTTCAGCTTTCTCTTTCTCCTCTCTCTGCCTCTTCACCTCATCTTCCTTCTTTTTTCTCTCCCTCTCCTCCTTTTTCTTCTTCTCTGCCTCCTGTATTCTCAGCTCCTCTTGAAGTCGCCTCTTCTTTTCTTCTTTTTCCCTTTTGATTCTCTCCATTTCCTCCCTTTGTATCCTCTCCTTTTCTTTCTGCTCCTTTACGAGCCTCTCTCTCCTCTCCTCCTGCCTTCTCCTCTCCTCTTGTAGGTGCCTCTTCTTTTCTTCTTCTTCCCTATTAATTCTCTCCATTTCCTCCCTTACTATCCTCTCCTTTTCTTTCTGCTCCTTTACGAGCCTCTCTCTCCTCTCCTCCTCTTCACGTCTTTTCTCTTCCTCTTCCTTTTTCTTCCTCTCCATCCTTTCTATCTCCTTCTCTCTCTCCTCTTTGAGTCGTCTCTCCTTTTCTTCCACTTCTCTCTTCTTTCTCTCCTCTGACTCTTTGAGTTTTTTCTCCTCCTCCTCCCTTTTTCTTCTCGCTTCCTCCTCTATTATTTTCTGCTGCTCCTTCTCTTTGGCCTCTTTCAAGCGTTTCTCCTCCACCTTTCTTTTTTCCTCTTCCTCCGCGAGCCTCTTTTTCTCTTCCTCCCTTCTTTTTCTTTGCTCCTCAACTGCTCTCCTCTCCTCTATCTTTTTCTCCTCCTCTTCCTTCATCTTTTTGATGAATCTTTCTCTTTCAAGTCTTCTCTCCTCCTCCCTCTGGAGTTTTTCCTTTTCCTCCTCCAGCTCCAGGAGTCTCCTCTCTTCCTCTCTTTTTCTCCTCTCCTCCTCATCTCGCTTCCTCATCTCCTCTTCTACCCTCAGTTTCTCCTGTTTCTCTTTCTTCTCCTTCAGGAGTCTCTCCTCCTCACGTTTCATCCTTTCTTTCTCCTTCTTGATCTCTTCCTCCTCCTGTAAGAGTCGCTTCTTCTCCTCTTCCAACAGTCTCTTCTTCTCTTCCTCATGTTTTCTCCTCTCTTCTTGCTTTAAAAACATGGCCTTTTGCTCTTCCTCTTTTTGCCTCCTTTCCTCCTCTTGTTTCTTTTGAATTTCTGCCTCCCTCTGCTTCTCCTGCTCCTTTGCATTTGCTGCTCCCTCTAATTGCTTTTCTCCGTACTTCTTTTCATTGGTTTTTTGTTCAAGACTGCAGAACAGATACACAATATACCTTAAGGCTTTATTTCTCTGTCTGCGTGTATCACCTTCATCATCACTTCACATTCTGCAACCTTAGCATTCGTTTTCGAAAATAATTACTCCTGATTGCATCCTTGAATATAAATACTCACCCTGGGGGACACCTTTTGATAGTATCGTGCTTAGAGTCATCCTCTTCCAGAAACAAACCCCTTGATTCTTGTCTCTGGTTAGGCGACTCAAAGATGACATCATCAAAGTCAGGCTCTGGCTCTGGCTTTGCCAAGGACGGCTTTTCTGTGTTAATGGAGCTACTAATACTCTCACTGGAAGGCTTTTTAACATCAATTTGCTCTGGAACATTGGGCTGTTTAGGAGTTATAAATGCTGCCACGACAGTGGTGGAGGGCTGCTGGGGAGTGGTGCGCTCGCAGGAAGCAAAGGGCCAAGGAGGGGGTGGCGCTATGATCAGCTCTGAGCGGGTCTGGGGAGGACTAGGGACAGAAATATTGGAGGTCAGGCTCAACAGATAAGCAGCTGAGATAACAGAAAGCTGAGAGTGCAGACCAGACCAGGATTTCAAGGCAACAGGAGGCAGAAATCAAAGCACTTTGCAACTGTTGGCATATGTTAGCATCATGGAAGCACAATCACAAACAAGAAGCAACTGTGCTGCGCTGGGGAAGTGCACACTGACAATTATCGCAGACCTACATCTAGAAACATGAACAGCAGGCTGAAGCACTAATTTTTGGGGATAATTTGGATGATCGTTAGAGCTGATAAGCCAATGATCAATGCTCCTTATTAGGTTTTTATAGTTTGTTCCATTTTTGTTTGAAAATAGGACCAAACAATTGTAGGAGCGTTGCTGTCCAGCAGCTATGTTATCAGTGGTATTGAATAGTTAAATCTGGGTGTCTTAGATGGCTGTTTAGGGAAATATGCTTATTTGTTGTCTTGCAGCGTTCACAGATTTCCACTAAACATGAAGCCTCCACCAGCAGACGGTTACCTTTGTACAGCATCAAAGTCCAGACTGACACATCAGACTGAGTCGATGAGCTCTTCTAAAACTCACTTATTAGGAGCTCATATCTTGTCTTTGTTGCCAATTCAGGTAACCTGTTTCCACTGCTTCCAGTTTTTATGTGAGCATAACAGCTTGAGGTCATTTGGTTAATACTTGAGGTCATCAATTTATTTTTTATGTTTAAATCTCCCAAAAAAAGATTTCCTTATTCCTTAAAACGGTATCGCAAATTCAAACATACAGCACATCTAAGACTGCCTTTAAAAACAAATCAAAAAGATTACAGGAAGAAGAAAAAAGTGAGCCTTCTAACTTTTTGTCTTTGTTTCAATATGAATAAGTGTTGTCATCTTTGCTGTTTCTCCTGCACTCAGTTAGATCTGCTCCCAGTCCACAAGACACAGCGTAACCTTTGTGGTCTGACAGATTTTCCACTCACACAGCAGTTTCAGGCCAAACATATCTTCAAGGCACCAAACCTTGCAATCTAAATTTATCCCTTCATGTGATATCGTCCCATGACCTCACCTGATCCGCAATGGTCCGACTTTGTTTTCTGCGATGGTCACCTTTGAATCCTGGGCTGCTCTGACTGGCTGAGTGGACATCTTGCTGTGTAAAGCTGTCCCTTTGTTTTTCGGGGAATCCTTGGATTGGTGCAGAGGGCTTGCGGCTGCTTCTTTCACTGCTGAGGTCGTTTCCTCATCCACCTGAGCGAGGGGGAATGTTAAGCCTACACAGAATGAGAAGGAAAGATCAGAACATACTTTGCACAAAAGGAGGAAAGACTGTTTTTGCTTTAAATTGGATATTTTCAGATAGAAGAATGAGGAAAATGTCTTTGAAATGAGGATGATTTGCAGGCTAGTGTACCTGACCGACTGGAGCTGGTATGTGCTGGAGGAGCAGAAGGACGAGTTACAGTGAGAGGTGAGGAGAGAAAGGCAGGCTTTGGTAGAGAAGAGGATTGAGCGGGTGAAGTGCAGAGGATAGAAGCAGGACAGACTGGAGCCACTGGGTCACAGAGGGCATCAAGATCAGGACTAGTTAACAGAGGAACGGGGGCGATGTCCCCATCAGCTCTAACAGAGTCAGATTTCAACTTTGCTCCGTGAGCACCTGGAAAATGAAAAGGAATGACAGGAAGGATGATTCACAGGATGAAGACAGAGGAAAAACACAGAGAAATAACTACAGAACCTATGAAAGCTCAGAAATAGGAAAAGCTGCCTTCAATTACCTGACTCTGAGCTAGAGGTGGGAGATTTTGGAAGAGGGGGTACGGATGAAAGAAGAGGGGCATCAGAAGAAAAAGGAGAGGGAGAAGTTGGGCGGGCGACTGACTTAACAATTTGAGGTCTGAAAATGTGAGAATGTCCTGTCAGAGGGTAACACAAAATGTTTAAGTTATTAAACAGAGAACAGAGAGGATAGGCATTGCTTTTGTTAAGACTGTAAATACAGAGACAGACCAGAGGCTGAAGCAGAATCATCTGCAGTTTGAACCTCTGGGGGGCGCCGCTGGTATGAAACAGGAGCTGAGGAGAAGAGAAGTGTGAACATAAGAGGAAGAAAGAAAGACTAAAGTTGGTATGAGGAAAGAGTGAGCTAACAACATTGTTCCAGTTTAAAGACATATAGAAAAGAGTTATGTACAATATTTTATTTTATTCACTTTATAACTATGAAATCCTTAAAAATGCCTTCTTGGGTCTGTATCTGTATGTGTTTTTGTATGTATTTTTAAAGGGCCAAAAGCTTTTCATTTATTAAGCCACTTAAAAATGACCTATGAATCACTGAAGGATAAAAAAGGCACCTAACTCAAGGGATGGACCAGTGTTGTGTTTAAACAGAACAAACCTAGAAAATAAATGGTATCTTTAAATCTTTAGGCACTTTGTTGCTGGCTGCCTGTCGCAAAAACACATCTTTTCTTCATTCTTATCTCTTCAAATTGTTGTCTACATGAAGAGCTACTGTCAGAGTCAGTCAAGTATATATTTGTAATGGTACATAAATGACAGATGGGTGGCTCATTTAAATATATAGATGTAACTAACGCCTGTACACAAGCCACATGGATTCAGTTACATGAAGGATTTAGCAAACAGCTAATATTAGACAGACAGAGCAGACTTTGAATGTTGACTGATGTTAAATGAAAAGAGGCAAACTATTTAAAAAATGAATATAAGAATGAGCATAAACAACTAATTTATCTTGCTCTGAGACAGTCACACAACATTCAGATGTTTCACTCAAAATTCTGAAATCATCACAACCTGAACATGCATATAGCTTCCTCCCAACACAACATAATCCAGAGTGCAGTCGATTCTCTGTTTCACTCTATCTGTTTCCATGGGCATGAAGCTAAATCATGCAAAAGTCGAAACAAAATCAGACGGTCACACATCATTCATCAGTTTGTCTGAAGCATGCAGCATGCCTGTCTACCAGCCAGCCTCTCATTACCTTTTGCAGAGCCTGACTGGAAGATTTTTGGCAGAGAGGGAGGCTGAGAGATGGTCCAGGTGAGTGGAGGGTGAGATGATGGCGGTTCAGAGGACGGGGTAGATTTTGTTGGGAAGGAAGATTTGATAGAAAGGGGCTGGGAGCCAGTGGATTTGGGTTTATGCGGGAGAGAAGTAGATACGGTTAGTGAAGACTTCTGTAAAGTGATGGAAGATGATGTTACAATGGGCTCAGGTGATGACGGTGAAGTGGAGGGAAGTTTGGGAGGTACAGAAGAAATGCTCATGGGAGGTGCACAGGCAGGCTTTGAGGACAGAGAAGAGGGTGTGCTTGAGTCAGCAGCACCTTCACTGCAACTGGATGAAGAATTCACAGGAACTGACACCAGTGAGGCAGGAGGTAAAGGAGACACAGATTCAGAGGATTTAGGAGATGGAGTGTGGGTGGGCACGTCAGGCAGAGGAAAGACAGAAGGCATACTCTGGATTGAAGGAGCATCTGCTGTGATCTGGGAGCTTGGAGCTGAGTCAGTCAGAGAAGAAGCTTCAGGAAGAACAGGATTGGCAGATTTCTTATGCTTGGACCTGGGTGACGGCTGAGGGGAGGGGCCAGGGAATGGCTGGATCTCTGACTGGACAGGAGTAGTGGACAAGGGATGTCGCGAGCGGCGTGGAGAAGGGCGGGGGGCAATTGGTAAAGGAGGCCGGGAGTGCACAGCGAGACTGGAAGGACCACCATCACTTCCACTGGCTGCATTAATACATGGAAGGATGGATAGAAGGATAGATTAATGAAAGTAGATTAGAAAAGAAAGAGGAAGAAAGAAAAGAGAATGAAATGTGCATATGAATATGATGCAATGGAATGGCAAACTAGGTTACTCTTGAGATAAGCCTATGAGTATTCTTTCTTAAGTGTGATACAAGAAGAAATAACCCAAAGTCCATTTATAAATCTTCATTTGGACAGTTGTGGTCACAAGTTTACTGAGACCATTATTGGCATGAACGTCATGATAATTTTGGGGGTTTAGTGATTTCTTTGAATTGTTCTTTTTCCGGGGTGGAATAATTGTGCAGTAAACATCTATAACGACTTTATTTAGGATTTTCTCTAATTAACACAGGGTCAAAAGAATACATTCAGGCTCAAATACACCCCTACAATTATTTGGTTAAATGCTCCTCTTGACCTGATGATTTTGGTAGCCATCAACAAGCTTCTGGCATAATTCTGGCTGGATGTTTTCAGCAGTCTTCTTAGCAGAATTGGCAGAGTTCATTTAAATGGGTTGGTTTCCTGGCACAGACCTGACGTTTAAGTGTAGTTCCCAAACCTTGTGGTAAAGTTGAAGAATTTGGAGGTCGTCCTCCTTCTTCATTATTTCATAAATGTTGTGTAATCTACCAGTAACACTGGCAGCAAAACAGTCCCAGAGCATGACGCTACCAACACCACCATGCTTGACAGCTGGTGCATTGTTCATAGGTTTGAAAGCCTCGCCTTTAGTACTCCAAACATACTTCTTGTCATTTTGGCGAAATAGCTTCAATCTTTGTCTCGTCCGATCAAAAACTTTTTTTCAGAAGATATTTGGCTTCTCCACGTGAGGAGCTGCAAATCAACTTTGGAGCAGAGGCTTCTTTCTTGCTCTGCACCTTCTCAGTTCATGGTGATGTAAAACTCACTTAACTATGGACAGTGATGCTGGTGTTCCAGCACTTCCTGGTTCATAGCAGGCCTGAGCCTTGATGGTTCCTGGTTGTTCCTGAACACCTCAACCACATTCCTCTCATCCAATGGTGACAGTTTGGATTTTCTTTAAGACCTTGGCAAAATGTGCTTTTATACAATTATTTGAACTGATGATCTTGGAATTGTTGTTTAGAAGCTGTTCACAGCTTGTATAAATCTACAACCTACAGCTATGCTGCAAAGAGAAACTGCAAGTTGTAGTAAATCATAATCACTACAGAAAAGCTAATAGGCACTGTCAAGCTAAAAGATACTGTAGAGCCTTAAGCACCACTTGTTGAAATATTTAATTGGAAGAACTCCTCTGTGTCTGAATGTCTCTCCAAATTCAAATACAACGTAGTTGCAGCAATCCAAAAAAGAAAACCGTATGAAGCAGCGCTAATGTCTGTTTGGACACAAAAACCTCAGTGTGTTCAATGCTGTCTCTGCGTAAACTTCAGTATATTGGTGGCAGTATTTTGCCATCACATGATTCTTAATCATGTTTAGTATGTGGACGAGAAATATGTGGTGTCCAAAGGACTGTCCATTCATGCGGTAAGGACCACAGAATAAATGACACAAGTGTGTGAAATACTGCAATATATATAAACTTAGCTAGCCAGTGAGAGACAGGCAGAGATGCAAACAGTAAGTGAGAGTAGCAAGGGGGGAGAAAGCGCTACCTGAGGATGGCAAAGTGGATGCCGTGGAGTGTCGCTTGTCAGGTGGAGGGGGAGCAGGGCGATTTGGACGGGTAAGAGTGTGTGGGACAACTGGAGCAGCAGAAAAAGGGCAGAGTGGAAAAACATACGGGAAATAAGAACAGAAAAGGAAAGCAGAGGAAAAGGAAATGTCAAGAGGTCAAAAAACTGTGTTGGTGTAATCCTGCCTACCTGTGGCAGTCACAGACTTCTTATCCTCTTCTTCATCGCTCTCATTGAAGTCGTCCAGGTTGCCGATATCTGTGGGTTTGACGCTCATCAAGCTGGCAAGACTTTGCATGTCTTCATCACTGAAGAACAAGAAAAACATGCACCACAACCTCATTACCAACCCCACCAATAGGAAGCACTCTTTATGAAAAAAAGTGTTTTCAAATGCTTTTACTCTTTAAGCTATGACTCATTTATTAAACTCAGGTTAAAAGTGCTATTGTCACACCTCCCTGATGTAGAACAGCAGTAAGAGTAAGTAAGTAGTAGTGACTTAAACTACTCACGTGGCTTTTCCCTCTCGAATAAAGACACATGAGAGGGACAGCTTGAGCGTGGCCTCCACCACTTTGACAGACAGTGGCTTCAGCTTCAGCGTCAGGTCAGTCTGGGTTAGCGTGGGGCTAGCAAACCGCTTCAGGTTGATGTCAGCGGATGCCAGCACCTTACGGTGACCCTTATTTTCCTGTAAATAACACAAACAAGTATTATACACCATATTCTTTGATTTCTACTTATTTCTACTTATAAACAGTTTTAGTCAGGCATAGAGAGATACTTACACCCTCAATGACAAAGGTCCATTCTTTGTCTTCAAATTCATCAGCATTGGCATCCTGTGGGGATTATCATAAAAATACCGACTGTTTAGTGGGACATCCTCCTAAAATTGTATCCACATATCCACACATATGCCAGAGTCTTCAGGTGTACTACATAAACTCTATAAAGTCCTGTGAAAAACAGGAGTACATGCAGTACACTGTTACTGTGTCCAGGAAGGAAGGAATTATCTGGTTTTAATTCTAGGAGATGGTAAATAGCAGCCAAGTGATACTTATCAAATTCACTTGATTAAATAATCACTAACACATGTGAGCACCTCAATAGAAGCTGGAGTTTGGGCAGTTTCCTGGTCTGAAAGACTGGACTTTGCAACGCTCAGAAAGCTACTTTCAGTTTTTTCCCTTTTTCACAGGGAGTCACCAAAGTAGGTAACTCTGCATATTGAATGTGGTAGCATGGCTTAGCTTTGCAATGCTGTATCTTAAAAAACTACAAGACTTCTGGAACAATGAGATGATACCAGAATGGAGGTGTTTAGCCATATTGCACAGCACCAAGTTTGACTAAAACTTCTGTCTGACAGCTACAGTCTGGCTAGAATTATGCAGTTTATCAAGCACAGCAACAAATCTCCAACAGAACGACTGAAAAAAAGTCAGAATTCAGATCTCATCTTGATTTAAATGCAGTGGCAGGACCTTAAGAGCGCTGTGGATAAACAAATGGAAACTTCTAGCAAAAAAAGAGTAGCCCAAATTCCTCCACAGCAATGTGAAACACTGATAACGTTACACAGAAAACAATTACTTCAAGGAATTTCTGTTAAAGATGGATTATAAGCTGATGATTCATGGACTGTACTTAGGACTGATTTGAGTTCTGTGTAAATGACTTTTTTCACATGACTGTATATTGAATTTATTTAAAAGATGGACTTAAAAGCAATTCCAGTGCAGCCAGCACTTAAACATGCATTCTTTTTAAAGGCCAGCAGAGAGCAGCCCCTTTAGCAAAAAGAAGACTGGTTGTTTGGAAGTCTATGGAATAATAAGCCTCTGTTCCCTTGTCTGTGACCTCAGTCAACACTTTCCTGCTGAGTTTATGGTCTTAGATGCTGGTCTTGAGTCTTATTTACTAAAATACATTTAAATTATAGTCCCTTGTGGAGATACAAAGGATGATAATGAAAGGTATATCCATCATGTTCACTTCAGAATGCCAAATTGTCAAAATGCTTAGTTCGAAGTTTTACAACAGGACTTTGTTAACTCATGTTTAATGTCATAGTGTCTATATTCATCCTTATATATACTTTTCCACACTTACCAACCGCTTTTCCCGCATATATATTCTACATCTCTTTTATTCTGAGCAATTAAACTCTTTATCTTTATTACTTCCACACCTTAAATCGATTCGGAATCACCAAACACCCTAAAATGACTAGGCATGACGAGACAGTGGGAGGAGTACCTGAAAAAAAAACCCCACACAGGAACAGGGTCCAGAGTCACACAGAAACACCCCAGCAGACCAGTGAGAACATTTGAAGCCAGAACCTTCTTGCTGTGAAATAATAAGACTAACCACTAGCTAACCATGGTGTTAACTTGACTCTAAGGAAAGCCTAAGTTTAAACTTTGGCTTAATAAAGTATTCTAAACTACTCAAGGATTAAAAATGATCTTTCTAAAAGGGACTTTTTGGAATATTTAGGGCCACAGTAAACCATTCACACAAGGATTAACTTGTTCAAGCCACCCAGAAACAACTTATGCCCTGACCTTTGTTATATGTTTCCCTCATTTATTCAGGTTTTTCATTTACTTTGTTATTACATTGTAAATAGTACACTCTGTACACTGGGTGTTGGTACCTTGAAGAGAGTAACAGAGATGTCGATGTTTTCCGGGACAGGCCACACTACCATGCCTCTGTAGGGGTTCTTGATTCCAGGTTGCCAACTGTGGAGCTGCACAAGAAATAACGCTTTAACAGAGCTGTGAGGAGTTGTGTATGTGTTTATGTGTGCGGTGTTTTGGTGACTTCACCTTGGAACACATTCGTCTGTTCCTCCTGGTCCACACCACCCTCAGCTTGTCTGGTTGCCTAAAGAAACACGAACACACATCAAAACAGAAGTGCCATTTTCCCTCAGGCCATTGTATGTCAGTCATACCTAATACACTCTTTGTTCATAAGCAAGAGTTCTCAGAACAAAGTAGACACGATCCAAACTAGATAACACAAGTAAGAGATCTTGTGACTGCTGAATAATAATTCCTCTGTGCCAATGAAAGAACATGATGTGTGTTTATTTGTGAATACGGTTGTCAGCAAATCTATGCAGGTCTGTGAAGATGTGATGCTGTGCATTTACGTGTTAAAGTGTTAGAGTACAACAAGTTACCACATGAAACATGTTACACGTGTGTACCTGTCTTTTTGTAAATGTGTGTTTTATAACACCTGTTTCTGTGTTTCTATTGTATTTCTCAGCCCTCTCTGGCACAGGATGTGAGACAGGAAGCTGCACAGTCATATGACCTAAATTTGTATGACTTATAAGGCGTGCCTATGACAGGAAGAGAGGAACCCCCATAACAGGACACGAGATACTAACAAATGCAGACACCGATCCACATAATACCCCTTTGTGCCGCCACTAATACTACTACAAATAGTAGTAATAAATGTCAATAATAGTGCTATAACAATGTTATATATTATTTATATTTATTCCTTTGTCTGGGCCAGGGAAAGAATAATTCTGTATGTTGTCTTGCAGCACTTTACCGCACTATTTTTGAACATTTTTAAAAAGTGGACAACAAAAATATTGTAATAACACAGAGAAAACCCTAACAATCAGATGACACCCACTTGGTGTCAGTGGGAAGGAAAAGCTCCCTTTTAATAGGAAGAAATCTCTGGCAAAACCAGAATTATAGTGCATCATGGAAAGCCCTGAGCAACTTAGGCCTATTGTAAGTGTAAGTAAGGGAGGGTGCAGAGTTATTTGATCCAGTCATAACTATAAGCTTTATCAAAAAGGAAAGTTTTAACCTTAATCTTAAAACTAGACAGGGCGTCTGTCTCCAGAATCCAAACTGGGAGCTGGTTCCACAGAAGAGGGGCCTGAAAGCTTAAGGCTCTGCCTCCCATTCTACTTTCAAAATCCCGCAGTCTGAGAGCCAAGTGCTCTCTATGAGTCAAAGAGCACCGCTCTCACCGCTATGGAGGAATAACTCATAATACTCTTTAAATCTCATTGCTAAGCCCTACTACATTACATTTATACATGAAGTATTCCAATACATACAAAAACGACAGCAATAGTTTTTAGATGGCCCATGTGGTCTCACGTTTCAGTGCATCAGTGTTCAAGTATGGCTGAGAAGGCTTTGTGAGCACATGTGTTTGTGCGGTATGTGTGTCAGGGGGTCAGGGAGTGCCATCAGAAACAGCCTGGTAGGCACAGAGATGCAGAGGAGACGGGAAGAATACATTAAATAAAAATCAGAGACATCAACATTTGCTGAAAGGAAATATAATCTATAATACAAAGATGCGAAAAGATCTATTGGGCACAGTTACAATGGGCAGCGGTGGAGAGTTGACACTGGTTTTAAAGAAGCAAACAATGGTGGTGCAATACAGCTCAGTAACATGTGATTACTGCACACCACAGATCAACAGACAATAGTTTTCTTATCCCACGACTGCTTAGATGAGTGGTAAACATGACTCGCCTCTGTGTTGAAATGTTCGCATGCAGTGCTAAGTGTTAGATATAAGTGTAGCTGTTTCCTCAGCAAACCTGCTCACTTACTCACCAACATCTCTCATGGTTTGGTCACATGAAGCGTTTCTAAGACATAAAAATAGTCTTGTTGCTAAGTCTTTTATTATGCCTGTGTCACTTCACCGCCTCTGTCAACATTAGTTCATTTTCTAAATGTTGTCTCCGGGTCCTTTTTAAATTCCCCCCCCCCCCCCTGTATTTTTGCTTCTTTTATCCAACCTGATTAACCCTAACCTTTCTTTTAGTTAAAATTGCCACCTTTGTTACTGTTGAACATGTGTCTCAGTACAGAAAGTCGATGATCTTAAATAACAGGCTAACACTGAATTAGAACACCCCCTCAAACACGGACACATGCGCACAGAGGGACCTACATGTGGCCAAAGAGTTCACTTCCTGTCAGTAACCTCAGAGTTTAATCACGTTCAAACATGTGTTGAACACCAACACATACATTGAGCACACATGACTGAAACTTTGGATGGATCTCTGGTGATGTCCTCACTTCCTCTTTACTCCTCCCTTTCCTTCTCTGTCTGTGGTTTCTGTTTTTTCTTCCGTCTCATTATGACAGTGGAAGTTAAAGACTCTGATTTCATCACTCTGAATGTAGGAAGTAAATCACTCAGTTGCCTTTATAGGTTTTACACCACAGATGTATACCTGTGTCTTTCTGCTGTTGTTCAAACTCTTTAAACCTTTTTGAGCCAGTCTGGTCTTTATTGAGGTCTGCGCTGGAAAGCCGCTTACCCAATTAATACATCATTTAATGTAATCTGAACAGATAAGAAGGTGCAGTGTGGTCCGAACTGACAACTGGGTGAAAGTTTAAAGATGCTGCTGAAGCTGTTAACAGAGGAGATTGCACTTGGGATTTTAATAATCTTAATGATAATGTGTAATACCACTTCCAGTCACGTGAAAAAGAAAGTTTTCAGAGTCCTCGTGCAGTTATGTGAAACGCAAAGTACACACAATGATTCAGTAGCTTTAAAAACGTTTAGCATCAATGACTTAAACTGAGCTTTTCTCTGTATCTTTATTGGTCTCGCACATCATTATGGAGGATTTTTAGCTCACTTTTCTTTACAGTGTTGCTTCAGTTCATTGAGGTTTTTTGGCATTTGTTTATACGCAGCTCTCTTAAGTTCCTGCAGTAAATTCAATCAGGTTGACTTTGACTGGGCCGTTGCAACACATCGATTCTTTTCTTTTTCAGCCACTCTTGATAGATTTGCTGCTGTGCTTGGGATCATTGTTCTCTTGCATGACCCAGTTTGGGTCAAGTTTTAGATGTAGGACAGATGGCCTCTTATTCAGGAGTTCATGGCTGATCCCATGTCTTCAAGGTCTCCAGGTCCTGTCGCTTCAAAACAAGCCCAAATCATCACACCTCCACCACCATGCTTGGCAGGACTGCACAGAGTCCTGTGAAAGCTTTCTGTTTCACATGACTGCATTGAATTAGTTTTAGTTTCCTTTTTTTTAATGCCAGTGCCTCACACTTTTGCTGACAAATCAGCATTTCTTTTTGTATTTTTGAATCGCATTGTAGTGTCTTTTCTAAGTTTTTGTTTTATTTGCATCAACTCTTTTATTATCTCTCTTTTGTTAAGTAGCTGGCTTAGTTAGCTATAGTCTAAAAACCTTGCCCTTGACACCTGAAGCTGACACTTTTGACTTATTTTGCTTTCAGTATATCAGTTTGAGTCATATAACGTTTCAGCTTCCAAAAGTTTTGCGTAACCTAACGAGCTTTAGCCTCATAAAATAGTTTATTTAAATCCCAGACATGAACTAACAACGATGAGCATGACTGAACACTATAGAGGGTCCTACACGCGCATGGTCACAGCAGTGGACATATCACGTCCACGCAGGCGGGGTGGGGAATCGAACCCGCACTGTCAGCTCAGCACATGGGGGACGCCCTCATCGTCCTCAACGTAGCGGAAAACACCCAAGATATGAGATAAACATCGCCGGGAGAAGGCTTATTATAGCTTCACACGGTATCAGGAGGCTACCCACATCTCCAACAATAAAAATCGTGAGCAAATAGATGCAGAAAAGCGCATTTACTCACCATTTCTTAGTACACTCCAAAACCAGTTCCTGGTAAGAAGCGATGAACTGAAACTTTGAAGCCTTTTTACCAACTCGCTGCAGTCTTTTCCACACCGAAGTCATAACTTCCAGCGGTTAAAATAAAACCTAACAAAGAGGAAAACTGAAGAAGCCCTCCGCCTGACAATAATCCAACTTTGTCCGCTGCTTGTGCTCCTTATAAGGCTTTCTTCTTCCTCCTCTGCTGCTGCTGCTCCTGTTGCTTATAATGAACTTCACACAAGCTGTGACTTGCGCTCATTGGCACCGAGTTGAATCACACACTGACACACAACAAAAAGGACAGCAATGTCGCCATGTACAGAGAAGCAAGAGCCGAACACCGCGAACAGGCAGCTGGAGAGTCAGTAAAGAGGAACCGATTCCGCTCTGTCATTAACACAAGCTTCAAATTAATACGACGAAGTTTCAGTCAGACCACTGCAGGAGCTCTCACTGACAGCTTGTCCCTCTCTTTCTGCCAGTAATCCACATGTGGAGACGGCGCAGCTGACTCAAGCGTGGGGTTGTTGTAATATAGGTCTGCTTCCTTTAGAGTTAGTTAACCCTCTTCATGGGTGAAAGCAGCCAGCAACAGAGAGACAGGCAGAGTCAGACAGGATATGCAAAGACTGATGCAGTGGTATGCAAACTCCTTTATCTTGCTGCTTGTGTGGAGGCACTGAGGTGACAGTCCTCAGTTATACCTGCAGACTTTGATCCTAGCTATCTTGAACAGCCTTATCTGACATTTAACTTAATCAGCCGTTCATAATCTCATCTCCAGCACGCTGAAAGCACACTGTGTCTTGAAATTGCGTTTTTCAAATTGGGTATATAACTGAAATCACTTTCTGAGTTTCGGCTGCGTCATCCAACGTTCACTCGGGAAAGTGTGCTTCATGTAGTTAGAGGAATAGTTTCCACTGAGGAGAGCCAATAGACTCCAGTCCAGTGTGTGTTTGTGTGTGTATGCGTGTGTGTAAGCTAGGTCAAGGCACAGGGATTTTCCTCAGTGAGAGCAGGAGTGTATTTATAGGATGGAGAACAGGGATTGATGGATGGACAGAAGCAGCTGGAGTAGAGGAGTGTGGGGCAGCAGCAGGGGGGTAGGGGGGTAACTCTCTCATGACTCAGAGTTGGGCTAATGTTACTCTTTGGTTTGGTATTCAACACAGCATTATACCTCTCAGTACCTCTGCCCAATCCTACTCTAAACATGTACACACACACATACACACATAACAGCCTGCAGTGTCATCTCATCCCCTCATTTATTAATTGGTGCTCTCTGCAGTCAGTAAAACTAATTTCTGTCTACTGTAAACACTTGCTGCTGTCTTGCCTCTTCTACTGTAGCACAAACATGTAATTTTTGTGTTGTCTCTTTTATTTCCATATCACTTTTGTTTCTCTTCGCCTATCTGGGTTATTTCCCAGCTGTAGGTACTGACCTCACAAGTCAGTGTATTGTAGCTCTGGTAGTATTATTCCCCTTTCCAGCTTTGCCTGCTGTCACCACCCCTTCTGATGTCTATTTGTTTTACTAATCAGCGACTGTTGAATTTACAGTAACTGAGTCATATGATACCAATAGTGATAAAAAGGCTTCTATGAGACGAGCAGTGAGCAGTGGGAAATATGTGAAACATAAAAATTTACATTTGCATTGAGCCTAAAAGGCCAAACCACAAAAACATTCTGGTGATGGATGAGATAGAGAGCATGAACACAGACACACACACGCACACACACACATGCACACACACAGAAATTCAGCCCAACTGTCATTTAGAGTGACAGAGAGGCATATTCTAACAATATCCACAACATGTGTTGATTATAAATAGAGAACAGCGTGAGACTTTCTTCTCAGACATCTCTCCAAAGCAAATGGTTTTCCCCATGCTGCAGCCATGTAAGATGACCTCAGAGAAGGAGGAGGAGAAGGTGGAGGACTGCAGGAGCTCTCTCTGGACTGAAGACAGCATGTCCCCTGTTGGTCATATTTGGCAATACCACCCCCTGGTTGTCTTTAACCGAATGCAGGAATACTGTTCATATCTGTGGCACACGCTGAAGTTATATTCCAAGACTTAAATGCAAAGTATTAAGAAAGAAAAGCTATGATGTGCAAAGTCACTTGTTAAACACAGACACTGACTTCCAAACATTTAATGGCAGCTTAATATATCTCCATTCACGGCCTCTGAACAGAATCCCATCAGGATTTACTCAGGAATCATTTCTGATAATCTGACAGTCGATTTTGTTATCGCTAGAGTCTCAAGAGGAAGCAAAATGGTTTGTTTTGTATGCATAATTTAAAAAAAAACTGGTTGTTTTCCCCCATACACTGCTGTTGAAAACCTATGGTCATTTAACATATTGAAGTGAAGTAAGAAAATCTTGGACAAATCACACACCTCCCTGATACTACTGTGTGAAGGATAAAACTCTAGGATTGCGGCTCAGAGTCTCTAAACCTCCCACTGTATCACACACAGTGGCAAACATCTGATTAGGAACATGAAAGCATCCTGTTCACCATAAAAAAAACAACCAACCTAAATAGCAAAAGAAGAGATTTCTTTGTATAAAACATACACAGTGAAAAATGACGAAATCCTCATGAAACCACAAACTGCATGCCTGCATTCACATCTCTGTGAATGCAGGCATGCATTTTCACAATCAAAAAACAAGCACGTTGGAGCATGCAGATGGCACAAAATATGCCTGAACAGTGCTAATGTCTGATCTTACTCGTCTCTCTTGATTTTCTTCTCCAGCAGTGGTTGTAAGTTCTCCTGCAGCACAGCGAGTGCAAGTTAGTGTATTTTTGCTTGGAGTAGCATACGACTTTTGAATGAGTGTCAATTTTTACCAAGTTGCAAAGTTCTGGATCCCACATAGATTAGGGAACCTTTACACAATTCTCATTTCAAGCATGCAGCACGATGAGAGAAAACGGACTTTACAACTTCATGTTTTCAGATAAATTCAACTAATCTAAGGTTAAATTCCAACCTGAGGTTTATAAGAGGAAGAAACTGCCACATAAGTGGTTATAAACTGTTACAAACTTCCCCTCTGACATTACCAATCACATCAGGAGAATGGCAAATAAAGCTGTCATGGATATACACACCAGTCAAAAGTTTGGACACAGCTTCTCATTTAATGGTTTTTCTTTATTTTTACTACTTTCTACATTGTAGACACATACTGAAAACATCAAATACATGAAGCAAGATATATGGAGCCATGTAGCAAAAAAATAAATTATTGATAAAAAACTCTAAATCCGTTTTATATTTTAGATTCCTAAAAGTAGCCACCCTTTGCTTTGTTGACAGCCTTTACCTTCTACCAATGAGCTTCATGATGTAGTCAGCTGAAATGGTTTTTGCTTCACAGGTGAGCCTTGTCAGGGTTTATTTGTGAAATTTCTTGCCTTCTTGATGGGGTTGGGACCATCAGTTGTGTTGTGCAGAAGTCACAGCTGGTATACAGCTGACAGCTTTCTTTGACAACTGTTAGAATTCATATTATGGCAAAAACCAATCAGTTAAGTAAAGAGAAATGACAGCCCATCATTACTTTAAAAACTGAAGGTCAGTCAGTCCAGAAAATGGAAAAACTTGGAATGTGTCCCCAAGTGTAGTCGCAAAAACCATCAAGTGCTACGATGAAACTAGCACACATGATGACCGGCCCAGGAAATGAAGACCAAGAGTCACCTCTGCTGCTAAGGATAAATTCATCCAAGTCACCAGCCTCAGAAATCGCAAGAGACAAGGAGGAAGAGAGAACTCTTGTGTGCTTCTTATCTTTCTCCACTTCCTTAGAGAATCCATTATCAGTATTCAAAGAGGGATTGAACAGAACAGAGAAGCGCCAAAGTAAAACATCTGTTCTTGCCACTTGAAAAAAATAAAATACAGCTCAAGTTTCATTTTGAGGCGCTATTATGGAGTCATTAGAATGACTGAGTGTTTTTGACAGGGCTTAGTAGTTTAAATTGGGTATGGGTGTGGATGCAAGGTAAAAGAAGCGCCGAAGTGCATAGAATAAAGTGCTGTATAAATATTTGTGTGAAAAGATGAATGTGGCTTGCAAAACAGGTCATTTTTATTTTATTTTATATAAAAACCCCCTATGTAAATCCTGTTATCTATAATGTTTACCAATACAAAAAAAAATCTGGAAGATTATCACTTTTGGACTGGATGCTTCCTCACCTGATGTGCAATTTCTCCGAGCCCCAGCACCATCCCCTGCTGGAGGTCAGGATGTTGCAAGTCCTTGGGCAGCAGCAGCTTCAGTGATGAAAAGACACCACCCAGTGGACAGTCAGCTCCGTGGCACAAATTCTTCCATCACATCATCGGGAGACGCAATGGCACAGATAAAACATGGAAAACAAACCTTAAGTGGAAACAGTCCTTATGTATTTCTGTTTCATTCTCACAGAACATTGCTGCCCCATCGAAACCACTTTCCAAGTGCAAAGCAGACTAGATGTAATGTGGGAGTAACAAATGTGAAGTCAAGCTTTCAGACAGCATCCCTGCTTCACCCGGCTGCAGCAGCACCACGATTGTCCTGATTTTCGGATAAAGTGCACAACGGTGGTTTCTTTAACTGAAGTACTTCTCTAACTCCAGTTAAATCCCAGACCAGCCTGCCACGCAATAAATCAAAACTTGCATGGAGATGATGCAAAAGCCATAAACATTTATTTTGCTTCAACACATCATTCTCACATTAAAACTATATTTTGATGTGTTTCTGTGCCCCTGTAAACGACTTTAAACCCCACCTTGTGTGTGGATGGTGTTGTGTATGGAACCAGCCCTCTTATGAAAAGAAACAAGCTGCAGAGCTCCTGAACAAGAAGTGCTTTATTGTGATACATTATTAGAAATCTTTAACTACCTTGATCAACACTGAAGCTGGCTTTTCCTCTATCAACATACAATTCAGAGTATATTTGCTCTCAGCTTTTTTCAAAGTATTATGTCTGACTCCCGAACTCTGCGTGCTCTCATAGAGACATCGGCGAGCCACCTGACCGTCACCATTAGGCATCAAACACATATACAACTAAAACTTTCTACAATGACCATCTTTGCACTGCCACAATGTCAGAGACATCAGAAACAGATCCAGAATGAGCAGCAGGCTTTGTCAGACAATACAGGGCCACATTAGAGGAATGACGCATTTTGGCAAAAATACTGACTATAAATCTGAATGTAGTAAAAGATCCCTTATAGCTCTTTTCCACCGACATGTGACTAGTGTGAAGCCAGTTCTGCCCAAGGAGGACCATCCCAAATTTCCACAGGTTTGACAATCGAGTGGTAAAGAGAGGAAGAAAGGGTCATTTCTAAGGGGAGATAACAACGCAGGACAGACTCTGTTGGCTGCTTCAGCAAATCATTGGTGAATATCTGGTGATAGCCCCTCTATCAGACACTGACATCAGTGGTTTCAACTTAGGGTCCAGCATTTGTGGTGCTGTATCAAAAAAGCTGGCTTTTTCTCAATGGAAATGCATAGAAACATGTGTTAACTGGCATTTATCTCTTTGCTCTATAGATTAAACCATATTAGAAGAATTTAATCACAGAATGGGTTAAATTAATTATGCTTTTAGATTAATATCAGCTCTAACTTCCAAAAGAGTGAAAAAACAGTCAAATTTGTAACATTTCTGCCAGCTGTACAACTACTTTAATCCAAGAGTAACCGGTGCACTTTTGATGTTATATTCCTATTTTCATAATACTTTCTGACCAATTTTGAAATCATCTCTAAGCAAGAGAGAAGCTGAACCAGAGTCATTACTCCAAGACAGAGGCAAGCAGAAACAGTGTTCCAGGGTTTCAGCCAGTCTGTGGCAGCTACTGGGTGAGCTCCTTGAGGCTGCGCAGCGAGTTGGCACAGCTGTTGATGAGGCTGCAGAGCTGGATGCTCGCTTCCAGTGAGGCTGAACTTTGTAACTGGTTAGTAGCCCAGCGAAGTTTGGTGAGGACAGCTTCCTCGGCTTCCTGCAACACAAGTCGCTGGGCAGAGCTCTGTGGAGTAACTGAGGGACGAGCTGGTGCCAGGGCTGCAGTGGAGGCTGGAGTTGAAGGAGGAGGGACAGCGGGTGGAGGCAGAGGAGTTCTTCCACCTGCGGCAGCCCCCTCACAGTGCTCTGGTCTGGGCTGGGGAACGGACATATTTTCCTGACTGCTGCTGGGGCTGTCATTGAGCTCAGGAGCCTGGGACGGTGCGGGGGACTGGGCTGCGAGCTGCCTTTCCCTCACCTGGGACAATGCAGCCTGAGCATTCAGGGCTGGGAGGAAGAAAGAAAGGGCAGACAATGTAACAAGAACACAAAGTGGGCTAAAAAGATATTTATAATTATTTACATGGAAAACATAAGACTATGTGATTTAAAGGTTTAAATATCTATTGTGCGGACCGTTTGTGAAAGGGTGGTCGAATAGCAATTTATGTTCAATCTAGTTTTGCAGTGTAAATGACGGTTTCCAAATCTTCTTCTAAACAATTTGAAATTTGTAACTTTAAATGTAAATTTATCTGGTTGAGCTGAAGGGTTTTAAACAAATTCTAAGGACACTGGAGAAAACATCATTGGACGGCTGTTCCTACTCTTAATGTGTTAATGCTACTCGTTTTTTGTTTTTTTTTAATTTGTTTTATTTTTTCAGTTAATTGTTTATATGAATTCTAATGTTTGAAAATGTAATTTTGTATAGATATCTCAATGAGGTTTACCTGTATAAATACATTTGAATTTTTTTTTAATGCATACCAGGGTTGTCTTTGTCAATATCAGAGTCCAGCTCCTGGCATGAGACGCAGTAGTTTTTCTGCTGTTTGTCCTGGAGAAGAATAGTCTGAAAAAAACAAATACATAAATGATGCCACTCCTCACCTTCTGTTCATGATAACACCTGCATACGTTTTTACACAATAATAATAATAATAATAATAATTTTTTAAAAAGTGCCACTTTGCACCATCAATGACACAGCAAAACCATGTTTTTATATTTCCTAGCACAGACGATGACACAAGCCCAGGCATGTTTAACAAGAGATGATGATTTAGGACCCAAAGGAGCTACTTAACAAAAGGAAGAAAAAAAAAAAAGTTGTTTCACTGCTTGAGGCACAAATACACTGTGTAATACAACCAGGCTATGAAGTTAAACAAAAAAAGAGATATCTGCAGCTGGTGATGTGAAACCGAATGTAAACATGACTCCACATGACAGGAAGAGCGTACAGTGGATTGAAATTACTGATGCAGTTAACATGGTGGTAAAGGAGGGTTTTAACCCTCTACACCCCATAACAGTTGCTCTAAACTTCCCCTTAAATGCATGTTTCTACTACTATTTGTGTACACACTATATTTTAAAATATCGGAATAACAATTACACCTAACAACAAATTAGGGGGGGGAGACACATTTCAATTAAACATTAGGCGATAATTCACGTTTTCATCCCAGTCACTTTGTCTGGCATTCATGTGTACTAAGTGAAGACTCTCGGATCACCGTTTACCTCAGCTGTCAATATGCTGGGTGAGAATCCCCCACATGCATTTACATTGGGGGAGTTTTACAGCTTCTGAAGAAGGCTGTAAAAGTTGGTGATGAGTCAATGAGTCAGAGAAAGTCACTCCTTCCTGAAGACAGTGATACTGAGGCGAGTTGTTGAGGATATCCTGAACTTCTCTGTCAGTAACCGCTGCTTTTTCTTTTTCCCCCCTGATGTGAGCTTGTGTCAGAAGCTTTCTTTTAAGTGGATCTAATGTTGTCAGCCTCTATGAATAAAATCTCAGACAATGTGAGAGTGTAATCAAACTGTTTATTGGAGGGATTTTTATTTAGCTGGCACAATGTTAGCGTATAACCAGGTGGTGTTGTTATAGTTGGTATGTTGCCAGCTGTCTGGAGACAGGAGTGTCTAATCTGCTGACAACCAGGGGAGATCTGGACTAAATAAGTATTTTTAATGGACATTTTCTTATGTTAAAGCATGTAATTCAGTTCACAAGATGAGACTACAGGTGAGCAGGAAGAGGATGAGGTGGGCATAAGGGAGAAGTGGTGAATGAGGCAGATGAAGAAAAGAGAGAAAAAAATCCATCAACCTTCCTGGTTCCTCACACATTCAGTGTGTGAGGAAAATCACAGTGATTTTTTTCCCTTTTGATCCCACACTCGAAAATTCAGTATTTGATGAAATATGGGATGATGACGATGGGGTTTTAATTTAACAAAGTCACATAACTTTTAAAATGCCAAGAGGGTCAAAACGACCCCCTTCTTGTGTTAAACAGGTGGTTAAAAAGCTCAACAAACATATGAAATCCCAGGTAAAAAATATTATTCAATTTTATTAGGTGCAGGTTAAGTTCATTTAGTTGGAATAGTTGTTGTGAAACTGCTATTATTTTAACCTTTTTTTTAAAGCTCTTACTTAAAATTTCCAGGGATTACATTATTTAAGCCATTTCTGGGCCTACATTTGGCCTTTGCTCTCTCACTGTTTATCATGCAGTGTCAGTACTATTGCACTATAACCCTGCTGGCATCTTGTGACAATAGATCCACACTTCAAATTAGGCAGTCTTCATTTTGTTTGCTGCTGGCTGGGAGCTGCAATCATCAGGACGTTGATATTTTTCTATACTTAGAAATATAATTATTGCATATTTAATAAAATACCGTCATAACATATCAGAGGCTAACTCGCCCAACCTGACAAACACAGCGTCCTGCTTCACTCACCCCACACACTTCGCAGGCTTCTCCAAGCATCTTGTACCCTTTCAGCAGGTAGTCTCCCATCAGCTTGCTGATTTTGTCTTGCCGCTCCCTACGAGCCTGGATCACCTTCATTTCTGCTTCTGTTGGAGGCTCCCACTTAAAATCCTCTTCATCTGCAGGTCAGGAACAGCCGAAACGTTTAATTTTGTTTTAGTTTCAGATTTCACACCACAACTATCCTTCTTTCGTATTCTTAATACTTTAGGATTATAAACAGTCTTAAGCGCTGCTGTAACTTGTGGATACTATTATATGTCTGCTTCTACTTTACCGTTTCAGCGGGATTATAACAAAACCCTTTTGGCACTGTTTTGAAGTGTGACTATCACAGGTGAACTGCTCTGCTAGGAAATGACAAGCTAGCTAGCAAACCAGCCGGGCTACCGTTTGGCTAACAACATGTTTACGCTGGCAGCGACGATTTTAAAAGCAAAAATAAAGTAACCCAGAGGAACAGCCTCAATAAAAAGAATTTCTTTTTTTAAATCACAATGCAGGAAAGCAGCAGAAATGTCAAAGTCAGCATGTTTTTATAACACAAGTTCACAAACCTCCATTCAAAGCCATGTTTCTTCTGTGCTACACGTTGGACGTGATGACGCAATGCAACGCTTCTTCTTCCTCTTCGTTCGGCAAATATTTAACCACAGCTGCCTGCCCCTAGTGGTAAATAGTGGTAAAGACCACAAGAGTGAAATTTGGTGGGCAGCGTTCCCACTCCTCGCTGTTATAGTCAAAAATGGTAGCAATAGCGCCACCGTGTGCTGATTAGTTAATTAACCTAAACAATTAAATCGTTTCAGCTAAACTTATCATATGAGGATTAAGTGGATGATTTCTTCTTCTTTTTCTTCTTCTTCTTCTTCTTCTTCTTCTTCTTCTTATTGTAATAAATTATTAAGAGAGTAGGAGCGGTGTACTTTTTTAGCACAATTTTGAAAATTGGAAGGGTGCCTGAGAAATGGAAGTGCACTAGAGAGGGATAAAGCTGATGGCTACACCATGAAGCCACCCAGCACTTCAGCTGTTCTCCTTGTTACCATGTGGCAGACGTTACAGGAGTGTGTCTGCTCGGACTACAAGACTTAAAAACAGTTTTTACCACCAAGCCATACGACACCTCAACCACAACACTTAAACACACACACACACACTCCACAGGACACACTCAGAAGCTACCTTGCAGGTTCACAAGTACTCTGTTTAATCTGCACTGGTCACTCCACTATTGTTATTGATATTTATATTTAAAAAGTGCAATACTGTAATTTTCTGCTGCTCATTCCTGTGCAATATCCCATCTGCCCCCCGTCATATTTCTTTTCAAGATTTTCTTATTTAATCACCAGTGTACATATATTTATATTTATAGATACATATATATTTAGTAATCTTTTCTCTTTTACCACATCTCTCTAATATTTTGCTCTTTACTATTTTTCTTTTTTTTTTTATTATTTTATTTTATTTTATTATATTTTATTATATTTTCTTCTACTCTACCATGCTGCTGAGTGACTGCTGCTCGTCAAACACATTTCATTGCAATGTTGACCCTGTGCTAACTTGCATATGACAAATAAAACTGAAAACTGAAAACTGTGGGAAAGACTTGAGGAAGCTAAATTATGAAGAGAGGTGACTACACACACTGCATGTGTGATGTTTGCTTTGAGAGTGTTGATGCAGAAGTACAGAGAAGATCAAAAGGAGTAATAGTTGGCGCAGGACATGTATAAGGACGGTGAGACAGTGGCGAGGTGGGTGGTAAGAGTCGGGTTTAAGATGGATAGAGATTTTAAGATTTCCACTGAGAGTGACGATAAAGGAGAAGATTAGAATTAGATCAAAGGGACAAGTAGGGTTAGAAGAGCAAGGCTGTGATGGTTTGGACACGTGTAGAAGAGGCATTGTAAATATATTGGACGAAGGAGGTTGACCATGGAGCTAGCAGGCAGGAATAGAGGAAGACAACACAGAAAGTTCGTGGATATGTAAATATGTAGGTATACCCCAGACATGATGTTATGTCGAGAAGACATCTGCTATGGCCTAAATATATTCAACTTTAATTGAAATTACACAACTAAACTATAACCTATAGGCAGCACCTAGATGCTATAAATTTATAGAACAGTTGTCTTTGGGAGCATTTGTTTAGAATCCAGTCCTTCAGTTCCAATACAGAAGAGGGTTGATAGTGTTTTCTTGAAAGTCTATCTTTGGCATTCGTTTTTTCTAAAGTAGTCCTCTGGCCATAAGTAAAGTGCCCTCCAGTGTCTACTCTTATGATGTGAACAATGAATGAAAACAAGATGACGAAATTAAGAAAGAAAGAAAACATTTAAAACGGTCTTTCAGGCAATTTTATTGTATTTTGGGATGTTTCATGTGTCCAGTCTAAACCATAATCCAGCACATTTCACATGGAGAAGTACATCATTCAAAATAATGAATGAACGCACCACAATAATCAAAAGCACATCAGCTTTTGAGGGTTTCTCTGATTTTTTGTTCATTGCCTTCCAGTCACATCCTGGAAACAGGCAAAGGATAATCAGAACATGCTGCTACAGAAGTCTGGGGTGTCTAAATGTTGGATATTAACATGCAATTCAAGCATTCTCTCTACGGCTAAAATTACATTTATTCAAAATGACCACGAAATCTGCAAGAGGACTGATGTTACATCTGTACACATATCCTTGGTGTGTCTGAAAGGTAGATGTCCTCGGTTGCTCTGTAACGACTTGGTGTGAGGACACCAGTCGTGTTCTTTCTTCTTTGTTTTTGTCACTTCCTTTTCTTGTGTTCCTATGGGTTTCTTTTGAGTGTCCAGGGTAATATCCTCTCTTGAGAAGTAAACAGAAAGAGATGTTGGAATCTGTGATGTCATTATATAATATACTTCACTTTTTAGCATCAGAATTTCCTCTTTAAGAGTATAAGGTGTCATAATCATTCCTCATAATCTATTGCTTTCATGTATTTGTAATTGTAAATTTACATTATTAAAAGCAAAGCAGTTATCAACTCGATGTCCTGGAGGAAGTTCTATATAAAACAGTGCATATCCTGTCAACACATTTAATGACTTTAATTTTCATCTTACAAAAATTCATAAATATAGCAGATGGCAGGTTACATAGTAATAGCTGAATCTCACCTTGACTATGGGGGTGTTTTCATTTAAGACACTGTAAAAACAGGAAAAGGATACAGATAAATTAATAACAATGGCTCAATTTATTAATGAAATAATAAGAAAAAGAAACATAAAAACAAATCACACATATGGTCCATTTTTAGTTAGAACTCTGTGTAATTTAAATAAAAGAAGAATGAAATCATTGTTAATGAGTTTAAAGACTATATAATTAAGACAAAGACAACATGCTCAATATTGAAACTGACACTGCAAAATGCTTTTTTTTTTTAGAAAAACTCTCTTCTCATTTTGGATTTACAGCTGCATCACTGCTTTTTTTTTTAAACCACCCGACAGATATTCTCCCTTTCTTGGTTCATAATGAATGAAACAGCTCTGGGTTTCCTTTGGGATTTATTTCATTTTAAAAATACACCAAACTTCTTTTCAGGACTGTTGGCAGACCAGTTTAGACTTTTTTTTTTACTACACAGATATCCTCCTTTCATACGTGTAACATGTGGAAAGACCTTCAAAGTAACTAAGTACTTCTAAACTTTTATATTTTGTTCAGATATATTGTTCCCAAGAGCATGATTGTTTCCTGTGCATGATTTTTTCTGGGTTTCCCCACATCTTTACTCTTAGGATTAACAAAAAGGATCGTTCCTAAATTATTCTTAACTTCATGCTGAACATTTTGAACTATTTGACCAAACAATGTCCTATTGAGGGGGTTAACCTCTTCCCATCTTCATTCATGAAACACAAAGTTGTATAAAAAAACCTATTCTAGCTTTTTAAACATGCTGCTGATTTCAAATACAAATTGTTTTAACATTTTATATGCTTATGTACGTTTTCCATTGTATTATATGTTACACTGTATGCAATTTTTAAAACATTTTCTTAAAATTCAGCTTTCATTTGTTAGCTTCTAAGTCAAGTCCTAATAAGGAAATGTCTAGGTGATAGCACCCAAAACAACATGTAAATAATAAAGTATTAAACACAACTTACACCAGTGTATACTCCTTATTCTGCTCCGTGTAGAAAAGAGATTAGCACAAAGGCGAGAACGTAATTAGGCATGAGAGTTAAAATCATTTTAAAGGCACTTATATAATTTTTTAGGAGTCTTTTAGGCTCTACAAGGTAAAAATAAAATACCTTCAGGCTTGGGGTGCATGAGATTCAGTGGGAGCTCCAATGTGACATCACTGCAGAGAAAAATGAGCCAAATAATGTGAATGCATGCAATCTTCATTTCTGTATGGATTGTGATAATATTGTTACTAAATATTACTCACCTGGAAGTGAGGCCACCCAGCAGACTACATGGAGAAAAGACGAAAAATGTAAGCCGGCCTTTTCCGTTTTGTTCTGTTTAATCTTGAACGGGGTTTACGTGTCAAAAAATACTTACCCTCCTCCAGCCACCATGAGGTTAATTTTAATCTTGTAGGAAACCAGGATACCCAGCACCTCTTTTTCTATTCCCTGTCGCAGCCTGTGGAGGACGAAGCGCAGGGATTTGAAGGATTAGGGGGGTTTAAATTAGCTGAGTGTACTACTGTAAGACATTGCGGACACTGAACAAGAAAGCGGCTGGAAATGTGAAGCAACAAAAAACCGACAGAGAAGAGTGTTTTGCCCAAACTTTACACCAGTGTGCACTTACATGGTGGTGGAGGCCAAGTTGGTGTCCTCGTCCTTCAGTCGACCGTCCAGCGCCAAACCTCTTTTCTCCTTGTTATCAGTGAGCAGAGGTGTGATGGTCAGAGTGTTTTCGAAGCTGCCGTTAGAGTCCACCGTCTCTCTGCAGAGAGTGAAGAGAAACACATAAGCAGATTGACCCAATTTTATATTTTCATTTTGCTTCTGTGACATTTGCTGTGCTTTCAGGTTTCTGCCCACATACCCGAACTCTTGGTTAAGAACACACTTGGTGTATTTGTCTGTCGAGTAGAGGACGATGTCTGTGGTTTGGTCCACTGTTGCAGGGAGGAAGATATAGAAAAATGTTATTTCTTTATAATATTTTCAGGATTTATTTCAGTATTTCAGTGAATAGAGGTACCCACCATTGATTTTAATTTTCTTGACTGTTTTGTTGCTCTCGTTTTTGATTTTGATCTTGATCGGGATCGCTTCACCATGAAAGTACAGCTGCGGCAAAACAGGACAGAGATTTTAATTGGTTCACTGCACAGCTCCCATTTCAACAGGGTGAAGCTGAAAATTAGGGAAGTAAAATTTTGCTGCCGTACATCTTTCTCCATTGACGCTTCTAGATGAACAGGCTTGTCAGACATCATGAAGCTTTTGCAGATTTCAGCCTTGGGCCCGGCGCCCACCTGAGACGGGGCGTACTGGATTTTACGAATGATGAGACGGGCGGTGTCCCTGTCAGGGCGAAGGAGAGGGAAGGAAGAAGCGATGAGGTGAGGAAAAATGAAATGGAACAAAGAGAGGTGAGATAGCAAGGCAAAAGACATTAGTGGAAGTAAACTCACTTCTTTTCAATCTTTTCATTGGGGTTGTTCTTTTCCATGGCAAGATAAGTTTTGACCTCAAAGTCAACGCCACAAGCCTGCAAAGTACAGTGAAGTTGTAAACAGCTGATATTTAAACAAGTGACATCCTTGCCTATATACTCTAAGGTAAAGGGATGCCTCACCTTTCCTTGGTCATCAGGTCCAGGCTGCAGACAGACTGAGCAGGGTAGGTTGTTTGGAATCTATGGAGACAAAGACTAAGTTTTATAAGAAAACACAAGAGCTACTTCCATGAAATTACAAAATAAAGCATAATTTTCGATATTCAGGAAGAAAAAAAATTGTTAATTTGAGCTTTTCCATGTTAAGATAAAAATATATAAATGTCTATTAAATACTCAGTATTAAAGTGGAGTAACATCATGTGTCATTGAATGTTACATGCACAATTTCTAAAAAAACAAAAACAACAACTCTTTCTCACATGGCTGAGGTCATAAACTGCTTGTCGTGCTTAATTTTGTGGTCCTGAGTCACACACCTCAAAAGAGAAAGGGTGTGCGTTGTCTCCTGCCTTCTTCAGCAGGGTGTCGTGCATGGCACTCAAGGCAGGCTTCTCGCCATTAGGATAGAGTTGGGTTTGCAGCATCCAGATGTCCTTCCTGAAGCCTAGGCCCATCACATCCAGGTCATCACTACCATAACGGAAGGCACATGCCAGCTGCACGAACACTGCAGACAGGTGTAATTACATCAGTTACTTCACAATGATTGGCAAAGGTTTCTATTTATAGAACTGAACCCAATTTAAAACGGCGCTTTATGTGACGCTACCTTTTCTGTCTCCGAAATCTGCTGGGTCCAGCTTTACGACGCCGTCTGCAAGGGAGCAGGATTACAGGCACAGTTATTGTCTTCATAATGACCGTGCATTTGCAGACACAATAGCAATAGGAACGTACCAACTCTGTCCACTTTGTCCACATGATCCACATAGTCTCTCTTCCCCAGGTAGAGGGTCAGCTGTCACATTGAAGAAGGGAAAGCGTGGTGTTTCAGAACCTTTTAAGTTTTACCCCTTTTTCAGTCTATTAAAAAAATGTTTTAAGAGAATAAAAGAGAACATACCCCTCCGTTTCCACTGGTCTTCTTGAAAACCCTGTGAAGCAAAAAGGAGAAACACCACTCACCTTAAAACTCAACCTTTAAATTAACCTTTTTGTATAGATTACAGTTGAACTATTAACCTCCTTATCCTGGCAACCAGGGCAGAAATAAGTGTGTGAAATGTTGAATAAAGCTGGAGAACCCGTGTTTTTAAAAGAAGAGTGCATCCACTTACATCCATGGAGTTACTGTCGGGCTTAACAAGATAAAATAGTGATTAAATTTGGATCCTGTGGGTAAATTTGGTTTCTTGGCAAATGACAGAAGGGCTGGTAATCCTTTATTCCTCGTTATCCAGTTAGTAACAGCTAAGCGTGGAGCTGCTTTACCTCATCAAGCTCGGATTGAGAGGCTGGCTCAGGTGAGGGAGCTGCAAATGCTGTAAGAGGGTTCCCCAAATAACCAATTCCCACTGTCATCAAATAAAGCTCAGAGCTGTGTTACCATATTTGAAAATGCATGTTGAGAGACTAAGCCTTTTACAGACCTTAAATAAATACTTTAAAACGAATTGTCCCTTTTTAGGAGTTGGCTGACCATCCTGTCTATAACTCCACCAATTTCCATCAGATCACAATTATTATCAACTTTTCGGCCCCTGTCAGATTTTCTTTAGGTAAAAGGGAAACATCTTTCCACTAACAATAGCTTTGGATTGTTATATTTTTTGAGTATGAGAGAGAGAGAGATCTTTAAATAGTTTGATTAGAATCAGCAGTTCCTCTGGGACATAAAGATAAAAACAAAATGTATCCGGTACTTACTTTGCCATCTCTAGAAGGTTTTTGGAAGTATTCTGTTGGAAGAAAGGTGCAAAAAAAACAAATGATCAAAAAGTGATCAGGAGGTCACAGATCTCTCTGACAGCTGGAGTGATGCTTTCATTTGAGGGTACTGAGGGTTAATCCTCTGCAATAAGATTACGCCACTGGTGTTAGGACTCTTCCACCAAACTGGTGTTTTTCTGTCTGCTAACTGACCCCCGTGACCTCACAACAAACAACCAAAGATTTACATTGCACACGTGGTTATGTCACAGTATGTTTCTCCTAAAAGTGCCAAAGTCTTTGGACTATTCAAGGAACACTAAATGGATAAAACCCATTCATCACATTTGATAGCATTCCAGGACTTTAGCTCTCTATAACTCCAAAATAAAGATTAGTCCTGAAAGGTTAAGAGCACTACAAGCACTTAAATACATATTTTCAAACACAACTGCTCATCATCTTCCAACATAATCTCCAGTCTTCAGGTTGTTTGGTCTTATATATTTTTAAACATCACATCATATTTCTCTTTAGAAATTTGTTGGTTTTTTTCTATTGGCACCTTCTGTCTCAACTCCAATCTCCAATCTCATATACAAAGATTATGGATAAATGCAAAGAATGAGAATAAAGTCTTGGTTAATTACCCAGATGCCTTCAGTCTAAAGTTGCTTTGGGCTACAGTTACTTATTTCAGTGCCAGGAGCAGGTACAGCAGCTTCCTGCCTCTCTTCTGATTGGCTAATTGCTGTGCAATTTCAGCATATGTGATTGTTGCACACCTCTTCAAAAATACTGAAATATGCCTTTGTTAGATTCTTGCTCAAACCACAGAGCACTATATTTAATATTTATTGGTCGATTACTCTATTTTACAGTGATTAAATAGCATTCTTGTCTGCAGATAATTTAGTAGACATACTGAAAGCCACAGAAAGCAGATGTTTTTGTTACATATGTATTATTGTAGCATCTACCTTACAATATAAAGCGCCTTGAGGCAACTGTTGCTGTGATTTGCCGCTGTATAGCTAAAATTGAATTGAAAATTGAATTGAATTGAACTTGCATTCTTATTTTCTTCTTATTTTGCACTATTTTGGCTCTTTTTACCTGACCTCCATACACAAGCATTCTTACATATGTTCACTGATTGTAGATATGGCCTCAGAGAAAACCTGTTGGATAACTTTAATGGCCTATTGAAACAATGCAATACGTATATACTGTAATGACTTCCATCATCCTTATTCAACCCCACAGTGGAGCATAACTCAATGATTTTCACCATTGCACCATTTGACCTTTGACATCTATCCATTTTCATAGTCACTTATCCAATTCAAGGTTGCAGGGGGCTATCAGGCATAAAACTGTACTTCATAATTAGTTACACCACTACACATCCATCCTTTCATTCATTCATCTGTGAATATGAAGAATTCTTACCTCTTCTTAGTAGTCTGGGACCGTGGTGGAGGATGTCAGGATAAGTTGAGAGTGCAGTCTACAGCTGAGCTCCCTTTTTATACCTGTCTCCCTCTGTGCATCCTTCAGGCTTAACCAGTTCACTATTGCTGTTTTTGCCTGCTTGATAATCCTGTTAAGCAATCAGTGAGCAGCTTTTTTTGGACAACAAAAGGTGCAGCCATCTCAATCACAGGGACATAAATACAACCTCACAGTCGCCATGCGGCTGTAGTAGGCCGATAATCCCCTTCTGCACCTCCACAAATCACTCAAATCTCCTTTGATTCAGAAAGCACAACAAAACAGGCCATTTAAAATCAACGTTTTTTTTCTCTGATGGATTTTTTTTTCCCATCAAAAAAAGTGTGTTGAACATCTTTATAGCTTGCATTAAAAACTTCATCTGTGAGCAGCACCAGCACCTGTGAGCTAACCCGTATTTACAGATAGGTAAATACGGGTTAGCTGGGTATCTGTGTATCATTTGTTCTTTTTTATTTTCTTTTACAATCATAAAAACACAAACATTTTAAAAATATATCAGATTCAAGAGTATTGATATATGCTTGATAGGGAGATGCAATAATAAACTAACCTATATGATAAAGGTTTCAAATGTTTTCTTATTTTAAGCCTGTGTGCAGCCATGTATAGATTCCTCGTACTCCAGTCTGTCTGCTCTCAGCAGATTAACAGTTCACTCTCCCAATACGGTACAGATGACGGGAGTATCAACGGTGAGGTCAGAATAAGCTTTCTTATTCAACAGTGCAGTGTCTAAGTAACGTGCCAAAGATTAATGACAATCACCAGAATCCCCTTTGACCCTTGAAAACCTCCTAATCCTCCAACAGGTCCGTTATAATTAGCTTATGTTAAAAGAATGAAGAACACAGGAATGTAAAGTAATACATTTTAGGATTGATGGGGATACTAGGGAATATTTTTTAGTTAAAAAAGATCCTTGATTATGAGACAGAAAGCTTTAAAAATGTAGTAAATGTAAATGTAGTGTTTATTGCATCCAAAGGATGACAAGACCTTTGCTGGAGTTAAGCCGAGGTTAACACAGTTTAAGCCACCTGGACACCCCACAAGTCAGGGGTTACTGTGTTGTACCAAACATGGCTTAACGTAGTCCTTAATGACAATCATAATCCTGGCGAGGTGTTCTGCACAACCTTTATGAGCTTTAGCATTTTCCAGGTTTTGTTTTCTTTATTCGTTTGACGCAATGGGAAGATCTGACGCCAAGAGGGAGACGTTACTTAATGCCTTTTCCACGTTGGACTTTAACCACACGTATTCTTGATCTGGGTGGGATGAAATAAAACAGAAATAGTAGGTACAGGTTTTATCTGTTGCTTGCTGATCTTTCTTGGAAACTGTGTCTCTGGCTTGCACCCTTTAAACCATCAACCTAAACACAATGTGACAGAGCGATTGCCTCTAAGGAGGATCGCCGTGTAGGACAAACACACTCATCTGTATCCAAAGAAATGGTGGAAAAAAGTATCTTTGACTTTTGAATATCTACTAATAGTATATGTCTGGCATTAGACAACCTGAAAATATGTTTTTAATAGTATTTAACTTTAATTTAAGCAAGAAAGTGGGGCCGTAGAGATTTAAAATCTAATCTGCAGAAGTGGCTTGGCCTTTTTAGGCAGCAGTTTGATCAACAGCAGTTGCTTAGACACAATATGCACATAAATACTCAGAAAAAACAAAATATTTTTATAGTACACAGATTTTGTCTTTGAAACAGATTTAGTCTGAGTAGTTTTTGATTGGTTGGAAACTGGAATCAAAGGAGAAAATGAGACAAAGAAGTGGGTTAAAGAGAGAAAAACAGAAATACATCCCCTACCTACTTAATGTATTCTAAAACTTCATATAATAGATGCTAATTAAATGGCATCGGTGTAACTGCAGTGGTTGATTATGTTCAGACAGCTTCTTGAGTCCTGGAGACACATTTGGATGCAGTATAATTACTGCTCTTAAATCATGCCGTGAGTGTTCCAGTGGCCTAAATTCATTTTATTTATGTGAACATTTGAACCAGTTCTGCTAATACAAGCTTATGTATCCTATTTTGGGAAACAGTGCCATAGGTGAATAGGCATAAATAACATGCCTGAAAATAGAAGTATATGTGGTGTAACAGGTGCTAAAACGAGTGTACTTGTTTCAGCACCTGATTGATAAATACCGAGTCGGTGCCTCTCGTGCTCCTGAGAGGCTTTATTTTGGGACCAGCTGACTGAAGGCACTGACGGAGGCGGCTGAATCTTTTTAAGGCACACACTCCAGACTAAACAGACTAGTAATTATGAGAAGTGTCTGATGAGGGGAATCGGCCAAAGGCCAAATCCAGCTTAATCAATTATTTATGGGCTAGGACAGAATGAAATGACACGAGGTAAGGCACATGTATAAACAAACATAACAAGACAACATTACATGAGCTCAGATAAAACATTAGGCAAATGAAACTAATTTAAAACATATATATTTTTCCATTAATTACGAGTTATGTGATGAAGACACTTTTTAAAAAAGTTGAATTACCTGTGAAGCAAAGCAACAACTGCCCAGGGGCTCAGCACCCTCCGGGACCCCACAAGGCCAGTTTCATTGTATGCCAAATGATTTCTGCTGATTTTATTTACGGACACCTTTGCTGCAAATACAATAATATATAAACAAATATCTAAATAAATAGGTAAATAAAAAGAAAATACCAAAGTATTGACTAACCTGTTGGCTGTGGCATGAGAAAGACTAGATAACATTTTTTTAAGACATTATCAATTTTCATGATTTTCTACAGGTTTCCAAATTCTATCTATCTATCTATCTATCTATCTATCTATCTATCTATCTATCTATATAGCATCTATAGCAGATGCTAATTTATACTTTGCAGCGTGAACATCACATTACGTGGACAGAAGCACTGGGGCACATGCAGATTACACCTACAGGAGCTGCTCAGCCATGGAAACCCATGCCATGAAGCTCCCAGCACACAGTGTTAGTGCTGAAGTTGGAACTTTGCAGTTCGTCAGAGCCTCGGCGACTTTTTATGTATTCAGTGACCCCCTCTCTGTAAGTTTACGTGTTCCTCTATTCGCTAGATGAGCTGCTGTTAATGCTTTCTGAACCCTTCCACTCTGCAGTAATAACACGTACAGCCAGGTCTGCATAAGGAAAACCAATCAGCAGTGCTGCATGTGACAATTAAAAGCTACACTTTAGCCATTAGCAGGGGTCAAAGTCAAAGTAGACATTCATTTTAGTTGAATCCTTGAATCTCTCATATCTTAATTATGTCCCTCTTAATTATTTTCCTACCACTTTACCACCTTCCTCAGTCTCTTCTTCACTTCTCCACAGCTGGTACTAGCTATAGAAACCCTTTGTGACTGTGAGGCCTTGTTAGTTGTTGCCAGCTAGCATGTCTGTTAATTTAACACATTTTATTCAATTTCTAGTTTCTTTTTCTCTCTTTTTCAGCTACCGCTTTTCGCTTTTGTTTGTCTGTCTTTAATCGCTGTTATGCACATACACCTAAAATGTACACGAGCGCACAGGGGTGAAGGGGGCGGGACGGTTGCGATAAGAGATTTGATTGGTCAATCCAGTGTCAGCACTGCCCTTCCTATAATTAGTTAAGACATTTTTCTTACATATTGATACAGTATTTGTTTTAATAGACCTGGAATGTAAATGTGCCGGGCTTTGGGTCACATTCGGTTATTTAATTGTGCTATAGGTGAAAATATTTTTTTACTAAAAAAGATAAAAAAAATTTATTTGACACAGTTCACTGAGATACAGTGGGGTTCGGTTAATTGGTGATTCCAAATTGCCCGTAGGTGGGAATGTGAGTGTAAATGATTGGCTGTTTCTGTGTGTTAGCCCTGTGACAGACCTGTCGTTGCAGAATTGCGGAAGAGAATGTATATGGCTGGACAGTAGGATAAATACTGGACTTTGAAGATAGAAACAAAGATACTGATGCCAGTGATGGTACCAATACTTTCGATATTTGGATCAATGTGCTGGTAGTGCTTCAGCTGTGGGATATTTTTCCACCTTTACTTGTCATTAAATTAATCTTTCCTCCCTCATACCACGTCAATAAAAATCATACATGCATTCATTAATTCAGTGTTATACGCCTCTTAAAGTGACACCTCTATCTTCAGCTGTGCTGCCCCTAGATTTCACTAATGCCTCTGCTTCCTCATGTTCACGTGCTTCTGATGCCAAAAGGTGATCCGCAGGTGACTCATACTGAGTTTCAAGCGCCATCTAGCGGGACCAGTGGCATATTCCCATACAGCTTTCAATGTTATTTATTTTTTATTTATTTTTTTGTACACCTGTTTCATAGATAAGCTTCCGGTATCTTATGACTTACGATCAGTGTCAGCGATGTGAGATTTAAAGTTAATAAATTATAATACAAATATAATATTATTGTGCAGAGTTTGTCAGTCTCCGAACAGTAAGTCGAGTGATTTAATTCTTATTTCGTCTGGTCACAGGAATGACGATGATAATGTAGACTTGTGTAAGTGTAAAGCGGCCAACTTCCTTTTGCTTTGACGTCAGGTGAAGCACACCCCACCATCCTGGTCCAGAGCAGAAGTGCATCTGCTGAGGTGCGCGCCGCTCTGCCTATCCGGACACTGCAGTGGAGGTTACCGTGCCATCTCTGCGGCTGCTCGTCCCCGACACCACGTCCCGCTGCGGACTTTCCGGGTACCAGTGAGGACAGGGCAGAACAAGGAAGCGCTAAAAGGCCATGGCCGAGTCCAACCCGCTACGGGGGTTCCCCCGTCTGCGCCGGGCCGCGGTAAGATCTGCCGGGAGGTGGGAGGCTTTAAACGGGGTGGCGAGAATGAGGATGCTGCAGCGGAGACATAGACGAGCTTTTCTTAAGACTGTTAGGTGCTGCGACGCAGAGGCTGGGATGTGTTCGCACCGCATTACATATTTAACACGCCTAAGAAAAGGGGTCGCAGTTGGACAGCCGTTCAGTGTTAAAGAGCCTGTGTCGGGGACCAGGACAGGCCAATGACAAATGTTTGGGCTGTAGCTGCAGGTGCAGAACAACAAGAGGCTGTATCAGCTCTGGCTCTGCAGTCTGCACACACAGAGGGATCAAGTTGTGCAGCTTTATGTAACACATTTTGAAACCTGTGTATTTAAAGTACTCACACAAATCTCTGTGCAGTTGTTTGGTGCAGATGTGCCTACAAGTCTGCAGCTATCAAGTTACCTCCATCATGGCTGCTGTATTAGTAAATATCAAGAGGGACTGTGTGCAGTTGGGTGATTATTTACCTGGGACATTTGTAGTGTGCGCAGAGTATCAGTCTGTGTATTTGGTGTCCAAAAAAAGCTCCACAACTATAGCTGATAACAGACTTGATGGCTTTTAATGCGCTTTAAAAAAAAACAAAAAACCTAATGAGGCATCCTTGAGGTTCTGCTTGTGTATTAGATTACACTGCACACGTCAGTAGATGAGCAAGTGAAAATAATGCATCACGAGACACAGATAAGCTTCCCTCCAGGTTTCTCAGATTTGAAAGAGACTAACATTATATATAGAAGTCTTCTCCATTTTTATTAACTCCTCAGCCTCATGTTATCTGAGCCTGCACACAGGAGAGGGAAACTGGATAAATGGAAACACTGGCAGGCTTATGAAGAAAGAGTAAACATGCTTGATGACTAACCTAGTAGCATGTGGAAAAAGTAATACTTCAGTGGCAACAGAAGGTGTGGCATTCTTTGAGTTTGTAAAGCGGATACTGTTTACAGTCTGTGGTGTGGGAGGAGAGATGTGGACAGGTGATGTGAAAAAGAGAGAAGAGTGACCATAGAGCAGAGTGAGCCAGAGAAGCTGACCGTCAGACCTTCTGAAGTGCTGCAGAGGCTGAAAGACTCCCCAGATTGACACAGAGGGATGCTGAAGCTGTGCTGAGCTTTGCTAGACTCCATGACAAACAACATCTAACTGTCAGTGACTCTGAATGACTCGTCTGACTTTTTTCAACCCTCTCACACTGCGGTCCTCAGATAATGCAGGAACAAATCTTTATAACTCCGGTTACCACATTGTTAGGCTGTTGTTTTTTCTGTCCCATGAATTAGAGTTTGTTCACATTTCTGAATAAGACTGTTTTAGACTTCATTAGAAACCAATTAGTCCACCTAGTAGTAGTTAATTATAGACCCATTTCTGTAATATACTTACATATCTATATTATTGCTAATATATATTGTAATATATCTATATCATGGCTAAAGCACTTCTGGCGGATGCAAACTGCATTTTGTTGCCCTGTACCTGTGCATGTGCAGTGACAATAAAGTTGAATTCTATTCTATTCTATTCTATTCTATTCTATTCTATTCTATTCTATTCTATTCTATTCTATTCATTACATTGGCCCAACTCAAGTAACTACCAGAAATTGACTGCTGTGCTTGTACATGAAGAGGGCCTTTGCGCATATGAGATATTGCATTTGGACACGTTGCAGCAAGTTTTTTCTTTAATTCTGGGGTTGTCAATCTGTGGGGTGAGCCCCCTTAGCAGGACACATAACCACAGCAGGGGGAGCATGAACAACATGGGAAAAATATCGCTTGTGCTAAATAATAAGCTAAATGCTTATCTTTATTTCACAAACATTTAACATACCAATCATTTTTTTAAATGACTGATAAATTGAGGGAATTATATCGTTTCTTCTTTCAGACCTCATTTCCAGGCAATCTACATTTGATCCTGGTGCTCAACCCCAGCAGTTTGTTAAGCTCTGCCCCGAGTCCATCATCGAGCACCGACCTGGGCTTTCGCTTCAGTCAGGATGACTTTCTGTTAAAGATGCCGGTGAGAGAAGGGGTTAAAAAGTAGAGCACTCCTGTGCATGTATATTTAATTTTGTCACCTTTTAAAATGCCAGCTGCAGTGCAACACTGGCCAGGTAACAGCCGGTTGCCTCGTGTTTGTGTTTTCTAGGTGGTGATGCTGCGTTCTGTTGGCGACCTGCTGCGCTACATTGATGAAAATCACTTGACAACAGACTTCACTGCAAAAGTGCAGTTCTGCCAAAGCGACTGGGTCGTCCTCCGAACAGTACGCACTTCAGATACTAGATAATTCACTTTATCTAGGCATGTTTTCTGTCATGCTAATTCTGTTAGTATCCAGGACAACTATCTATACTGCTAAATTTAACAGGCCATGATAACTTGTTCTGGGAATGTAAAAATGTGTCTTTATATATATTCTAAGCCTTCATTTTTGATCTTTTACTTTATGTTTAATTCTTCTGTATTATATACTCATGTGAAACAGAAAGTTTTCATATACAGTCATGTTACAAACTAAGTACACATTTAGTACTTCCTTTGGAGTTAAAAGGTTAAGTACAATCCACGAACCACTAAACAAATGCACTTAATTAATTGATAATTGGCAAGTGTAACCAACTCTTATAAAAGGAGCATTTAAGTGGTTGTAAACACTATGGTACACTCTTCCCAGGAGATGAGTCTTAGCAAATTCACCCCAAGATCAGACATTGCAATGCTCAGAGAAACCTTAAGAGAGCTGTGCAAAAAAAATTCCTGCAAACCTCAATCAAAGAGTGGACCAACATGTGGGAGTTGATAAAGTCATATAAAAAACTTCAAGTTATTGCTGCTAAAGGTTGTTCAACAAGCTCCTGAATCATTAGGTGTACTTAGTTTTTCCACATATTTATATGCCTAATTTTGAGAACCATCAAAAAACTGAAATACAAATAATTTATTTATGTTTTTTTCTTCTTTTTTTGGTTTGGGTGAAAATGTGTAATCCTGCAGTCCATCGAGACGTTTGCAGTGACAGTTAAAGAGATTGCCCAGCTGCTCCAGAGCTTCGGATCAGAGCTGTCAGACACCGAACTTCCTGATGAGGCTAACGCCATCGAATTCTTGCTGCACTCCCACACACACCGATACCGACAGATGAAGGTGGTGTTTTACTCCCAATCATTTCCTGCCTCTCTCTGCTCACCCACACTGTATCTGTCACTTTTTGTACTTAATCATTCTCTCTCTCTTTTTTTTTGCATCAATTTTGTACTGATCTAGGATGATATTAGGAATGTGCTGAAAGAAGGACGCCTCCTGCTGTCAAACCTGGAAACTGTCAAAGCTTCTAAAAGAGATGCAGAGGAGGAGAGGGAAATACAAGCAGACATGGACACTGTTAAGAGGTAAACCATCAGAGGATAAGTGAAGCTCGGCTTGAGTATGAAAGACAAACTCTCAGTTTAATACCCTTTTTTAATGTTATTAAATCGTTCTTTTAGTGGACAGTTGTGTCATGCGGCGTGTGTGTTTTAGGCTCCTGGCACAGCTCGGAGACATGGAGGAGGCATTCGATGGCTTCTTTGAGAAACACCACCTGAAGCTGCAGCAGTACCTCCAGCTGCTACACTATGAAAGTAGTTTCCAGCAGGTGTGATAAGTGGTGCCGATGTCTTTTCACGAGTCGTAGTAGTTCATGATCAGAGTCACACTGTTTTGTATTTGGTATCGTGTGTGTAGATGGAGGAGGTCCTGGAGCGGCTCTCTGCCCAGGAGAAGGAGATTGCCTCTTTGGGGAACACAGTGGTTCAGACAGAACAGTTACTTAAAGACCTGGATACACTGGACAAACGTGCTCAGGTGACACACATGCACACACACAATTAACATCTCACATGTGACTTGAAGAAATTAAGCAAGTGGGCCAAAATGTACATCTGTTTATCCAAAATAGGATTTATTCTCCTTCAGCAGTAATCTGCTGAAGGAGAATGTGTGGAAAGCCCAAAGGCAAAGAGAGCATTCCTCCTGCCCTTCAATGATCATATATTGAATGCCTGCAGGCAGCGAGAGCAGCAGCAATCACCCACACAAGCAAACACACAATACCAGACAAATCTACCTTCCCTTCCATGTGGACACATAGGAAGCCTGAGGCAGGGAGAGCAGCAGGCCAAGTCATTTCAGTGATATCTGTAACTGGGTTACCCATGAAGTCTATTCTGGCCACTGGCTATCAAAACCAATTCGCTTTGGTGCACAACCTAGCATCCCACAGATTCTTCTAAACTTCAGCTATATGCACTTCAAACCATCATGAGAACTCTCAATATTGTGTTGGTAATGTGCAATTTTTGTTCTGGCCAAAAACAGCTATGAACTCCAGCAAATGTGACGTCATATCTCTCCAAGCACTTGCAAAGGCATTCTGCTAGCAGAAAACTAGTAGCAAGAGACCTCCGCACACAGAGCGGGTCAAAGTGGGATTTTAATTACTCTTTTGCACATAGTGTGGTGTAGAGAGGACCCGTATGCAGGACCCAGAGACAAACAAATCAAGAAAATGCAATCCTTTTATATTTCTGTTTAAAACTAGACAAAGTCCACCATGAAAAAATGAGATTTAGAAAGACAGGAGTGCAATAGATGGTTTGAGAAGGACAAGAGGGAAAAGCATAACTATATATAGGTGAGAATGATGAGACACAGGTGGAAACAATCCACAGCAATTAGAAACTATGAGGGTTGGGGAGACGATTGTACGATGGAAATAACCTTTAGAGTTAAACAGGAATAAACTAAAAACTAAATAATTAACATTAAGACATGAAACCTAACACCAAGTCTGACAAAGACAGGAAAACACAAGAGGAAGGAGAAACTAGATGCACAACAAAACTCACCAAAACATAACAAAGCCAACATAACACCCTTATGGCTTTTGGCAGGCTTTTCTTATAATTTGTACTGATGGAGTTTGCATGTTGTTCAGGTTCGTTCTTGTCTGGCCTTTTCGTCATTAAAACCTCAAACCTCTGTCTCTGCTTGAATCAGGAGGAGATGGCTCGTGCCCAGATGTTGATTCTACACGGTCACCAGTTGGCTGCAAACCACCACTACGCCCTGGCGCTCATCATCCAGCGCTGCAATGAGCTGCGACATTACTGTGATGTCATCACCATGGCCATACGCACCAAGAGGGCCTCGCTCACTCGAACACGAGATCTGCTGGGCTGCCTTGAGAAGGTAAAAATGTTCACAGGCCACTCTCGCATGTGCAGAAATGCAAAGATGTGTGCATACAAACTTAAATGAAAACAGCAAAATTAATACACTGATGATTGTGCATTTTTGACTGAATGATCTATTTGTGAATCTTCCTCTTGCCATTAATGAAAATCAGGTCATTTTTATTTATACAGCCCCAAATCACAAATATGCCTCTATTTATAGTTGTCTATAAATCTATAAATCTCTGGGCTCTTCTGTCTTAGAGAAACATTTGACAAAGAGAAGTCTCTCATCTGCAAGTCAGTTGTTGACTGAAGCAAATATTTGCTCTGTTAGCAATCATTCACCTTTCTTGTAGCACAAACTGTTGCCATGGAATCGGTCTTGTATTTAGCAGTCTTTTGTGAGCAGGCCCTTCGCTGGTGCGACGAGGGCGCCTATCTGCTGGCCAGCCAGATGGTGGACAAGTTCCAAACCAGAGAAGGAGCTCAGGAAGCATTGCAGTACCTCAGCTGCCACCAGGAGAGGGCGCCATCAGCCATGAAAAACAGCCAGGATACTCTCAGCTTTGAATTTCAAGCCATACTCACCCCGCAGCTACAGGTAACCTGAAACTGCTGACACAAACACACATATATTTGACACCACTGTTGTTTACTACAGTAGCTCTGTGTCTGTCCAGTCCCAGGTTTCCATGGTGACAGAGAAGCTGAACTCAATGCAGTGCATGATCAGAAACAGGGAGCAGTGTCTGAGGAAGCTGGCGGACGTGCAGGTCCGACCCATACAGCTGGTGGCCCCTCGGCCAGAACCGGACCAGACTTTCCAGCGTTGCAAGTCACCCCTTTTCTCCCCCAAACATGGTAGAACATCTTCCATTGCACTCTTCTTAACACATACTCAACAATTCAATCCTAATGGGTTTTCTTCCTGTTTTGCAGTAGAAAGTATGATAAAGCACAGGAGATATTTTGAGCATTGAAGAGGTTCATGTCTGTTGTTGAGTAGGATGTTCTTGGGCACAGTTATCTCCCTATCCTACCTCCATGTCCCTGTTGCATTCAACAGTTTAACCAAGCTTTGTTCTTGACTGCGCTCTAAAGGTCTTGAGCTGTTGCTTTTTTGCCAGCATTTCCTTTTTGTTCTTTCTTATATGTGCGATATCCTCCACAGGTGTAGACTTTAATGTTTTGAACTCCAAGTTCTCCTTTGATCTGCTTCCCGGCAAGAGGGCTGCAAGGAGGAACAACAGCCAACCCAAGGTGTGTGTCTATATATATGTACATATATACATGTGTGTGTGTTTTCTCTTTCACTGCAGGAGAAAACTTTGGTGTGTTTGCTTTCATTTGCTTTTTAAATATATTTTTATACATGAACAACAGACTTGAACTTAGTAGACATTACCCAACGGGCATGCGACATTAAACAATTTTTAATCTCCCAGCACCAGAATAATATTTCCAGTAGCAGGAGTGTGTCTGAAAAAGGGCAACTTTGGCAACAGATCTGCAGACTCTCTGTTTATTACATGTCTTTAAAAAGCGTATTTTTACTCACTTTTCCACAGAAAGTTTAAGTGATATGTATGTGTTTCGTCAGATCGAGGTGATGCATGATTACCAAGGCAACCGCAGCTGTCTATATGGACCCAACCCTGAAACTGATTCCGAGGCAGAGGACAACCCAGAGCAGGTCACACGGTACACAGTCTTAAATGTTAATTGTGACTCTAATGTTGCTAGTTGTTTTAGGTGTATGTGTGTGATCCATTTAGGAGCCTTTCAGCTTCTTCCTGTGCGAGTGTCAGAGCTTACACAGTAGTTTTACATTGTTTTTTTTTTGTCTGTTTATGTTTACGTTCACTCGTTTTAGCCATATTATGAAGGAACTGATAGCTACAGAGAGGATCTATGTGGATGAACTGCTCTCCGTCCTTCTGGTGAGTTAGTTTAGATCATTTGATGGTATTGTTTGGTTTGTTGGATATTTCATAATTTTTATAGATATACATATCTGTATACAGAATAGTAATGGGCAGTATTTTAGGTACAGGGGCTTTCTAGATTTAATTTTTAGTCTGGGTAACACTGACAGCATGAGGAGGGAATATCTTGAAATCCTGGGCAATCTTGAAACCACTGGCTATTACCTGGTTATGATTTAGTTGTTTGTTAGCTTTTCTAGTTTGTCTTCATCAACGTCAACATTAACCAGGGCACAGAAGAACAAGTCTTGGCCAGAGTATCCACGGAGTGGTCATCAGATGACAGGGTTTCCAGACTTGTTTTGTCATTTTGTATTTCTTTACTTTTTTGATTAAAACTTTCTCCTTTTCTTTGGCTTGCCTTACCATCTCTCCTCTCCCTTGACTACCTCTCGCCTCTGCAATTATCAGGGTTACAGGGCAGAAATGGAGGACCCCTCTGTGGCTAATCTTCTTCCTGTAGCTTTGCGCAGCCAGAAGGACGTTCTGTTCGGCAACATGCCAGAGATTTACCAGTTCCACAGCAGGCAAGCCGCACACACAAACACACAGAGCTCACAAGCTGTTCCTGTCCCTTTCTGTCTTTTCATGCTGATCCAATTTCCTTTTATGTTCCTCTTGGTTTCTCCTTACAGGATCTTCCTCCAAGATCTGCAGAGTTGCCTGGAGACACCAGAGAGCGTGGGGGCTTGCTTTCTGAAAAGGGTGAGGGAAGATGTGATGAAAAACACGAGGACTTTACATGTGATATAACATAATATGTTTAAATGTACATTTGTGTGTGAGCAGAAGGAAAAGTTCCAGGTGTATGAGCGTTACTGCCAAAACAAGCCTCGCTCTGAGTTGCTCTGGAGACAGTGTGCTGATTCGCTGTTCTTTCAGGTAGTTGCACACGTTTAACACGATGCACTCACTTTCACTTTTTGTAGTTATGGCACAGTATTTGTTCAGAATGGATTTTGTGCTGTAGCGTTAATCTCATTAAAATGACCTTAACGCGGCTAGCCCCATGCGAGGGCTGCATGGCGTCAGCGCGGTTAGCTCGTTAACGCGGTGATCCACGTTAATGCGGTTATGGAGTTAACGTCATTTTAACGAGATTAACGCTGACAGCACTAATTTTGATCTCTCTGTCTCTGTGTCCTGTTCTTTCTTTCTGCAGGAGTGCCAGAAGAAGCTTGATCACAAGTTAGGTCTGGACTCTTACCTCTTGAAACCAGTCCAACGCCTCACCAAGTACCAGCTGCTGCTCAAGGTTTTCTACATCTGAGCTATAAAAATTTATTAGTAATGCAGGTCACTCACTGAAATGAATAATTCTTAGTCTGTGTTCAATGTATAATAAAGAAATGTAAATTTTGACTTATAATTTCATTAATAGCCCGACTGACGTATCCGATATTTTCGATATTAGCTATTTGCTGATTTATTGCTATTGACATTTATAAAAACGAGACACCGGAACACACTTAAACCGTGTTATGAGTAACGATGAGTAAATCAATACATATGACAAATATCAGAGAAATCTGTTCGCATTTTGTATGTCGTGTGTCTGGGGAAATATCATAATAGCAGATTTTTATAATACTGATGTTCATCAAATATCGATATGGCTATCGGTCTCTGTATAGGTTAGCTCTAATTACAACTGCTGATAACAAAAAACTTTCATATATCTAATGAAGATCAGTATGCTACTAACATAGCTACTAAAGCTTAAAATCAGATATTGTATTACAAATTAACAATACATGCAATACATGAACTTTCACTATTTTCACTATTTTCTGGGGGGTTTTATCGTCAACTTGCCAGTCACAAAATATTACAGCAATCAATGTTTTTACAACATGCAATTGTGTTAAAAAATCCTAACTTTCTCATGATTTACAGTGTGCATCTGTATTCATAGAACAAAAATATTCAGGGAGATCTTGAATGATTACTGATTCATGAGTCACTCAGAAGCTCAAATAAATATGGTGGTGAAAATGTTAATATTTGCTTTCATCCACTATGTTATTGTGTATTACTTGGCAAGTCATGTACCAAAATCTTCTCAGACATTCATCATCCAGGCCATAAAATTTAACTGCACCCTCATACAGCGCAAAGTGTATCAACTCATCACCAGAAAAAAAGTGCTTCTAATGTTATTGGCTACAGCAAAGTAGGTCAGGAAAACAAACATGTTTCATAATTGAAAATGTCTGTGCGTTGAACTTTGAGCTGCAAGAGGGAATATTGATAGAAGACTGAGCTCTGTGAGTCTGCGGTTCTTGTCCTGACCTCTGTTTTTTTTTTCTTTCTATTAGCGGTAATTATTTTTTTTGCTGTGCTTTTTCAATAGCAGTAATATCTCATGTGGACGAGCCGTCCATACAGTAATTGCTTTTGTCTGAATTGACGCATGGACAAAGTGACGCTGACACAGAGAGACAAACAGATAAGAAGGTTATTTCAACAGAAACAGAGATGCAGACAAATAAAAATGACTTTTGTGGACACGCACAATTTTAAAAGGCGCAGAGATCGACAGCAACAGGTTGGATCCATTTATTCAATTTGCAGAGTCACAGACAGGCTGACAATGATTTACATGTGCATAAAGCCATTTAAGTGGACAGACATCAAGGCAGACCAGATTAGATAAAGTAAGATCCACTGACATGTCATGCTGTGTGCCTGTCGTTGTTCAGGAGCTTTTAAAGCACTGCACAGAGGAGCGATACCGCTGTGAACTCCAGGAGGCTCTGGACTCCATGCTGGTTCTGTTGAAGTCTGTCAATGACTCCATGCATCAAATAGCCATCACCGGATATCAGGTACCAGCCAGTCAAATCAACAAATAAAACAGCAGACACACAATCACATTACTGGTTCGCAGATTTATGACCTTTCATCACACTTAATCTTATTAGAGCAAAGCACAAAATCTTTCTTACTGGTTGTGATGAGAATAGATGAGTCTTGAGTGTATCCATCTGTCTGTCTCCTTGACACAGGGTGATCTCAGCCATCTGGGTCGTGTCGTGATGCAAGGCAGCTTTAGCGTGTGGATCAGCCATAAAAGGGCAGCGGTGCGAATGAAAGAGCTGGCCAGATTCAAACCCATGCAGAGGCACCTCTTCCTCTACGAGCACGCCCTGCTCTTCTGCAAGCGCAGAGACGAGGACAACCACGACAGGACGCCCTTCTACAGCTTCAAATCGTGCCTCAGAGTAATAACACTAAAAACTCTCTCACATTATCAGGCGACTCAAACACTTTATGTTTCCAATTTACGGTTTTTCTCTCTGTCTGTAGATGGGTGCAGTGGGAATCACGGAAAATGTGAAAGGAGATGTGAAAAAATTTGAAATCTGGTATAGCAGCAGAGAAGTGGTGTACATAGTTCAGGTATGTGATGCTCTTTTTTCTTTTTTAAGTGTAACTGAAAAGACTTTTCAGTGTCTTAGTAGTGTGTTATTTTCACTCTGTGTCTCTATTAGGCTCCCACGGTGGAGGTCAAAGTTGCCTGGCTGATGGAGATTCGAAAAATTCTCAACAACCAGCAAAAACTACAAGGTTTCAATTAATGTTGATGTTGCTTTGTGACCTGTTCCTTTTCCCTTTTTTAAAAGCCTGGTTTCATTTATATGACGCGTGTTCAGTCATGTTTTTTTTTTTTAGTGCTTTGTGGTTTTTGTTGAAACCTTAAGCTCCTTCCTAGCAGTGTAATTTCCTTTACTCTGTTGTTTATGGATTTTTATTCCTTCTACATCTAACTCATTCCTCTATGTCATCTCATCTTCTTAGATGAAGCTTCTCTTCTGCTTTCAGACAACCCTCTCTCTGACAGGTGATTCTCTCTGCATGACATCACATGATGTAGGGATGTGCAAAAGCATTTACATAAGAATCATGAAATGCAAACATATCAAAGGTACGAGCTGAGGCATTTTACTGGTCCATGAAAAATATTAGCTAATTTTAACATTCATGATGGCAACTCGTCTCTATAAAGCTGGAGGAATGTTACAAATAATCAGGTTAACAGGTCAGTAACAGTATTGGGTATAAAAACAGCACTTTAGAGAGGTAGAGTTTCTCACGTGTAAAGATGGGCAGAGGTTCACCAATCTGCACAAAACTCTGTCTGCAAATTGTGAAACAAATTTCAGAATAATGTTCCTCAACTTAAAATTGTGAAGACTGAATATCTCATCATCTACAGGACATTATATCATCAAATGATTCAAAATCTGGAGAAAGCTCTGTGTGCTCAGGGGACAAAGATTTGAAAAACATCGTGTACATTTTACACGGTGTCCCAACTTTTTTTGAATCTGGGTTGTATGAGTAACTCAGTGGATAGAATTTCAAAATTCCCTCATCCCCATACAGCATCAGGGAAGCTTGTTATGATGTTTCATGTGTGGTGAGAACAGGTCAGCCCAAATCTGATGACTCGATTCTATTCTTTTAAAGCCTGATGAATTCTGGGAAGAAAAAGATTGTGTTTTGACCCTTAAATCCAATTTCTGGAATGACTTCCCGATCACATAACACCGGCCTACAAGTCAGGATATCCGCCATCGCCACAATCAAAATTCTCATAATAATCTTTTTACAGTTTATTGATGTTACTGAGTCAGTGTGTATGTGCGCAGTGGCTCCGTATGTGAATGTATCAGCATCTTTGTCATTACCCTTGAGATTTGAACTGCCAAATCCTGCAGATGGCACAACATTGTCTTCAGCTCTGATATTTAAAGCTGCTGTTTTCAGCACCATGGACAGTGTCAGTCACTTAATTTAGGCCTGCTACAGTTTCTTTCTGTGCTGCTGGGCTTTGATTCCTCTTCATATTCATGCATATTCACCTCACTGCAACAGTCCCTGATTAGATGCTTTAAAGTCCTATTGACTGTAACAGGGAGGCTGTGCATTACGTTCTTTTAAACACATTCTTTTAAGTGACTCTGTCAGATACATTCTTGATCCCGTGGTGACCATTAAAGTGATAGGATGAGCTAGAAGAGGTAACTGTAAGTTAGACTACTTTTAGAGCGGTTTTCTTTTTAATATCTTGCACTTGTTGCTTTGATGATTGCAAGCTATTCAAAGTATTGTCAGTGATGGAGCTTTGCAGTGTGTTGGAGTTTGCGGGTGTGTGTTTGTGGAGTTGTTCTGGAGATGACAGTTTTATGTTTGCAGGTGGCATGCTAGCATGTTGTAAGGTCAAGTAATGGCTGAGCCTTGTGTGTGTCACAATATGCAAGATCATGGAGATTCAGTTTATGGGAAATTTATCAACACTGGTATATTTTCTCTTTGTCAGCGGCTTCCACAAAGAGATCAAAACTAATGTTGTTATTTGTAGTCCTCCACTGTTCATGACATTTTTAAACATATCAATGACACATACTGTTGTAGTGCTCTTTCTTTACTGTAATCACTGGCACAAGGTTACAACAGTTGCATTATTTATAATGCAAAAGATAAAAAAATAAAGTGCCCAGCTATAAAGAATTATTAAACATTGATGTAAAATTAAAATCCATATTTGTGAGCATTTATAGAAATCTTTAATAGGGAACCAGGAGATTTTAAAGGGTGTTAGAAGGTATTGACAGAGACAGATGAGATAGTAGATTTGAGAGCCAAAATGTAGGATGCAAAACTAATTTACACACAAGCTTTAATGGCTGATTTCAAAATTCACAAGTTGAAAAGAGAAACAAAAGGTACCAGAGAAAAACAGGAAGAACCATAAAGCAAACTGGGTCCTTATGAAGCAAGCTCAGCATCGGGAAGTACCCAAAAGACAAATGCTAAACACTGAAAGAGGAAGAGTTTGACTGAACAACATGAATGAGAAAAGTGAGCACTGCTGCGTTTTCAGTCAGAGAAGCACTTCATAACACATCAGAGTGATTTCTTTGGTCTCAGTTGATGTATTTTTTCCAAAACACGTCTCTGTGGCTTTCAAGCTCAGAAGACTTTACACCCAAAATTGGTTCACACCAAGGATCCTATCCCCCGGTAAAAACAGAGTAATATAGTGTACACTGTTAAGTGCCAGGAGGATCGCTTTCAGTTATACACGGGGAAAACTGATTAATACAGAGCTACATCATCTGGAAAAAACTCTATTTACACCTACAGACCGGTGGCCCCTGTTTTAGTGATAAGAATGTACACATCCTGGACAGGGAGGAACGCTGGTTTGATCCGGCAGTCGAGCAGGACATTTATCTGAAAAGGGAAAAATCATCTCTGAACTGAGGAGGGGACCGTAGCTACAGTTCTGTGATTGCATCCAGGATTTCCTTACGTGGATCCAGACTGAGGGTGAAAAGTTGTACGCAGAATATTCTGTAAATTCAAAAAACTAAAAGTCATCGGACCACAGGAATGAGGATTAAAGGGTTTTAAAAAGTACAACAAACTTTAAGCACTAGAATGATAAAAAAAAAAAACCCAAACAGAAACTCAGACTAAAATGTTTTAACACAAAACTCAAAAAGGACCACGACCCATTGTTAGTGTTGGTCTTATCATGGGAGTTGTTGACATACATTAAATGATACCAGCGATTTCTTTTAAGAATTTGAGCAAGCCCCGATCAGACATTGTCTTGAAGCACTTTTGGATTCTTACTAATATACAGTATGGATGATGAAATACTGTAAGGATTGCCACTCTTTGAATGATATGTGGATCTAACAATTGTGTAGGCCTCACAGTATTTGTAAGTAATTGCAGTGTTTGCTTTATTTAGCAGATGGGAAGGCTTAAAACATTCGGACAATTATTATTGTACCGCGTTAATGTTCTTTCTAGTTATTGTATTAAATGGGACAAGCTTCACCCGTCTACTACATAAAGCAGGTTGAAGCACACATGGAAATTATTTGCAAATGCCCTTTAATCAGGGCCTGTTATGCGTGTTTGTGTAGAATATTGTAGAAATAATATTTCCATATATTGCAGCGATCTATGATATAAATGATTTTCATGTGATAACCTCGAACATCTTTTGAAATCAGGCGCTGAAATATATGTGACTGTAACCTGAGTGGAATGTTGTGTTAATTTACAGACTTTGTTTGAGGTAACAGCTCGTTTTGTGACACCGTGGATGTCGTTGTTGTTGTTTGTTTTGTTTGTTGTGCTCGTTGGTCTTGTTCCCATTGTGATGTGGTTTAGTGCATCAGAGATGTGTGTGTCGTGGGGCAGCGTGCCGGTGGGAGGCTGCTCAGCGTGTCTCCCTGTTCCTCACAGCTCCTCTACAACAAGCCACTCCCACATTCCCAGAGGGGAGGAGTCGCTACACACTAGCCCCGCCCATTCGGATCCTGTGGTTCATTCACCTCGACGCAGTGAGTTGGACAAAGGGAATACAAACACACACACTTGTTTTTACACCTTAGCGAGGACATCAAATCGACAGGAGCTTTCCTTAGCCACTTACCTGAACCGTAAGAAATTAATATTTAACCCTAAACCTAACCGTAACCTAATTGTAACCTTAACCCTGAAACTGCAATTTGAGGTGTTTGTGCTGATATGCTGTATTTGATTTTTTACCGTGCCCTACCATCTTTTTAGAGATAAGAGGTTTTCCCCTTTTTCTAGTTGCACTGTCATGAACTTTAACATTTAACATGGGTATTCTGCAGCTTCTCTCAGCATTGCATGGTCTGACTTTAGTGAACATTTTCTAGGATGTCCACCCCTGGGAAGATTAGCATCTGTCTTGAATGTTTTCCACTTGTGGATAACTTTTATTAGTGTAGAATGATGGACTTCAGTTTGTTTGGAAATGACCTTACTGACCTTTCTTTTTTACCATGAGTATTTCATTACTAACACTTAACGGTTCAATTTTCTCATTTACAAAACAAAGAAACAGAAAAATTCTGCAGTTTCACTTGACTTCTTTTAGCTGTCTTTCATCTGTAGGTTGGCCTGTGAATGCTCACTCAGTGGCAATCTGTGAGGGCCTGGAGGACTGGGGTGCTACAGACCTCTCCACTTTATCAGACTCAGAGGAGGAGGATGAGGATCAGCCTGCCCCATTGGTGAGATTTTGTTACTGTCACATGAGATATGCACAGAGTTCACACAGAAACTGAGATGTGGTTATGCAGAGAACATGGACTACTAAAAGCAGTTTAAATATGCTTGCCTGTCAGGAGGGACTTACTAAAGCTTTTAAAATTCTAGCTCTTATTTTTTGTTTGTTTCTTTGTGTTTGCATGAAGCCTACTGCCTATTTAAGGGAAAACTATGAACATTAAGCTGTGCAGCTACAGCAGGTGGAAGGTCCTACCTGAACCTAGTAGATCTCCCTCAAATGAGTGGTGGCATCCAGCCTGACATGATGATATTGGACAAGACCTGCCTTCTTGATATTTTTCCCCCATCCAATATGACTATGAAGGACACTGTGACTGACGTATCATCTATTGTACACTGATACTTTGTGCGATGATGCTCTTTGCGGCCTGTGGTGGTTTACGAGTTCCTAAATGAGTAAATATGTATTTGTCTTGTCTATTCATTCATGTGGCAAAGGGTTGAATACACTGTTCCCTCAGTTTTAATTGTTTTTACTCTGTTCCAGGTGGCGGGCAGGTACAGAGTGATGGTAGAGAGCACCATGGCCAGCTCTGATGACATCATCTTTAACTGTGGTGATGTCATCCAGCTGCTGCATGAGGATTCATCAGGAATGTGGTAAGACAGGCGACATTCTTCAGAAATCTTGAATTCAACCATTTTTAAATGTTGAAATGTTTAAAAAGATTTCGCGCATTGGTGTTGTGTATAACTGCAGGATAGTGAAGAATATAAGTCGTGGCGAAGAAGGCCGCGTCCTACCCGAGGACTTGCATAGGATTCTGGGAGAGACGTGCTGAGAGCCAATCAGGACAGAGGATGAATGAAGAAGTGTGCCTGTTTGTTCCTCACACTTTGCCTGAATATCCTTCCATGTGTACAGACACACACAGACTTATATATTCCATCAACTTCCTGAAAAAATGGGCATCTAAATCTGCTTGTCAATCAGAATGAAGCACAACATCAGCCACAGACTTTACTCCTCAAACTGCTGTGAGAGTTTCACCTCTGAAGACTGTGACCTCCAGAAAGAACCTCAGAAGACTTTAACAGTGGAAAGCACATACAAGCCATTCTTTGCTCTGCCTTCTCCGGCAGCAGTACATCAGATTATTTTGGACTGAAGACTTTAAACAGGGGCTTTTATTTATATGTTCAGAGTGGACTTTTGTTCTAGACGTCAAGCTGTATAATTTCTATTTTCTTATGAAACATCATGCCTACCAACATATCATTACTGTTCTTGTGCCAAACAGCTAAGCTAACTGTCATGCAGAAATGCCCTGGTTACGTCGTCGCCGCCTCTTAGCAGCCAAAGTGAACACTGAATGTCTGTCAGTTTTGTTTATGTGATAAAAAATGAAAACAAAATAAGAAAAAAATGAAAATATGGCATTTTAGTTTTCCAGGTTTCAGCTTTCATACTAGCTCTAGACAATTTGACACTCAGTGCTCATAGTGTGGGAAAAAATTACTGCATACCCTTGTTTACAGTTAGCTTAATTAAAAGGGACCGATTATGCTTTACTTTTCTCTCTCCTTAAATAATTACCTGTTACAGCAGTGCTACTCATATTAAGCATGGCCAGAGTAATCCCTGTAAGCTAAAAGATAAGGCTTCAAATTGCTCCAAATGCTTGGTTTCATACAGATCCTTCTACTCTCGGCTCTTAATGACATCAGTGAGAATGGATATGATGTTTATGATGTGCAAATGAGAAACGAGCTAGCTTAAAGGGATGGGACAGGAAACTGCACTATTAGTGTAATTAGTATGAGATAAATGATTATTCTGAACTTTGAATCATACCAATCTGCTTAAGTAGATTCCAAGAATAAAACATATGGAGCTGGAAATGAGAATAATCGGTCCCTTTAGTGACGTGTCATAGCAGGAAAGGCAGAGGCATAAAAACATTGTTGAAAGTTAATTTAGGAGTTTGAAGTTTTTATAAACAACCTGCCAAAAATTTAGAAAACTAGAACATTTGTAGTCGTTATTATTGACACAGTATATGACAAAGTGAATCATCTTGTGGTGCCACCTCAAACAGTGGAAGACCAAATGCAATACACAAAATTTCGCCCTGGGTCATATCAGGACACGAAAGGCCTCGACCTCGAAGTCCTTCTCCTGTAATCTCTGATCACAATTTCGGTAATTAAAAGAACAAGAAACCTCTGTCAGTGCACTTTGAACAACCAGATTAAATTAGGTCTAAATCCTACATCCTTGCTTCTGTGTGCTTCGGAGTCCAGGAACACTGATACGAACAGATCCTCTCCTGATATGACAAGTTTAAATATTTCCTATCTTTTATTGAAAAAAAAGCATTGGTGAAAGTTTCAGTTGCAGTGTGATTCACTCTTTTATGAAGAGTCTCCTGAAAACTACACTAGGACTAGGTTGCTGTTATTTATGGTGATAATATAGTTTTTAATGAAAGTTATATTCTCTGCTATGCTTTTTTTTATTCATTTGATTCAGTAGCTTTTCCATCATCTAGTCTTTTAGAGCTAAAACGCTTATCACTGTCAATTTTTACCATATTGATTGCTTGCTGAAGTGCACGGGTATCTTACACCCTACATATGACTGTAGCTTTATTTCCACCTGCGACGAGAAATGATGCTCAGTGTTGGGTACTGCCTGTAAAAAGAATAATGTGGAGTTGTCACCTGAGCATATTTGTGAATAGGAAATTTGAGGGGTTTCATTGAGAATATGGAAATGCATTTTGAACTGCCTTGTTTTAAAACTGCCCAGAAAAGCATGTGAAGTGTGCAGAGTGCTCACAAAAACACTGCCACTCAACTGGAAATGAGCTGAGAGCTCATCTCTGACTGATGTAGTGTAATTATCTGAGTTGCTGGCAGCTTATTTAGACATCTGCAGCAGACTGTGTCCATAAAAACATTAAAAATAGAAACTGTAGACGTTAAACACCATTTTAGTATTTTAGTCTGAATGGTGGCACTGCTTTGGACAGACAGACACTCTGCTATCAAGCGAAGAAATGAATTTATTGCAAGAATATTTGAATCAAATCCTTGTAGTAGCAGTAAATCCAACATTAGCTTGTACACTAAGTAAAGATTAATTTTCACAGTATTCAGCACCCACAGTGGGAGCATTGAATCGTTTGACAGTGAGCGCTCGACCATCCAAATGAAGCATGTTCACTGATACGCAATACTAAATAACATTTCATCACTTTAAATTGATTTGAAATCCACCCACCGCTGGCTGCACTGTAACATCAGAAGCTATTAATGGATTAGTTCAGTTAGGCTTTAGCGTTTTTCGTGGCAGTGCTTTAACTTGGTGTTTGCTGCTTTTGCTTATTTGCACTGTATTTTTTTAAATAATACTAATTATGTATAGAATTATTTTCTGAAAATATAAACACTGGACTTGTTTCAGCTTGACCGATGTGATTTGTCCCTTTTGTATAGCCTTTGCTTGAACGATACGTCTATAATCCTCTTGTTAGTTTTATGGTGCGTCTTAGAGCAGGATAATGGCCAAGCAAAATTCACTACCACTTCATTTCATTGATAAAACGGGGTATTCATATAGAGCTTCCTGTTGATGCAAATTTGCTTAAATCATATTTGTCATCAAAAATGAGAACATCATATGATACTCAAACACTCAGATAAGTTGATATGTTTTATTGAGGTACTAAAAAAGAACACGGGGGATTTCTCACTTCATTCACTCACTCGGGGGCTAAACTCAACACATGCTACTTGTTTATTTTTACAGCTGAGTCATGAATCCTGTTAATTGTCCATGTTGATCTGTGTTACGTTACTGATCCATTTGTAGTAGTGTGAGACCCGGGTATAGACGCCATACTTCCCGTCTTTGGCACACTCCTCTCCCCAGCTGATGATGCCTGTCAGGAACCAAGTTCCTTTGTAATTGGTGGCATGCGGCCCACCGCTGTCCCCCTGGCACGAGTCCTTCTGTTCACTTTCAAAGCCTGCACAGAACATAAATCGGGTGATATGGTCTCGGCTGCTCTGTTTACATTTGGTGCGGTCCACATAGGGGACTTCCAGCTTCTGGAGCTTGGTGGCCTCGGGGCCTTGAAACCTTATCCGGCCCCATCCACTCACAAGGGAGACCGTGGATTCTCTCAGAATGTTCTGTATGAAGTCTTTGGGGCCCAGGCAAATGGGACGCCGCTTGTTGGACAAGTCCACTGGACTGCCAAGCTTTAGGAGCGCAATGTCATGGTTATATGGTGAGGTCTTGAAATTATACATGTGGTGGGGATGCCTTTCGACCACCTCATGGTCTCGCTCTGGACCCTCATCTTGGTTCACATCATGTTCACCTGGAAGCATAGATTAAGATAAAGATTTTCTAAGACAATGGAAATTTCTGCACAAGGAAGCAAAGTCTAAAGTACTAGACAACTTGTAAAAAAACATTAAAGAAACATAATTGAAAAATAATTTGTTAAAAAGCCATGAAGCTGAAACGAAAAAGGAATAGTCTGATCCCTAATACTTTAGGACAAAACAGTATTATTTGTACTTTAGAAGTTCAAGTGAAAGATTTAATGTTAAAGAATGCAAGTAGCCTTTGTTCTTCCTACCAACTCTGATGAAGAATTTATGTTCTGTGCCATCGCTGTTCCACAGACAATGGGCAGCAGTGATGACCCATAAGTCAGCGAGCAGGGATCCTCCACAGAAGGGCCGCGCTCTCTGCGCGCTGTCTGGGCGGAACATCAGGGCCACCTTCAAACACAGAAAGAAAGACAAAGAAAACTTGCAACAGAAGAGCAGTGATGCAGTATTCCGTTTTAAAGAACCTACCGTTTCTTGCACATTTTTTGAGCATCTGACAACAAAAAACACTCAAAAGCAGCACGTTCTCTCTGCATGGCACAGGCTTCAAACACGGGTCTAGACTTACACTTCTAATGCATCTTCATTAAACCTCGCGCTCAAGTGCAAGTTTAAATGTCAAAGTCTATTCAAAAGTCTTTCTATTTAAACTATTGCACAGATTTAAAAGTTGCTGACTATTTGAGGATTACAGCTTACATCTTACAGCTACATCTAAAACTCATGCAAATGTTCTTGCCCTGCTGGGATTTTTGTTCCAGTTCTTCACATATTGGCCTTCACTGCATCCCCAGCTCTTCCCTCTTCAGCCAATATCACAGTACCTGCCAAGGTATCTCTCCAGGAATGGCCGTATCTCCTCCCACAATTCTTTGGTCAGTTTTCTCTTGAGTCGTGACGTTGGGGAGTGTGGCATACCCCCAGGACAACATCTCTGTCTTTGTTTTTGGTGTATCAGTGACACTTCTCACATGTCGACTGCCAATCACAGCCTCAGAGTCCAGAGAGTCATTGCTCGGGTTTGAGTCGGTCATGGGATGGTTCAGATAATCATACTCTGATATATCTTCATCATAGAAGTAATCGTTTCGGGTATCGTTGTAGGAGAAGTTTGACGATCTTGGTTCTAGGATGGACCTGGTGAGAGAGCTGGAGGACAGATTCACACGACCACAGCTGAATGGCTCTGGAGAAATAAAAGTGAAATAATAGGGGAAATATTACATTTTCGCCTCCTAGATTTGTTTAAATTTTACATTGTCATTTTTTATGGGGTTGGAACTATAGTTCTTCAGATTTTTTCTCACATGTGCATATTGCTGACCCAAAAATAGAAAGAAAAAAAAAAGAAAAGAAAAATACCTCTTTCCTTTCTGTTCCCTTTGAACACTTCATCTTTAGCAAAGTCCGGTTATATTATGTTTAAGCAGTGTATCATAGATGAATGTGATTACTGTTAAGTTCCCTGAATGTTTTTTGTGATAAAAGAAAAGAAGATTTTTTTCCCGTTCATATGATTTACTTAGTCCGGCTGCTGAAGCATGAACGAGCGTAAAAATGAGAACTATAAATTTAGCACCCCACCACTTCCACTGGAGACGTGTTAGGAGAAGTATTAGGAGGAACAATTGCATTATGAACAATCATCATGAATATTTACATCAAAGTTTATTTCCTTTATGATTGTTGCCTCTCTGTGGAATACAAAATTTACATGTATTCATGGTAAAAAGGAAACTACACGGTTCGTCCTTTCTAAGGTTTCACACATCAGGACATCATAAAAAGCTAACTAATCTGTACTTGGTTTTTAAATGAGGTAAATACAACCATGGATAAACAACAACAAATGAAATATTATTCCAAGTCATTATTTATGTAACATAAACTAAGCCGAAATGCAGACGCAATATAAAATAAACTATAAACTTCCGTAATTCAGTAGCTTCCAGACCACCATTAGCAGCAATATCTTAAATTAATGGTTTTTCTTTGTGGCTTTATCAGTATCTCATGTGGCTGTGGAGCAATTTTTGCCCACTCTTCTTTACAATGTTGCTTCATTTCATTGAGGTTTGCAGGCATTTGTTTATGCCCAGCTCTCTTACTGTCACACCACAGCATTTTAATCAGGTTGAGTTCTGGACTTTGACCGGGCCATTGCGATGCCTTGGTTCTTTTCTTTTTCAGCCATTCTGTTGTGGATTTGCTGCTCTGCTCAGGATCATTCTTCAGGACACATGGCCTCACACTTGGCTTTAAACACTTTGGTATACAGAGGGGTTCATGGTTGACCCAGTGACTACAAGGGACTCAGATGATCTGCTTCAAAACAAGCCCAAATCATAGCCAATGCCATGCTTTACTGCCATGCTCTTCAGAGGCTTCTAAACAAGCCATAGTTGTTCAGTCTTTTTTTTTCTAACTGTATTTAGCTATTATTAAAACCTGATAAAGATAAGGTTTTTTTTTTTTATTATGTCTTCATATGTAAAACCATAGAAACTGTATTGTAGTTGAAGTCAGAATGAAAAATAATCAGATGTTAATGGAAAATGTACTTAGTAAGTTAAATTTTAAATTTAATGTGAATTGAATTTCTTCTATGGGTGCAGATGTTTCACATAGACTGTGGTTACCTTTTTAGAAAGCACTCGTGCAGAAAAAAACAAAACAAAACGCTCTTACCACTGCACTAAATGCTCCGTGTGGTTTTACCTATTGGCTCACAGCTCTTCTTGTTTGGCCCAAGTATGTAACCAGTTGCGCACCTGCACACAGCTTGATTAGCCTTCATTACACAGAAATGAGAACATTCGCCATTGTTCACCAAACACTGCTTGTTCACTTCTGGAAAAAGTCAGGAAAACAGAATTAGCTTTCTTTGACAAAACTTTATGGCCTTAGCTCAAACGTTGTTTCAGCCGAGTTATTCAGATCCACACTCACCGATCTCACAGTTCTTGCCACTGAAGTTTGGTTGGCACAAGCAAAGATAACTGTTGATCCCATCTTTACACACACCTCCATTCTGACAGGGGGGTGGCTTACACTGGTCACCATCTACACACGACAGACCACACCACAGGTTTAGAGAAGACCTTGTGCTGTAAATTCTCAGCAAACATGAGAACTTGTACTTTGTTCGTCTTACCGACATAGCCTGCCCAGAACTCCATCTGCAAAAGGAAGATCAAATTAAACGGGAAGTTCACCAACCATCCATCAAGCTCTGATCATTAGACCACTGTAACTCCCCACTTTTGGATATATAAACAGTCAAGGTGGCCACCTTCTCTTGAATGTGAACATTTACATCCTAATATGGTGTCAGCAGTGCCAGCCTCTTAATACTGGTAAAGGCATAGGATTGTGTGTGTGCGTGCATGTGTGTGTGTGTGTGTGTGTGTGTGTGAGAGAGAGACCTACAGTTTTCTCATCATCCTCAAACACCTCTCTGGCCTCCTCCATGCTGCAAATTTCTTCTATACATTCCCGCTCCAGGTTACCTTGTTTAAATTCTTCAAAAGGAGTGTTATATCTGCGCTTACGATGCAGCACGGTGTCTGCCGTCTGCTGAGACACGAACACAGCTCCTGAAAGGGTAACAAAAGACAAAGAGTCCTCACTAAGTTTAACATAATTATTCAGAACTATTGGTAAAGGCTGCTTTCAGGGATATATATGTATATAAAACCTATATGCATAATATAAAAGTACATCAAAGATGGACAGGTACCAGGACTGAAAGTGAAACCAGCGTGGAAGTGTCTTAAATCTGACAGCAAGGAGAGGTTTGTTGGAAGCAGGCTGAGATTCTGTACTTTTTCATTCAGATCGACAATGCGCTCATCAAAACACCTTTATGGTGACCAAAAAGCTCAGCTTGAGGCTAAAAATGTGCAACTTTGCTGTCCAGTGACCATCTTCTATGTACAGTCTATGATATTCCTCTGCAGTAATCATATTATTGGTGTTCTCACTTGTGTAGAGAGTCTGCTATGGTCTCATCTTCATATATCTGGTGATCCCTTTGACACATGATACCGTGCTTTACCTTAATCATTTAATTGAGCCAAACAAAGAGCTGATACTTGCTACAGTTTTACATCCGCTTAGGATAATCTAGACTGGCTGCTACATGTACCTAACTCAGTGGTCCAGCTATCATTCCTGCCTTTCCAGCACAAGACGTCTTGCAAACAGCCACCAAATTGTCTAAATTATATCAACTTAACATTTCAGATTTACATCCTAACCCTGTGGATGGACAAAAGCAAACTGGGTTATGATAGGGGCTGGCCTGAGTAATCCTCATGAATGGTTAAAAATATTGACACCGACAGCCCAAGGACTTAGGAATCTTTACAGATCCAAGTGAATAAGAACTTTAAGAATCGAGGTTATTAGCCAGGCTGTCAAAAGCAATTCAGTGGTCACCTGCTTAGCCACCAGCCTTTTCCTATATTTTGTGCAGCTCTAAACTTTGCTGAACTCATTTTCCTGCCACCTGGGTCAATACCTGCTCTGCTGCTTTTTACCTGTGTTTTCTTCTGTGATCTCAGCACCCACTCCATGCATGTCCAGCAAAAAACCAGCAAAGCAAACCAGTGCACACACTCTGGCCATCTTGTCGTTGTCAGTTGTCTGTCTGACTTTGACACTAAACTCAAAGCCTTATCCAGAGCTCCAAAGTACACCAACACAGTGTTTGCTCACCGGTATGTCTGCAGTGCATGTGTGTGTGACTGTGGGTGGGTTTTTTTTCAGATTTGTGTGTGTGTGTGCTTGTGAAGTATGTTTGAGGGAAGGATGTGGAGAAAAACCTCATGTGTGCATGGAAGAAAAGAGAGGTGTCCCATAAAAGAATAAAAGAAGGTGCTTTTTTTCTACACTGAAATTGAGCAACATCAAATATTGACTGCTGATGGGACGGAACAGGTTGGACATTAGCGTGTGTACGTGTGTGTGTGCGTGTGCACGCGTGTATGAACATTACCAGCTGTTGTTTATCATGATGAGTCTTTTCAGATAAGCAGCTTTTGCAAGGCTTACGTGAGGTTTCAGATGAGTTGAGTGCACTCACACAGGCACAATTACGAAAACACACACCCACAAGTTTGTACTTCTCCATTTCTGGGTAAGTTTATAATGACAGCTCAGGTCATTGAGCTAGTGTCCTTGATCAAGTGACCGAACCCAAAGTTGTTCCCAAAGGCAAGTAAGAACCTTGCATTTCAGCTCTGCCACCTCTGGCACATAAACAGTAATTTGAGACTTACTGTAAAGCATTTTTAGAACGGATGCCACCATGCTTGACAGTTAGTACAGTGTTCTTAAGTTTGAAAGCCTCACATTTATGCCTCCAAACATACCTCTTGTCATTGTGAGCAGATCAATCTTTGTCTTGTCTGACGGTAAAACTTTTCACCAAACTTTCATCTCACCCAAAGATGAAAGTTATTTAGGCCTTGGCGAAGTTACAAGGCCGTCTCAGGTTAAAAGACACTGTAGAACCTTCAGCACCAGTTATTAAACTATTGAAAAATGATTTTATGTTTGGATTACAGAAAATCCAAAATGAATTCAAACTTGTGGATCCAATTCTTGTTTCTTAAAGTCATTAAAGATTTCCACCTTGGGGAAAAAAGTATTCATTAAACCACCAAAATTACAAAATTACCAAAAACGTTGAATATATTAGGAAATAAAAAACAAAAAACAAAACTCATGCTTAAAATGTTTGTCTGTTTGGACGATCCAGTAGTTGAGGGTGGATAAAGTCACCAACTTTGTTGTATAAGATATTCTTGTACAACTGACGCCACCAAATCAGGTTTTCTGAATATTGGATTTATTTCTATTTCTGCTCTCTAATGTTTTAATCCTTTAGTCCATAAATTTGCGGTGACTGGGGCTCCTGTTCAGACTTCACTTTAAATCTAAAGAGTAAATGTCCTCAATTTATAAAAATGCTCACTGAAATCTTTTTTTGCGTGTGTACACTCACATGCACACACACCTGGAGCATTTTCACAGCTGGCAGTTGAACCTTCCACTCTAATGTTTGTTAATAGTCCTTTTGTATGGAAACCAATATGTGTGTATTTATTTATGTAATATTTTTGTCTTGTTTACTCAAGACCGTAGCTCTGGTGGAGGAGCAGGTCACCCACTAACACCAACATTTGATTAGCAATTATAATTTAACTGCATGCTTTTATCAACAACTACCTGACAGGGATAACAATAGCAACATAATTGAATTACTTAAATGCAGTTACCTGCATGTGATATTACAAATGTAAGCAGGGAAGTCACCTGAAAGCCATTCAGATACAGCAAGAAAAGGAAGAAACATCAACAGAAACTCATCAGTTGATGCTGAAACTCGCACACTGAAGTAAGTAATGTCAGATCTGTACTAAGTGTCGAAGGCTGTTTGATTAGCTCGTGAGCTACGCAGGGTTTGACTGGTGATAAATCACTGTGACTGACAGCTAGGTCAGCTGACCTTGAGCCAGCAGCTCCTTAGCAACAGCGCCCGTGTGGTGATTTATTGGCTGACGATGGCTTAGATGGAGCGAGCAGGGGGTTGCATCCCTCTTTTTATGGCAACTTATGTAAGCCTTTAAATTCATCTCACTCGCAAATTAGATATTAGAGCATAAAATAGGAAGGGGGATTTCACAATTAGCAGGTTTGTAGCAATTATGTTTAGATCGCTGCCTGCTGATTGGTGTCCTGGGAACAGATTTTATAGCTCTGAAGATGAGGAGGGTGGTACTGGTTTCAAGCTTTACAGATGACAGAGAGAAGTAAAAAAAGAAAAAGAAAAAAAGTGGGTTAAAAGCAGGAAAATCCTATTACCACCAGTGTTTTTGATGGACTTTTATCTGTTTGATATCAATGTTTGCTGTTAACAGAGCTGCTGAAATCTTGGTTTGATTTGTAGGACTTGATGCTCCAGATCTAGGCATGACATCGAGTCAATTACCTCCTCTATTCATGTCCCCATTTTCTCCAGTCAGTACAGAAGTGCCCCCTCTCATTCCCATTAAAATCATTCAGCTCGGTTGCCATTAGTGAGTCATGAGGTCATTGCTGTTCCCTCAACAACACTGAGTGGTGTGCAGCTGATCTCAGACATGCACACAGTGCAGAGGAATTATGACTGGCTGAGAATATTTTGACTAATACACCTGCCCCCGGGTACAGTGTTTCCACTGTGGCCAGGTGTTAGTCCCACTTGAAAACATGCTGAAACTAATGACATGAACATGATCAGAGATGGTTAATCTAATCCCCCTGAAGAGTAAAGAGTATAATTGATTTCTCATTTCCATGTCTTTGCCCTAATGTGGCAACACTCACAAACAAGACAAGCAAACTCCCCTGTAATGGTTTCTGTGTTTAATTTGTGCTGCACTCAAACACACATGCATGTGTTACCTTTCTCTGTGTGTGAAATCTATATTTCTGGGCAGAGTGGGTTTGACCCCCCGGATATGAGAGTGGGTTTGACTCCTGGGAAAAGGAGCAGACTTATGTACCACTTTTTGTTCTAATAGAGCAGCTGGTCCCAGATCAGTAATCCTCCAGAAGGGGGATCTTACAGAGGGACAGCTGTGCTTTGGTCTGTTGGCTTAGAGTCAAAAAGCCACTATGACAATGTCACAGCTCCATTATACAAAGTCGTCATACAAGAGATGTAGTAGCAGCATTTTGAAGGGTCATGCAAGGACAAAAATCTTTAACAAAACACAGTGACCTCATTTCTCATGGTGCAGGAAATTTCACTGAAGCAAATAATTCTATTCATGATATTCAGTGAATGCGGTCAGGTGAAGATTTGGGAAGAAGCCGCTCCAAAGAGACACTCCTTGAATATACAGGCTTGAATCACTGTGGCCTGAGGATGCAGATTTTCTTTTTTCACAGGCTTTTTTTTTTTTAATCCATTCATTTTCTTTTGCTTATCCGATTTAAGGGCACAGGAGAGCTTCAGCCTATCCCAGGGCAAGAGACACAGTCCTTCCTGGATGAGTCGCCAATCAGTCGCAAGACTAACACAGACAACCATGCTCATATTCACACTTATAGCCAGTTTAGAGTCACAATCCAAAGACCTGAGGAAGCCAGAGTGCACTGAGAGAACCCATGCAGACACAAGGAGACCAACACAAACTCCACACAGAAACTCCCAGACTGGATTCAAACTAAGGACTTTTCTCCTATCAAGTGAAAGTGCTAATCACTGTGCCATTGTGCCTTTTTTCAAATCTCTAATATTTAATTTTCATGTTTTTATTCCATTGTACCCCTTCTTTAAGGTTTAGGTATTGTTTTCCTTTATTAACTGCCCAAGAAGGTTAATGCTTGCATGCATATGTGTCATTCTGTCTGTAAACAGGGTAGCTCGAAAGAATTCTGATAAAACTAGGGGTGTGGCCTGGGATCGTCTTAACAATCCATTAAAATTTTACATACATCTACCAAGGTCTTCAATGTCAACTTGGTTGAAAATGGACAAAAACTCTTATAACAACACTTATAAGAAACTATGATTCTTACAAGTGTGGTCTGTTTTGTCAGCATATCAAATGCACCATATCATGTTCCATTTGACCTTTGAACTATCTTAAAGGTCTTTAGATTGATTTGAAGGTCCAAGTAATAATAATGCTATATAGAGCTATTTAAAAATATGTGTCTTAATGCTTGTTGCGCTCTCTGAGTGCTTCTTGTTCTCAAATGAATGTATCTTGCATACATTTGTAGAGTGTTGTTGTGATTGTTCTTACTGCTGTTTTCAATGTGAACCAGTTATTTTTCAGCTCAAGTTTACAGAGAGGCAATAAAATAGTTCGACCATCATAATTGCTGGGCTTCTTGTCAGCCCTTTTGTTTTGCCTCTTCAGATTACAACTGAAGACATGAAAAGGAACTGCTACTGTGACAACACAAGATCAAACTGGTTAAACTATGTATTCAAAAATTTTAAGAGCAACCTGTGATTCATTTTAGCCAATGAAGTCACACATTTACAACCTGATAGTGAAAATCAGGAGACACATAGGTTGCCTTGAGCTCAGCTCTTTATTCTCACTTGCTATTACCCTCTGCCTGGGTCATTTCACAGTTTAAAAAGTCCTTTATAATGAATTCTTGACAATCTGCCACAGAAACAAGCAAAATCAAAGCTACTTCCAGCATCACCACTTGATGTAGGTTAACAGAAGAAACTAAATTTATCTCTGACCCGACTTCTTTACTACGAACAACCATCCCACTAACAAACTGAAGCCGTTAGCAGGTGAAGCCACTTTTCATTCAGTCAACCAGAAATGAATCAAAAACAGGCCTTTAGGGCAGAAAAGTGCTGGAATATTATAATATGGAAAAGAAAAATACATTACCCAAAACCAATACTAAGTATGACGTTTAAATGGGATCCAAAACAAGTGTTGACCACAGTAAAAAACACACACACAAAAAAAGAAAAAAATACTTTTCAGCAAAAATTGATTAAGTGATCAATAAATGGATTCATTTGCATAGTGCTAGAGTGCTGAGTGCAGTAGTGGATTTGCATTTCTTGGAGAGAAGACAACCTTGTGATTACACTGACCTTCTTTTCTTCAGTAAGAGCAAAAATGTGCATCTTTCAGTTTCTGTATGTCTGCTGTAACCAATGTCTTCATTATTGCTCAGTCTTTTAATGTTTGATGCAGTAGAGGCGTTATAAAGAGAACTGTTTGCTTTGTCAGCTGGTGGAAAGTCCTTCTCACTTGTTTTGTCTTTGTTGTATTTATAGCTGTTAAATTTGTTTCAAAGATCCCCTGACTACTTGGAGAAAAAGCTGCAGGATATCTGTCATTTTTAAAAATATATGAGTTTAACGTTTAGAAATAGTGAGCCTGCAAAACACTTTATTAATGACGTATTTATTTAAACATGAAGGACTGCAGGTTTCCTATAAATCACCAATTCTTCATTATCTTCTTCATCTTTTTGCCATGGCACATGGGTTGTTGACCCAGAGTTTTGGGTTTTGGAGAAAAAAAAAAGATAAAAAGGAAGAGCTGTGTGTTTCCAAAATAGGTGCTCATCAGCAGGTCATCAGATCTCCCTTTTTTTTAGTTGAACCTGCCTTCCCAGTGTTACCCATGTATTGTCTCTATCTGTGATGTTCCTCTGTTTAGTCTCTTCCTATCTTATGTAGTCTTTGTCTTGTGTGCTTAGTGTTCAGTTTTAGTTTTCCCCAGTCTTTTTCCCCTTTTTTTCAGATAATATCCACTGAACCTTCCCTGCCCATGTTCAAACCATCTCAACCTTGTCTCTCTAACTTTGTCTCAACACCGTCCCTCTGATGTACTCATTTCTAATCATGGGTGTTGGTCACCCATGAATACATGGCTGTGTGTTTTGCCATTTCTTTCGGACTCCGCAAAAGCCATGAGGTCAGTGGTCCAACAGCCAGCAGCAAAAAGAAGCCACTTACTTAAAATATAGTAGAACATGAACAAACGCCAGTTAAGCCCGTGTAATGTTTTAAAATCCCTGCTACACAGTTACAGATGAATCCAGTGACTGCATCTCTGCAGAGCTGATGGAAAATGATGGGCTACTTTTAATTCCTCATTCAGTCAGAATACAATGAGCTGTCTTTGCCCCCCCTCCTGCGCGCCATCATCGTTTCAGTTTGTCACTGCGCGCGTGCGAGTGCAGTTTTCGCGCGTGCAGGATCGGAGGGGAAGCGCTCCTGCTGGTACATGGTGACATGTAGGAGCACAGACAGAGTGGAGCTGTGCAGAGAGCAGCATCAGAGGAGCAAGAGACAGGGGGACAAAGAAAGAGGGGAAAGAGCTGGACCGTGCGCAAAGGGACCGGACACATTAGAGGAGGATGAAAAAAGTGAACATTTCACCTGAAGTTTGATTCAGCGACCGGTAGAAGCGACGGAGCTCCATGAACGTGATAACGAAAAGCAAAGAGGATAAAGATCATGCTTCCAAAGGTGAGTAACGGTGAACCCGAGTCAGGAGGGAGACATTTTATGTATTTATTTATTGTTTATAGAGGGAAGGGAAAAAAAAGTGTGGTAGCCAAAAGGTCTGCGATGATGCTGAGTCCAGCACGCTCCGTGGCCACTTAATCCCATTGTTCCCACAATACAGGGCATACAGGGCATTGTGTGGAAGCTTCAACATACACACTTAAACCATTTGGAAACGTGTGTTTGGGTATAATACAAAGGAAACACGTGGCGGTTTTTTAAAAATTATTATTTCGTGGATGTTTTCTCTCTATTGGTTTTGTATTTAACAGCTTTGAGGTATTTTAAATATATAAGGAGAAACACAAACCTATGAATTTATTGCTTTTGCTTAAGATTGAATTTCTTGCGTTCCGAGCTTGTAAAATCGTTAAAATGTGGTGTGTGCCCCCCGTGAAACGGTTTGCGAGCACGCACAAATTCATTCATTCCTCCCCCCTGGACAGCAGTAAAATTGACGTGGGGTACGCCGCAATGGAAACTGGGAAACTATGATTGCCATGGAGACAAAAAAAGGGAGTTGCCTGCAAGCTGTGCTCTATCATGAATAATAAGCTGTACGTGAAACCCGTGTCATTCATGACTGTATCTTGCATGCATTTTATTTGCTTTATTTAGCACTAAGAATTTGGCCAACATAAAAGTCGTTTTTATAACTTAAGAAAGACAAATTTAGCAGATACAGGAAGAGTTTAATATAACAAAAATCCAAAGATTGCAGTTTTAAACAAAATATTCAAAGAAACTAGAGATCTAAAAGGTAAACGTGGGTCTATAACACAAATAAGTCACATTTGTGCTTAATGCTGGGGAAAGAAGCTAACGCTATTGGTTCTAAAAATATATGGAGAGCAAAAATAAAAAACAAGCATTGAGCCAGAAAGCTGTTGTTGGAATTATGAATGAACAACACATTTACTCAAACGCTGTAGCCCTGCTTAAGGGGAGGTGGATGGGACAGTTAGAAGAGCACATTGGCAATTTTATTTAGTTTTTTATGTATTATTATCATTATTAGTGAATGACACTGTTGTAACCTAGCATTTGTGGCTATGATTGGTTGTTTAGTTGACAGGCAGCTGATATATTAAATATAGATATTTTGAGCATTTCTAACTAATCTTTAATGAGAAATCATTTTAAGTTTCAAGTATTTCTTCTCATTAGTTCAGCTGATTTATTTCCTTTTTGCATAAACATCGCTTTGCACTCAAAAGCTCAGAGTTTCATATTTGCTGCTTCTTAATTGAATAAAGTTGAAATCTAGGCTACTTAATTCAAATAAGCTGTGGCCAGAGAGACTCGTAGTCTCTAGAAACTCTCTGACAATGGGTCCAAGGATTTCATAGCAATACTTAAAAGCAGTCAAGGTGCTGTTGCCTGACCTGTAAGTCTGTGTGTCCTAGACCATCAATCACAAACCACCAAACTGGTCATGCTGAACGATGTTACAGGCAGCATGACCAGTTACAGGCAGCTGCTCCAGACCCTTTCAGGACTGTCACATGTGCTTACGGTGAACCTGCACACATCCGTGAAAAGCCCAGAGCATCAGTTCTGTTATTCTGGTCCTGCTGATGGGTCAATGACCTTCTACAGCCTTGTCCAGCTTTCCTACAGTAACTGCCGGTCTCCTGGAATCTCCTCCATGCTCTTGAGTCTGGGATTTGCTGCGCCTCCCAGATGCAGCAAATCCTTTTAAAATAGCATGTACTGCTGTAAGAGCTGGACCTTTGTGCAAACTTTGTAAGGTCCAGGTAAGGTCCAGGGGGCTGTTCAAACCCCCACAAGGCTGCCCGCTGGGATTGGAATGATGGGAGAGGCGTGAGTTTCTCAAAATGGGCTCATTGAGTCAGCACGGATAAGATCTTGGAGAGGCTACGGCTGCTGTGAATACTCGGAATAAGATCTCTGACTGCAGACTGGATACATCTCGGAAGGGCTAGCCCGGAATGACGTCTCTGGGCGCAAATCAGATGACATCTCGGGAGGCACACTGCGTGAGTTCTCAGAATCGGCTCCTTGAGCACAAGAAATGACAACATCACAGAACGCAAGTATGGCGAAGCTCGCGGCTCTCCAACGGGAGATTGAGAGACCAGTGTTGGACTGTAGAACTGCTTTGAAATTCATATGAGCTGTTCGCACTAAAGTAAAAATACCATCACTTATGCGGATACCCCTTTGGCGCCAGCTGCAAGGCCGGAGCTGAACAAAACACCCTGATAATGACTGTGTTTAGTCTGTTCCTTCCCATTCCATGCAAGGCCACCTGGGTTGGCTGGAATACTGTTTACTTAGCCTGGCAGGGCGAAGGACACTGTCTCAGCTGAACTATGGACACGCACACATATACATATACTGATACTGATAAGCACTCACTGACGCATCACCCTCCCTACCCCGGATCCAACGCCACCTCCAACGCTTACCTCCCCTCTGATGTGGACATCGGGTCAGTTGGAGGCGCAGTCGAAGATTGCAGCGGTCCCAGATCAGATGTACGCACTGGAACACTTTCCCATGTTGCTGTCTGTGTTTATTGTGCTATGGTGTGTTGATATCTGTGCATTTCTGTATTATCCTTCTGTGTTACACATTTCGATGTTTTTTTTTTCCTCGCTACCTAGCCTGACCTGTCTCCCCAATGTGATGTTTGTGTATTGTATGTACGGTCGGCAAGGTCTGTCATCTCGGTTGTGGGCAAAAGACCTGCAACTGACAAATAAAGTCTCTCTATTTGCCAAGGCTCAGCAAAAGTAAAAAAAAAAAAACAGATGTATTTTGTTTAATGTAGACTATGTCTTTACTTTTGTCTACCTTTGAAGAGTACAAGAATAACAATATTGAGCTAGAAATGTGAGTAGATCCAATTAAACTTCAGCTTCTTTGTACTATATTGCGCAACAGCTAGTGATAGTGCTGTAATAAACCAGGTTAATGTTAACAAAGCGAACACATCAGGACACAGAAAACCCAATAAAACCAAGTGTTTTACCAGAGTAGGGCGAAACCCTTATACATTGCAATGGATACAATAAAAGCACCTTGAAATATTGCTTTTGAAGGAACGCTTATTTTTGGTGTTTTTTATAAACAGAGTATTTGAAGTCATGCAGTATTACCTAAAACACCAGGCTTTGAATTTAGTTTGAATGATATAACAAATATATAAATACAGTGGGCAAAATAAGTATTGAACACATCCACAATTTATATCTCTAAAAGTGCTGTAACGTGAACTTCTCAGCAGATATCGGTAACGACTCACCCAATCCACACTTCAAGTCAAGTGGCTTTATTGTCATTTCAACCTTGTGCAGTGGTACAGTACACAGGGAAGCGAGACAACATTCCTCCAAGACCATGGTGCTACATATAACAGACAATCAACACGGGACTAAATAAAGTGCAAGTGTGCAAAAATGGCAAAAAACCAAAACAAATACAGAACAGAATGATACAGACACAAGACACACAAGTGCAGACACAACAGTGCAATAGAAAAAATGCAACATACAGAGACATCCAACCATAGACGTCCATAAATTAAGTTTCGTGTAATAATGAGAAATGACACAGGAAAAAAGTACTGAACACATGACGAAAGGATGGTGCAAAAAGACATGACACCAGCTGAAATCTATCAGCAATTAGAAAGCAATCCTGCCACTTAGGGCAAATTCCTTTCAGCTGGTTCAGTCCCAACTGATAGCCTATAAAAATGTGCCTCATTACCAAGGTGCTACACAAGAACCATCTCATGATGGGTAAAACCAAAGAGCTGGTGCAATACCGTCACAACCTTATTGTTGCAAAGCATGTTGGTTACAGAAGAATTTCAAAACTGGAAAGTGGAAAGAACATAATTTAACATAACCAGATGCTCCCCACAAGATTTTAGGCAAATGAGTGAGAAGAATTATCAGAAGAGTTGTCTAAGAACCAAGCAGCGCTTGTGGAGAGCTACAGAAAGACCTGGAATTGGCAGGTACAGTTGTTTCTGAGAAAACAAGTAATGTACTCAGCCACCACAGTTGTATGCATCATCACACAAGATGATGTTTGCTTTTCATCACTGTTGAAGGAAAGCATGATGAAATATGTTTAAAATATCTTGTCTAAATGTTGCTCTTAATGCGCAACATTTGGACAAGCCTGTGAAATAATGGGAGAATATCGTCGGGTCAAATGAGACCAAAATCGAACTCTTTAGATGCCATAATAAACACCATGGAAGAATGAACTAAATTAACACCTGAGCAATCCATGCAACTTGCTTTTCCGTACAGAAGGCGTCTTCAATAAATAAGAAAAAATCACTAAGGTTGTTCAACATTTCTTCCCTGTTTCAGCTCTCATTATCACACATAACTTAATTCTGTGGTTTGATTTCTCTGCATGTGTGGATTGGATGAGTCGTTACTGACATCTGCTGAGAATTTTATTTCAATAGCACCTTTAGAAATATATTTAATTAGACAATTGATGATGTGTTCGATGCTTATTTTACCCACTGTATATCCATCCATCCATCCATCCATTCGCTTCCGCTTATCCTTTTCAGGGTCGCGGGGGGCGCTGGAGCCTATCCCAGCTGTCATAGGGCGAGAGGCGGGGTACACCCTGGACAGGTCGCCAATCTGTCGCAGGGCCAACACACAGGGACAGACAACCATTCGCACTCACATTCATTCGCACATTCACACCTAGTGACAATTTGGATTATCCAATTAACCTATCCCCACAAGCTGTATACTGTACACTGTATATACATTAGCAAAATAAAGAGACATGCCTCCATAGCACAGACTGAGGTCACAGTTAGTAAATGCATCAACTTATTGTGGCTTGTTCATGAACACAACAAAAATTAGACACACACACACACACACACGCACGCACACACACACACACAGTCGTGTTTTCGTATTTTAGTGGGGACATCAATTGAGATGTTTTCCCTAGCCGCTTACCCTAACCATCAAAAATGAATGCCTAACCCTAACCTTTAGTCTAAACCGAATCATGTCCAAAGGACAACCCTGACACCAAAATGACATTTTGAGTCTCAAAAATGCCTTCAAAGTCATGCGGACAGGAATTTGTCCACATAACGACTTTTGGTCCCCACAAGTATAGTAATATTTCAATTTCTGGTCCCACAAACAGATGTAAACATGGTACACCCACACTGTGAATGACCACGGCAGACCCGATGGCATGAACATGCTTTGCAGCATACTTTATTCCAAACACGGTTGCTGTTACAAAACACAGAGCTGCAGCTTTCTGCCAGCTCAACATACCAACAATGACTATCACAGGACCCGGTGCAGCACTTAAGTCAGCGGGGCATGATTGCGGATGACGTGCAGGTGCATCCGCCTTCCCTGCACATTCACATTTCGTTGTCTCCGAGCTCACAGTACTGCTCAGCCTTTCCCATAGCTTTTCCCTTCAGCTTCCTGTTTTCCAGCATTATGTTATCTGATGGTGCCATCCAGTGGCTGATCGCTTACAAAACTGGTGACATTACATAGTTTGAAAAATCCAAAGGGAAATACATTTGCAGATGTTTTTCTTTTTTCTTTCTTTCTTTTTCTTGTTCTCTTTTTTTAATAGACTGAGGTTATTAAATACTGGCTACCTGCCCAGGAAACTGTCTTTGAAGTCTGAGCCAAAACATGCCAGCTGCCATCTTTGTAATTTGCTATTCAAAGCCAAGGTTACAAAGTTAAAAAAGGGAAAAAGAAAGAATTTTGGTACACAAAGAAAGAAAGAAAGAAAGAAACAAACAAACAAACAAACAAACAAAACAACAATAATATCGGTTCTCTGGAAATGTTGATTATGTAAAATCAGAATCTACAGAGTTATTTCAAAGAGGTTTTGTTTTAAATTACTTGTCCTACTAGGGATGTTCTGCACTGCAGTGCACGCAGCAGCAGTTGCTGCAGTCTGTTATTCTTTGCGTATCATGTCAGTAATATGGATGCTGCTGTCTTTTACCAGGCAGCTTCACAGGAAGAGCTCTTAGAGTACGGCAATGTAATGGGCTTATAATACACAGTTGTGGATAATTGTGTAGAGTCTCTATATGGTTCATGGGCATGTCTCTGAGTGAGGCTGCTATTTAATGTGCTATGATGTGGAAAGCCCACTGTGAGAGAGCCACTAATGGTGTGTTTGCTTGTGTATTTGTGTGCACACTATGTGAGTTTGCCTCTGAATTAAAGTTTTTAGTAGTTTCACTTCTAGTTGTTTATCTCAACAGAATTGTGTGTGTGTGTGTGTGTGTGTGTGTGTGTGTGTGTGTCCGTGTGTGTGTGTGTGTGTGTGTGTGTGTGTGTGTGTGTGTCTGTGTGTGTGTGTGTGTGTGTCTGTGTGTGTCTGCCTGAAAGGCTCCAACAGCGAGACAGTGTAATCAGTTTTCTATATGAGACCTAAAATTTGAATCACCAAGCATGTTGGCTCCACTGGTTGAACTTGTAATCAGGGTTTAATTAGAAGCAAATATAAATAAGAATTTCGCCTGGAGCTTGTTTAAGGTCGATGACTACAATTATGGATTGGTGCAGTTTAAGCTGTGACAAATACTGAAAAGAGCGATATCTGATGTAGACCTTGTTTCCTATTAATCTGATTTATTTCACCAAGTGCAGCTGAGAAATTTCCTGCTTCTCTTTGTTAAAACTGTTTAGCTGGATTTGACATGGCATTTTAAAAAAGTTTGTGTTTAATGACTCATGCCCCAGTTTGGGCAGTAAGCACCAGAGTCTCTGTTGTAATGTTTACTGCTTTTTGAGGGAATGGAAAACATGAATCTGATTGCATGATTTCGGGGATTAAAACCTGATTATTTCTTTTTGTTTGTTTACATTTTTTTTTTTTAGCAATTGTTTAAATAACCATATGTTTTGCTGGTAAATGAATTGTTTAAGTAACAAAAAACAAGCTTGGATACTGACCAGAATAGTCACAAGAGGCCCCTGTAAATATAGCTGTCATGTTTTTGGACAGAGAATAACTGTGTTTAAGTGTTGAAAGAGGTCATCAGAGAGTATTTATATGTTGGCTGCAGTAACATAGATTTGGATGAATGTGTCTCAGCCACATTACAAGGAAAAACAAACACAGACAGCGTTTCCTCGATAGGTCCTTGGATTTGGGAAGGGCCTGCTGGCTCTCTACCTCTCTTATTGTGCCAGATCAGCGGGGCCTCGAGATGAATCATTAATGACCGGTTCCAACGGCTTAATGGCCTCTAATGTTCTGTAATGATCTCCCGTCAACGCCATGTACGCGGCCTTAATGGATCCAATGCCGTGGAGAATTGTCTGGTTTGAACTTCCATAATTCGCCCTGTTTTCGACGAGCGGCGCAAAACAGGAAGTGCAAAAAGCCACGAGCAAAAGGCTCCAGAGCTCCGCGGGCGCAGCATGACTTTCCCTCTCCGCCGATCCACTTCAGGTAAGATGAGAAAGGACAAAATTAGCTAGAAAAAGGAGCCACATCTGTGCCTAAATATCACCAATATGTTCTGGTAATAAGATGTGTAAACGAGACGCGCTAAACTAAGTTCAAACAGCGCAACTCAGGCGCCGGACGTGTTTGAAGTGGCTTCTGAATTACGAATGTGAATTGTGGGCCTTAGAATATTTAAAATGTTTAACTTAATGTTGATAATTTTCTGTTTAAAAAAGTTTAACGTGTTGTTTTTTGTTTTGTTTTGTTTTTAAATAAAAAGGGTTTAAAGATGAAGCTCTGTCCGTGGTTCTGAAAACAGGGCAGGACGCGCCCTTCTGTTGGGCGGACAGCTGGACTTCAGCACACCTTAGCAACGCGCTGGCTCTTTAAAACAAAAAACACATTCACAATGAATCGCCTCGGCTCTGAGTTTATTTCACGGGCTTAACTTAAAGAAAAGAAAAAACACAACATGAAACTCAACAGAGAAACATTCTGAGTGAGTTTTGGGAGCGTTAATGAATTCTATTATAAGTTTAACACCAGTCCGTTTAGGCACAGCGAAGACTCGGATAATCCCTTTAGTGTAGTCGGCCTGCAGTGCAGTTTCTTACACGGTCTCCTCCACTAAAACCACTTTGCATCCAGAGTTTTACGTTAAATAAAATATTCCAAGCGCGATTCAAACAACGCATTGATGGATTAAATGCGCAAACAAATTCCGGGTCTGAGCATTTCACTGAAGCATTTGGCCTCGTAATGTCGTGGCGGCCAGTAGCAAAGAATTTAAAGTGTTGAATTTTGTACCGCAAGCTGTGAATGTTTTTGTGCGTGGCTGATTTCACTATTTCACTATTTCCGACTCTTCTGTGGTTAGACTGAGTTTCTCACAGTTTTTTTTTTTTTTAAAAAATCGTTTTAAAGTTTGTTTTAAGTATTTTTCTTTTTTCCGACTTTTTTTTTTTTTTAATGTATTCAGTTCTTAAACTACCAATTGGTGGCGCTAATGAACTCCAACCAAAGCTTAAAGACCTTCACTTCCTTATCATAGAGTACATACTCACATTCTTCAGACTGTTTATCTCCATTTCAGACATCCCTGTGTCATTTCTAGCTACACCTCTAATAGATGTTAATTATCGATAGCCATTTATTTATTTTTAAATCTTTGTACCTTGTCTCTTTATTCATTGCTTTTCTGTTGGTTGATTTTATTGATTTGCTTGCTCTCTGTAAAGATGAAATGAGTTATCGTGATGGCTGAAGGCTGTGTTAATGTTCCTCAGGATCACTTTATATCTGATGTTTTTTACGTGGCTCTTATTTTGTGTGGCTCAAGCTTTTAGAGGCCTGTGGTTGGGTTTAAAGCAGTGAGCTCATAAAAGAAACATGAAGAACTAGATTTAGCTTTCAGTCACTTCTTTACTCCAGCTGTTTCCCTTCATGTGATTGATGTTTTAGTTGACGTTACCGGTTACTTATGAAATATTTTTGAGTGTTGTCTGAAAGAGCGTGGGTTTAACTGCAAAGTAAAACTATTTTTATCTGTGCATGTTTACAAGAGTCCTTACCTAACCAAAGGGCCATCGGTGGTACTTCAACTTCCTCGGTCAGCGGCATGGTAAATGCTCCACTTTAGCAGTGTGGAGACCTCAGTGTCTGTCCACGGTCCATCACGTTCTCCAGCTGTCTTATCCTCACAGTGGGTTAGAGCTCACTGGGTTTGGATCCTCTTCATTTGTGTAGTTTACTGCTCACCACATCCTCTTACTCCCCCAGCCATCGATCTCTCCCGCTGGAGAACAGCATGCATTGACTCTGCCCGCTGTTCAGCGGCAGTTGCCACATGCAGGTCGACCTTCGTCTGCCGGCTGTGTGTCCACCGCCTCCTCTTCCTCAGTACCAGTTGGAATTAGCAGTCACCATCCGCCACTGCAGCTGTTTTTGTCTCTGACAACTGTGCATCTGTTTTCCTGTGGGGGCTGCCTGTGGCCAGCCGACATGCACCGAGTGGCTGATTGCTGCTGCCTAGTGTGTGTGTGTGTGCACCTCTGCTCTGGTGCAAATGCTAAAAGGGAACATCTCGAGAACGACACAGCTCGCAGAGACACAAGTGCCGCCGTCTTTTTCACCTCCTTCTTGCATGCTGCAGCCTTTTCAGCAGTGGTGAACCTCTGCACCAAAATATTAGAGCCCCTCCTTTCTCTACCCCCCTTCTGATTTCTTCCCCTCATGCACACTTGCTAGGTCTTTCTCTCACTCTCTCTCCCACCCTCTTCCTTCATTGTCCCTTCACTTCATTTCTCTTATTTCATTATCACGTAGTTCCCCCTCATATAGGTCATTTTTCCTGATGTGTGGAATAGTCTTGCACTTTCTTCTCCTGTCTTCTACTGGATTTATTTTTCCCTCCTTTTTCATTCATCATTCTCTTTTCCAATCCATTTGCAGGTTATTTTCTACAAGCGTCTCCCTCTCTCTCTCTCCATCTCTCTCTCTTTCTCTCTCCAACACACTCAGTATCTCATTTTCTCTCTGCCGCCCACCCCCTCTTTCATTATCCCTCCTCTCATTCATTCACCTGTCTGTCTCCTCTCTTATTTCATTGTTTATTTTCCCACCTCCCATTTTATCCTCTCCTTCTGTCTCTCTCAGTCTGCCTATCACACATCAGCATATTTAGTGTATCATGTAAATATCATGCCACGTGGGGGTACAGGGGCTACAGGTGCCCTATGAGAAAGCACTGCCCCCCCCCCCCCCAACCCCCCTCTCACACACACACACACACACACACACACACACACACACACCATCCAGCCTCCACCAGTCTCATCCGACACCCCCTCTCCTCACACACACACACTGCACGGACACGCATACACACACACACCCGCTCCACCTCCCCTTCCTCACTCTTCTTCCTCGCGGCGGGCAGGGCTGCAGCAGTTTTATGAACGGCACGGCTGCACCATGATCCCTTTCCCACTGAGCCAGCCCCGAGCTGTTTCATTGACAAACATCCCAGTTGCTGCATTTCTGTCACGGACAGCGTCAAGAAGAGGAGCATCGCCGGGGGAACGGTGCAGAGCGGCAGCAGCAGCAGAAGGAGAAGAAGGAGAAGAGGAGGCAGCAGCAGCTGCAGCGATCGTCAACAACCCCCGGTGTCGTTCACGCCAGCTTACACTCTGTTGATTTGCCACTCGGACCTGGAGAATCTCACGCGCCGTCGTTCTCCGTCCACGCTCTCTCTCTCTCTCGGGACACTCGGAGGAATCACCAGAGGGGGGAATCAGAGCGCTCTTTGCCACTCAGACCCCTTGCGGGGATGTGAGGCGGCGTCGTTAGCGCTCAGTCACTGGCACGGTGCTGGATCTAACGACTTCCATGAAGCGCCGGGACGCACCGATGGAGGATTCTGGACGCTTTTTAAAATCACGGATATCCGCGAGACTGCATCGGTCGGTGTGTGATGCGAACTGAGCCGTGGGTGGTGTAGACCCCCACCCCTCAACCGCTCTCCCCGCGCTCCACACACCCTGACCGCCTCGTCCGCGATCGCCCTCTCCAACCCAGGACGCGCAGCCTTGTTTCACTCCACCGGGGGAACATGTCCCGGGCAGCGGCTATCGCCAGCTCCCTGATCCGCCAGAAACGACAGGCGAGGGAGCGGGAGAAGGCAAACGCATGCCGCGGAAGCGGCAGCCCGAGCAACAGCAAAGGCGCAAACGAGAAACCGAGCAAACTGAACGTGTTTTCGCGTGTCAAGTTGTTTGGCTCGAGGAAGAAACGGAAGAGAAGGCGACCACCAGGTCTGTGAGGAGGGGGGTGGGGGCAGTCGGATAGCCGGCGGGTAGCATCATCACCTCGTCCATCTTCACCATCACCTTCAGCATCATCGCCATCCTCATCTCTGCCACCATTCAGCATTATTTTTTTTTTCTCATCACTAAGGCAGGTTCTTCATCACTTCATCACTCCTCACTCCGAGGACAGTGTCACAATCCTGTTGCATGAACCCACAAACGTCTCACATGAGTAACTTTATATTGTCCCACAGCAAAGTGTTGAAAAGCACAACCCTAAGTGATCCTACTCATGATACATGTGTCAATTATTAGCTGATTTATTTTATTTATTTTTTTAAAAAGGCATCTTTTTTTATGAGTTCCACAATGTTTAGTGGAACTGCCACAGATCGATACTGGTGGTCAGGGCCCTCAAGCATCAGTGACTGGAAATACAAACAGCGTCTCCTCCTCTGACACTTCTGGCTTCCTAGAGGCTGCTGGATTTGATGCATGTGATCACATGACAGCAGTAAGAAAAGAATGCACTTAATGTTTCTGTTTTCCTCTTAGAGCCCCAGTTAAAGGGCATTGTGACCAGGCTTTCCAGTCGCCAGGGCTTCCAGCTGCAGATGCAGCCTGATGGCACCATTGACGGAACCAAGGATGAAGACAGCACCTATGGTGAGGCTGGCGTTAACTAGATTTGTTGTGTGTGTGTGTATTTTACCCGACTCAATCATTTTGACCTAGGTTAACTAGGTAACCTAGAACTAGGTTATTTAGATTATTTATACTTTAACATGATTTATAAATAAAAGCAAAGTACAGGCTGAAACTGACTTTCTTCAGTGCAGATCTATATTACTTCTCGCTTACAACAGAATGTTGCAACATGTTACTGCTTTAAGGGTCGATTTAATTTAATTCCCACATCCCTATTGTTGAGTTTCATCTTGTGGAAATCTGTTTACTGCAGTGACTTTAATTTAGTCAGTCACTCAACAACAAGTCAAGTACTCATAATTAGCAAATGTCAAGTGGTGACACTGCAGTCTTTCTATATGAAATGCTTCCTGGTTAAAATAATTGATCAAATGTCTGCACAACATACAGCGCCACGTTCAAATCCTTAGCATTCAGAAAGCTACTACACCATTCATTTTTACCCCCTCCATTTCATTCTCTCCATCACACACACACACACACACACACACACACACACACACACACACACACACACACACACACACACACACACACAAAGTGCAATGTTTGATTGATACGGCTAATTCAATTCTGTTGTTGTGGTTCAGACTGCAATCACTCTCCTTATGCACAGTTGGTGTTGCCAGCATCTCACATTAATCTCTGCTACTTCTCAGGCCACCGACTGTTGTCTGCATGCAGAACGACTACAGAGGAAGCACACTCTTTAATGAGATGATTACATGGTGTATACATCATGTAAACGCCTACCCACATTAAATCAGTCACCCGTAAATGCGTTTGAATACATAATCCCCGTAAACCACGTCTTCATATATTATGCACAGTTATTGTAAAGAACAGTATTGACTAAAAATGATGATGATTAAACAAGGGTCCTGACTCACAGAGCTATGGCTCGGTCTAATCTTTACGTTGATATGTTGTTACCGTCGTGGAGCCTTTAAGTGCTTATCCAGTTTGGCTGGAAATGCATTCAAATGAAATCTGACAGTCTGCGATTTAATGTCACATTCGCTGTAATGTGTCGAAGAGCCCAGACAGCTTAGTTTTGCTCGGGTAGCTTATGCTTATAAATCATGCTGTAAAAATTCACAAACAGACAGAGCTCATTGAATTTGCCGCGTTAAAGAAGCTCGGGAATGCACTGTTTACTCTGCATGCTCAAAACATTCGGCGACGGAGGACCACTTCTCCAGCAAATCGTCAAACATTTCCTGATTGCAGTTTCTTAACTGCAAGATTTGCCGCTTTTCTTCCGATTCACGTCAGTGTAAAGTGAATATATTTCGAGGGCTTTTGGAGTGTTAATCAAACAGAAATTTGAAGGCATCGCCTTCTGTGTGGGGAAAACCGTAATGGGTACTTTTAACTACCGTCTGACATTTTATAGACTAAATGAGTGATTACTAGAAAAAATAGCTGAAAGTGATCATTAAGTGCAGCTCTAGCAGGAACATTTTTCATTTGTATGACAGATGAAATAGCGCTGATCACTGGCTCTCTGGCTTTTCTGTTGAAGGATGTCCTTGCACTATCAAATGTTTACCAAAACTTGCTCTGCTGCTCGCCTTTTGATAATTTTATCCCACGCTTAATACCAGGAGCTAAATTGTAAGCGTAGTTCAGCCTCCTAAAATAGCTTCTCTGTGGCAAAATGGAGGTGTCATCATGCCATTGATATTGATGAGTACTTTCCTCTGTTTCCCTCTGTGTTCGCTGTGTGAATTCTTGTTTGATTGCTTTGTGTTGTGCGCGTGGCTTTGCGTGTGCATTTGCAGCTGTGTTCAACCTGATCCCAGTGGGGCTTCGTGTGGTGGCCATCCAGGGTGTGCAGACCAAACTCTACCTGGCAATGAACAACGAAGGCTTTCTCTACACCTCTGTAGGTCACCACAGACACACACACACACACCATCACAACCAGAGTCATTAATGCTACAGACTCAAACCTGCTCTTTGGGTCAGGTTGAGTAATGAAGCAGAAGCTTTCACCGTGAGCAGACTCATTGTCATCACATCATCACATCAATACTTGAACTACAGTGTTGCTTTGTGCGTCAGCTGCCACAGGGTGTTATAATCCAGTGTCTGAGCCTCCCTTATCTGTCTCCTGATATTGTGGCTTCTCAGGATTGATTTCAGATCATCCCCCAGCCTCCTTTTGTTTATCTCCCTTCAGTGATTCTGTGATAGGAAGATTACTTTGTGTCTGTTTACACACACAGCTCCCAAAATTTGTTTTCATGTCTTTTCCCACTCAAAACACACGTACACCCCCCCCCCCCCCCCCCCCCCCCCCCCCACCCTCCTCTCCAACGCTACTGTGCCTACATTTTCTCAGACAGGTCAGAAGGTAGTACTGGCTGCAGTGCAGTGCATTAAGTGCCTCACTTTAGCTGCACAGCTCTGATGGTGGGTGGTGTGGAAGCAATAACAACAACAGAATCAACAAAAATAACAGCAATCTGAACAAAACTGTGAGACCAGCAGATAGAAAACTAACAAATAGGAAATAGAAGAATGGCACAGACCCCGATGTAATAAGAGCCACGCTGCTACGCCTGTGCGGACACGTATACCGCCACAATATCTGGTCCATCATGTTGTTATTGTGAGGGCTTCAGTCACAGCACTGATATCGCTCGTTCCATCTTCTCACCTAATATTAAATGCAGATACAGCCGCGCAATATTTCTGTGCCCGGGTCATATTTCTTTATGTTTTCCTGCTTAATCTATTCCAAGATCATGCATGCTGAAACTTCATCAAAATTTACTTAAGATTAATGGATATCGAAGAGAAACAGCTTTCTCTCTGGGCACCACCGTTCTCAGTGGGCTGGTTGGTATTCAAGGGAGTAGCCGGTTGCTATGGAGACGCAGGAATAAGGAAATGCAAATGTCAGCTGTCCTAAGTTGGTGCAGTTTGTTCTCGGAGGATACAGCCTGGCCGAGATAATGATTCAAAGAGCAGACCAGCTGATGGATGAATACACTGATGACTATATGGTGGAATGACTGAACGCTTTTTAATGGAGTCGCCGCCAGCAGCTAACACTCCGCTCTCGCCACGTCTGCTTTATCACCTTCTCGTCTTCTTTCATGTAGGATTTGTTCTCATTTCTATCACATTTTTTTCACAGGAGCATTTTACCCCGGAGTGTAAATTCAAGGAGTCGGTGTTCGAGAACTACTATGTCACCTACTCCTCCATGCTCTACCGGCAGCAGGCATCGGGTCGGGCTTGGTACCTGGGGCTTAACAAGGAGGGTGGAATCATGAAGGGGAATCATGTCAAGAAGAACAAGCCTGCTGCACACTTCATACCGAAGCCACTCAAAGGTAGGACTGATAGCCTTACTGACTTAAATACCAACTTAATAACTCAGAACACGTAAAAGTTTAAATGTAAAATTAAGCGTTTATTCTGATATTCCTGTCGCATGTTTAAAAAACCCGAGAAAACATCAAAGACTGTTTGCTTGTTGTTGCTTCACTTGGATTTTCGTCATCATTTTGCATCATTAACCTTCGCATTTCTCTCAGCTCGAAAGTCAGACCCTACACATCTTTTTATAGTCAAAACTTTAAATAAGAAGCTCAGCATGTGCACAAGTACGAGTTCAAGGCTTACTGTAGGTTTCAAACTGAGAAGAGAAAAGCTGTGTTTAAGAGGAGCAGCCAATCAGAAGAAAGCTGGCTTAAAGGGAGGGTGGTCTTCCTGGGTGAGGGGTGGTTTGTTTCAGACAGTGGGTGCACAAAGGCCTATCATAAGATAAACAAGAATTTCTTTGAACTGTAAATCATGCAGAGGTACTCAAGTAGAGTCCAAGAATGAAAAACATGAGTCTGGAAATGAGCAGAGTAGGCCTGCTTTCCAATGAAACTTGCAGTATTTACATATTCATATATTCTGAGTTTGTCGGTGTGTTGAAAAAGAAAATCGTTTTAAGAAGAAAATAGAGTAGCAATTTTTTTTTTTTACGTTTAAAACATGTCCAGAGGGGCTGTTTAAATATTAATGACTAAATATGCAGCGATCAGTGTTAACACTGGGAAAAAGCTATAGATGAGCTTATAACCCCCGTGTGTTCATGTAGAACAAAATAGACAGCTAATTGTGAAAATGGTTTTGAGCACCTCGGGGTGAGTTTGGCAGCTTAGTGAAAACAAAAGCAGAATCTCAGCGAACCTATAGCACGCGTTATCAAAGTGAGTCATGCTCATAAATGTATAAAACTGTGCAGGTACCATTTACACCAGCAAAGCAAACACGGTGTGTCCGTTACCCCTGACCCTCGCAATTTCGGGGCTCTAGACACTATGGCTGTGATGTATTACGTCACAAGTATATAGGATATGTTAGGTTACAATGTTTTTAAACAAATGAAGTTGTGATAGCATCTAAGAGAGCAAACTGTACTAAGGCCTCATTGATTAGGAGCTTGGGGACGCTCTTGGAAAGTTTTCTCCCCTATAAAGGATTTAGGATTCCAAAAATCCAGAGGACCCCTGACCTATGGAAAATATCTGCCTTCCTGGACTAACTTAGAACCCATCTGCTATTTGCACTCTTTGCTTGAAGGTCTTATCGTCTTTAAAACTGATTTTGTGTCTTGTTAGTTTAAAAAAGATTTAACTGGATTCTATACAAGGAAGGTCATTGTAGATGGTAATATATAGAAGCTTTACAGATTTACAGGCTAGAGTGAAAGCACACTGAAAAGAATGCCAGCGCCAGAAGATAAACATTGAAATGTAAATGCAGATTGGGTACTCTCTAAATGGCATAAAAGGAAAGTTTATGCCCAAATACTCTCGAGGGGGGGGAAAACATCAATAATTACATTCCTGGCCACCAGATATGATAGTGTTAGGCGACCCAATTCTCGGGTTTGATTTACCAGTGCCGGTCATCCAGAAAAACAAGAAAATACCAGGAAAATAGAAAAAGAGGGAATAATCAATATTTCTGCATAGCAAGGCGATAATGGATCCACAGAGATTGGTTATCTGACTCTACTGCAGCATTTCTGACCATTTAGTATCACCACTTCTGGATGCATTAGATAGCTGTTTCCTTTGAAAGAGCAGTAAAATGCACTGTGCACCATCTGACTGGCAGCGAACAGCAGATACAAAAAGTTAGCTGAAGAGACACGTATTTCCCCGGAGACTTAGCAGAGGGCAAAACAAAGCTGAAAAGGGAATGAATATTGGAGTTACATTCATCAAACGGACATGAACACGACTCCATATAACACTGCTAATGCAGCTAATGGATGTGTTCAGTGTGTGGCAGCTGTTTGGTAACAGGCTTCCAGCCTAAAGGCTAATATGTCAGTGACCAGAAGCCATCAAGCATTATATGAAAGCGAGGAAAAAGGAAAAAAAAAACCCTGAACTCTTAGTTAACTGTTTATTTTTTTGCCAGTTATTGAAATTAAGATTATAATTTACCCATTTATGGAGTGTTACAGTCTTTAAATTTCTCTCTGATGATAAAATAGCGTCTTAAAATCAGAATAATTAGTCTGTAGAAACTGAATCTCCCAGGTGCAGAGGAAGTGACTGAACAAAGCTGTGCAAACTAAACCCATGTGACAAAGACCAGTGGCAATAACTGAATTAATGATTCTTGTCTTGTCTTGTCTTGTGTGTCTGTCTGCATGTGTGTGTGTGTGTGTTGGGGTGTAGTGGCCATGTACAGGGAGCCCTCCCTCCATGACTTGACAGAACTCTCCCGTTCAGGCAGCGGCACACCGACCAAGAGCCGCAGCGCTTCGGCCCTACTTAATGGCGGCGGGAAGACACCCAGCAACAACGACTTATCCTAGCCCCCCGACCCCTCACACCGTACCACACATACACATGCACATACACACGCACACTCAGACACACTCCCATGCAGACACACACATACACGCACAGATCTCAGGCCGACATGCCCACACATCAGACTGGTGAGGGGTGGGAGAAAAAGAAGGAGGACGGGGACGTGTTCTTCCACTAAACGGAGCCCACTGTGACTGACTGTGATGTAAATAAATCAAGGACAATCAATCCGTCTGGCTCTGCTGCCCCTGGTGTGCAGAGGGACGGGACCTGCGACTCTCTTCCCTCGACCGGTCCTCCTGCTGTATCGTGAACAGTTGGAACAAGCGAGGGAGCGATAGAGAAGAGGGGACAGAGGAAGTCAGACAGTCAGTCACGCAGTCAGATAAACAGACTGTTACAGAGAACCAAAGAGTACAAGTATTAACCCACTAGGTTATTACTACGAAATGGCACGCGGCTGGAAAGTTACAGGGAGTTACAATGGAAGGAAGTCTTTATCTAATCTACCGTACGCTATGTTTACACAGAGCTCATGGGTTTAAGTCATATTTTTAAAACTGACAAACATATTCCTTGTACACTTATAAGGACTTATCATTTGTTTGCATGCAGGCGTGCCTGTGCATGTGTGAGAGAGAGCGCGAGAGAGAGAGATTGAGTACATGCTGTGCTTGCGATAGGCGTGCTGTGTATGTGTGTTTGTGTGGGAGAGAAAGTGTGTGTGTGTGTGTGTGTGCACGCATGTGTCTTGAGGGTGGGGGTTGGGATTTTACCTTTTTAAGATCTGTTGTATATTGGACAACCCCCCCGAGGGCTTGAGCAGGTTACTGTAAGGTTTACTGTATATGCTTCCATGCTTACTTCTTACAAGCAATGCAGTCGTTTCTCTTTCCGTTCGTCGTTGTTGTCCCTTGCCGTTTGTTTGTTTGTTGTTGCATGGAAGCTTGTGGACCTCTGCTCAGTAGCAGCATGCTGAAGGTCCTTTTTCTTTTCCCCCTCTCTCCTGGTCTTACGTGTTCCTGACCATAAGAGAACACTAGTGAGCCAATAGTGTGATACCAGAACACTAGTGAACTAATGTGAGGGTGTTAGAACACTACTGGACCAATAGTATTGCACCAGAACACGGGCGGACCAATGGTGTTGGACCAGAACTTTGGTGAACAGCACAGATTAACTTAATATTTTGGTTCCTGCTGTGGACAAACTAGAAATGCACTAAATAAACTCTTTCTAAGGAAGTGAACTGTCTCCCTTGTGTATTTATTCAAGCATTTTGCACCTGGCTGATGTCATGTCTGTTTCAAATGTTTGAAGTCTGGCTTATATTATTTGAATTTTATCAACAGTCAAGGCAGCGCTCACATTTCTTTTTCTTATTACATAAGACATATTTTTATTCTAGTGCTCCAGTGGGCTGCTGATAGTTTTGGTTTCGTGCCCAGCGCCGACGGTTTTACCACCACCAAAGGCGGAAGATGAATTAGTCCCTATGAAAACGTGTTGATAGTGGCTTGTGTGGATTACCGAGTGTAACAGTGCTGATTTGCTAGCACTCCATAGCGGGGGTCTGTGAATACGACCTCGCGGATTAATGTAAGACTTCAGGCATGAAAAATAATAATTAATGTAAAAGCTCACCAACTAATCATGGTAAAAGCTCATTAAATAATTACGCAAACCCTCATGAATTATCAGGAGTACATAAATATAACAGCTCTTGCATGAAGCGGTGCGTTAATTAATGCCACATGTATGTCATTCATCGTGAATTAGGATATATTGATCACGTTCATAGTCGTCTGCAGGTGGGCTCTAATACAAAATTTGCACATGTTTATTATGTTTAATTCCAGATGTTGCAGTCATGATGAGTTAAGCATGGCTCTTCATGTTTTTGCTTGGTATTATAAAGTGGTGACCTGCTCCTTCATTAACACTGTTAAATGCTAAATGATGAATAATGGTGTTTATTTTAAATTGTCTTAACTTTGTAGTAATTTAGAATGGATAATACAGTCATGGTAACAAAAAATTCTAATGTTTTGCATATCAAATAATAAAAATCATCTGGTCCTTGGCAGGTCTTATAAATATACAAAAGAGTGTGTCATTATTTATTTAACAAAGATTAAGCCAAAACAAAAGCAATGTGTGAAAGCTAACACCTTTACTGGTTCCACAGGGATAAGATGGTAAGAAGTAGCCAGATGCTGCTAATCAAAAACACTTGATTGATACTGATAACCAACCAAGTGTGAGAACATCTATAAAAGCAGACGTTTTGGCACACGACGCCAATGAGGAACGACAGCAGCACTGATTGTAGAAAAGCAATTGTTGCCGCCAATCAGTTTGGCAGATTTTCCAATTTGCCCTTCCAAAGTGAAAACAATTGAGACAGTGGCCAGTGGACTACCCAGCAAATAAATACAATTAGAAAAAGGTTGAATAAGTTTATTCTTTTTCTGGAAGGGTTTTTAGGAGAAAGCATCTTCTCTTTAAAACCAACATAGTAGCACGTCTTAGGTTTGCAAAGCTGTTTCTGAACAAACCACAAGACGTCTGGAACAATGTTCTTTGGGCATATGGACAAAAACCAACCACGGAATATCAGCACAAACTCCTCGTACTGACTGCCAAGCACGGTGACCTCAACCCGACTGCTACCCTCAAACAACTGAAACAATGCTGTAAAGAAAAGCGGGCAAAAATTCTCACACAAAGATGCGAGAGACTGATGAAGTCATACAAATGATTATTTCAAGGTACTTCAAATTATAGCTGATAAAAGTGGTTCTACTAGCTTAAGAATCACGGGCGTGCTTAAATAAATAATGATAGTGTATTATACATTGCTTCTCTTCATCTGAGGTTGTATTAACTTAATCTTAAGAACTGGTGAAGACCAGATCAATATTTTTAATTATGCCCTGGTCAAATGATGTAAAACAAAGAATCGGCAGCCGTGACTGTATGTTTGATACAGATATTAAAAACACGCAAACCACTTTATCTGAAGGCTCACAAAGAAACCATGCTTGTTATTCAGACATTTGGAGTTTAACAGAGCACGTGAATGATGATAATCGAAAACCGCATGGTGCTGCACTGAACATATGCATAAAACACTTAAGTTAATCACTGTAGGATCCAAACAGGATTCTGGATAAAGTGAATTTGTGTTTTTCATGCATGAAAACGTTTTTTATGACTTGTACCATGAACAGAAATGACATTTATTGCCTTATCTAGCAGACGAAGAGAAAAAATTATAACGCTGTTTTATTCACACTCACCTACGTTCTACTCCAAACCATAAGCCTTTAAACACTTTCTCACTGTCTCACAATCAGTGAGGTCAGCTACAGTATTGGGCTCCGTAAACTGTCCATGGAGACCTCAACAACATGCAAGCTGGAGGAGCTGGGCATTGAACCACTGCCCTCTCACATAGTAGCTGACTGTAGTTATCTTCACATTAAGGAGCTCCTTGTGCTCTTATAAGAGAGGAAAAAAACTTAAGTATTGACTTATTTTAATGTTGAAGTTAGCATAATTAACTTCAACTTGCCCTTGGAAGCAAAACAAGAACATTAAAACAAAAGTGGTATTTTATTTGACCACTAGATGGTGCTTCTATTTCAGAGCTCTGTTGCTATTATTGGTAACTCATCTTGGGGGTGGATGGGAGGCAGCAATAAAAGAAACTCTGGTAAAGAATCTTAAAAGTCTAAAGAAATGAGGGAAAATAAACACAGGGGATATAAAATAAACAGTCCCAAACACAAATATTCTTTATAAAATTATTTACTCCAACATTTACGTGTGTTCGTTTCTCAGTGAAGGGCAAGTAAAGCAGACACAGGCATTTATCTTCAAATGATTCAGCTGAGAGGGGCTGAGGACACATTTATGCAATCACAAAATACAACAAGATAAAGTGCAAAAGTCAAATGTGAAAAATAAGAGTCATATAAAGGTTAAAACCAATTGTTTCACATTGCAACAACAAACATTTATTTGTTGCTTTTAGGAACAGTGTCTACTCGATATTTTTTATTAAACGTATAAATACACAATTAAGATATGAGATTCTGTACTTCTCTTACTAATAATGATAATTTAAGATTATAACTAAAAAATTTTCTTTAACCGGGTTTTTCATTTTTCATTTCCAAGTATCAAGTATAAAAATAATACAAACCAGTGGGTGTAGCTAAAACGTCTTGCCTGTAACTCTGAACTCACAGTGTTGAAGAACTACACTCTCCCTTTGCTACGCTTTCCTTTTTTTTTTAAACTTTCTGCAGCCCTGTGCAAATGTAAACACGCATGCAAACTCACACCAACACGTACACATCACGTTCATAGTGATCCACATTAACAAGGTACTGATGTATCAGCTGAGAATGTCGTATTTACAGTAGCTGGTGCAGCATCACGCTGCCTGCACTTTTCCTTTAGATGAAATGAGAGCGCAATGCCTCCGAGTCCATCCTTTCTCTCTTCAGTGCCAGTTTTCTTGCTCTTCTTGCGTTTTCCTTTCAAACGTCCTCGTCTCCATCTGTCGATCTGTTTACGATCACTCTATGTCCCCTTCTTTGACTCCCACTCCTGGAAACCATAAAACGGGAGCATGTGAGTCAAACAGTTTTTGGTCCTCGCACACACAAACACACGCGCACTCTACCTTTGCCTTCTGCATCACATTCCCCTTGGAGGAGGCGTAAAGAGACGGAGGCCGCTTTCGAAGCTCAGATGCCGCGTTGACAGGCACAGTCTCCATGTAAACCTTTTCAACCTTACTGCCCTGCGCCTACGCACGAACACACAGGCAACCCCCCCAAAAAACAGTAAAAGTTTGATTTCACTTATTTGAGCCCAGTGATGTTACTTTAAAAACAACACAAGCAGACCAAAAATTCTTCCAGTCAAAAGCAGATGGATTACTAAAACAAGCATACACAGTGAGACACAGAAAGAATGAAGAGAGAAACACCAAAACAAGCAAACACAGAAACTCATTATAAATGTCTAAAATGAGAAACATATGTTAGCAAACAAACATATAAAGCCTGATAAAATAAAAGTCAAATAAATAAGGGCCATATGGTCAAATAAATGACTTGTCTGGTAACAGACACTGCACACTGATTTAAAGGATTTGTCTTAATACAGTCCCAGCTGTCCATATGAGAAATCCCTCAGCTCATGTTCTGGACAAAAATCAACCGTAAATCTTCACTGAAGCTCATATGAACTTTTAGCAGTCGTTGATATTGATGTATTTTTAGTATCATCTTTTTACCTCCATCCTAAACAAAAAACCTCACAACTGCATTTACAAATACAAATGTATTCCTGGCCTCTTGGTGATCTCTCTGTAGTCAGTATGGCATTAAGAACTCTTATAAGAGCGTTTGTATATATTTTAAAGTACATTCATTAAGAGTTTTCTAAGGAGAGCTTCAGTTCCAGCTGTAAACAGATGTGTGTGTTTGCTGCCTACCTTGATGTTGATCTTGGTATCAGTAGGTGGACCCAGTGCCCCTCTAGCCAGTGACTTCTTCAGGTTTTCTTTGACCTCTGTCAGTCTCAGCTCCAGCTCCACTCGTTCCTCCTCCTTCTGTTTGCACAGTGTTTCCAGCTCAGCTAACTGCTTTTCCACACTATTACCTGAACACACGCACACCCACACACACACTCATAATTAGGACCGCTATGAAGCCTACGACTGAACAAGCGCTGTGTGTGTGATTCGTCTCTGACCTGTGCCGCTCTTCCCCTCCTCCTTCAACTGCCTTTTCTCCTTGCGCAGGGAAATCAGTGCATTTCTGAGGTCCTCCTTCTGCTTCTCCAACTCCTCTTTCTCTCTCAGGTACCGCCTGGCATCCTCCTCTGCCCGCGTCTTCCCATACCGTCCATACTGATTCACATCTACGATGTGAAAAAGAAGGAAATGAAGAAAGATTTGGCCACATTTGAACCCAAATCACTTTCATGGAGACAGTCTAATGAATTATGAAATTAACCGAGACTCACTGGAGGCATGTCTCTTAATGGCAGCCTGTTGTTCAGTTTTCTCAGAGTCCCTGCTGGAGAACGAAGCGTGACGTCTCACCTGGCCTCCTCTGCTCTCCACATCCACTTCCTGCAACAGAATAATTTAATTAATTCTACTTAACAAAATGTAATAGGGGAACTTTAAGGAAAAGTTCCCATACAAACATGTAAATACTATATGTTTGTATGAATGATAAATATAAGCTTTTTAAAAATCGGATTAAAAAAAACAACAACATATTTTGGTAATCTATTATCCAAAATCTTATTAATAGTTTCACTGGGGCTCCAGTGAAGCTCAACACAGAATGGTATTAAAATCCTAAGTTACAAAAAAATGGTGTTTGTATTCTGTAAATTTGCAATAAATTTTAATAATGAATGTAAGAGAGAGGAGAGGATTTAAACATCTCTGTGTCTGCTGTGCTTAATATAAAGGTCTTTGTATCTCATCACTTACTTACAATTAAAGAAAAATAAAGTTTTCTCACCGCAACACTTTCATAGACCTCATCGTAAGTTCTGGAGTCTATTGAAGCACTACTGGAGGAGTTAGCTGTTGTGGCCCACCTGGGAGTAAAAGAAGAGGAAGATATATGAATACAAAAATGAGTATTTCAGAATAAAAGCTGTAATAAAAGACTGTTGGGTAAACATATGCACAAAAACGCATACTGTTGACTCACAAGAAGGAGTGTCTGGCAGCATGCCGTATGTCAGTAAGTGTGTCCACATCGATGTAATCGTAGTGCAACTCTTCAGGGAGAGTGCTGCTGCCGGTCTCTGCAAACAAAACTCCAAGCCAGCGGCCAAGATCCTCAGAGCAGCTGGCCTGAACGACACACAAACAGACACATGCACATTTGTTTTTTAGTCCATGAGCAGAAAAATGTAAGGCGTGGCATGCCTGTGCGCACACTGATGATACCTCTCAGGTATATCAACAGTGATGTAACCAAGTGGCACAAATAAAATCAGTCTGTATATACATTAAATCTCCTGTGCTGGATAAAATGGTTCAAGATCGCTTGCTTCACCTCCAGAGCTGCCAGCTCGTTGCCTCCCTGTAGGATGCGGAAAGAGAACGGATGTTTAGGTCCAAGCCCGCCTGGCATCACCTCTGCCCCTTTGAGTGGCACCACAATGATTGGGGGTCGCTGGTCCCCGGGGTCCTTCTGCAGGTACAAACTTCCACCCCGGAGCACGCACCACCGCTCCCTCCAAGAGCCGCTCAGACACACGCTCAGATATCCTGATGAGTGTGTTAAAAAGAACGTGAACTGCAGGCATATTTACATTTCATTCATTGTCATATAATGTACCCAACACTGTTTGATTTGACGTTCGGTTTCTGGATCTAAATTAGATGTTATTATCATGAAATTAAAATGATATGATGTTTTTATAAGGTGTTAAATTTGCATGAATGCTAAAAATGAGTCATTTTAGCTTGTTCTTAGGTGTTGGCTAGGCAAAATGATGATGTCATAACCAGTGTTGGTCAAGTTACTTGAAAAAAGTAATCAGTAATTAATTACTGATTACTTCCCCAAAAAAGTAATCCCGTTACTTTACTGATTACTTATTTTCAAAAGTAATTAATTACTTAGTTACTTAGTTACTTAGTTACTTTTTAAAAACATGATTTACAACCTGAATAGGTGATAAAGCGATAGATCTTTCAGCCCAATTCTACTTTTTCTACATAATCCATCATACAAAATGTAATCAAATGGAAAAGTCTCTTTTTAAAACTTGTTTTGTTAGTTTTAATCTTTTAACTTTATGCATGAAGCAAAATTTTAATTATATGCACCATTATCTGACTGGAAGAAATTAGTTTAACATTTAAACCTATTTTCTGCACATTCCAGCACATAATATATATATATATATATATATATATATATATATATATATATATATATATAATTTTTTTTATTTTTTTTTATTTTTTTGTGTTTACACTCACTCTTTCAGATGCAAGTAAAACACAGCAGAAAATAAATAAAGTCAAAGACTAGCGGTCCTTTTGCTCTATTTTCACCTGTAAAGCAGGAGTAGAGTAGGCGGAGGTTTATCCTGGTGCAGGTGTGCTGCAGCGGTCAGTGGAAGGATACCGCAGTTTCTCTGTGAGTTTCCCATTACGTCGTAGCTACTCGGTGCTTGCTTGGAAGTTTAGGGTTTTTTTTCGCTGTAAAAAGAAGTTTTCTTCCCACGCACAGCGGACACTAATGTTTTTGTCACTTTTTACGGAATCAAACTCAAAGTAAGGTCAGTACTTCCACGCTTTAAACGCTGCACGCTCATACTCTCTCCGCACTCGATATATGATCCATTGTTGATCTGCACACAGCTGTTGTCACGAACATCACACTCGCTTACGTCACTGTCATGAGACATTCTCGCAAGAAAATCACGGTTTTAGTAACGCAGTAACGCAGCGTTCCTACGGGAAAGTAACGGTAATCTAATTACCGTTTTTGCAATAGTAATCCCTTACTTTACTCGTTACTTGAAAAAAGTAATCGGATTACAGTAACGCGTTACAAGTAACGCGTTACTGCCCATCTCTGGTCATAACAACAGATATGGAATAAAAACTTCAGGGACTTAATATCTACTTGTGCCCATTACAGCACATTATAACTGTTTAGCTCCTGATCATGGAGCTAAACAGTTATAATGGAGAGGAATTTGTGGACAAATATTTGGTGTATTATAGGAAAAATATGTACAATAACTTTTACATCTCTACAGTTATATGTTTTTTCCTAAAAGGCATTAATTTGTCCTTTAACACTCTTTGACACTGATGTCAAATTACAAATGCTAATGGAAAACGATCCAAACATCAATCAGCCACTTAGATGATTCTCTAACTAACCAGCCATTCAACAAAGTATTCATCAGGTCTTCTCACCAGAGCGGGGGTTGTCGTGCTGGCCAGAAGACAAAGCAGACTCTCCTGGTAAAGGAGGTTTCCGCTTGGAAAAGGTGATGATCCGATTGATTTTCCTCCCAGCTGCTCGGCTCATGGACCCGGTCAGCTCTGAAAATGCTCCACGCTTCCCCCTGTCTGAAGTCAAACACATCCTGAAGTTGAACTTTATAACATCCAGCCAGTAAAACAGACAATGTTGCCTCATCATTAAAGTATCATGCTGTTTTTGAAATTAAAAAATTACTTATTTTTTCTAAAGTTTTACATTTTATCAGTTACAATGTAACAAAAACATGATGAAAACTGGAATAAAATAAAAGGTCTGAATTTGGGAAAAATACATTTTTGAAAAAGACCCTGCACCCAAACAGGACTCATGAAGCTTTTGAAGAAATAATATCTTGTTATTTCAGAGATGGCTTGTATTTATTCAACTAGACCCCTACAGCCGGTTTGCAAGTTCACTCTGAATGTACCAGGTGCTGCAGTGCACTGTTCACACTACTTCCTGATGATGTCAGTGGGAGACAATTGCAGGAAGAGGACAGGAAGGATGTCATATCTGCTCGAGCCTCACTTCCTGTCTCTCCCTCTCTCTCATGTCTCTTTAGGATCAGAGTTCCTTTGTCCGTAAACAGATTTGAAACAACTGTTTCCCAATTTCACTGTGTTTGACCTATTTTCTAACCAACACCAAGGATCTCCCTGGTTTATCCTTCCTGATTTTGTAGATAGAAAAACAAAAATATTCTGTGTGTGTGTGTGTGTGAGTTTGCTTTTGTAGCCTTGTGGGGACCTGAGTTCCAGACCCTGAAAGTGGGGACTCTTAGAAACCATTTGAAGAACCCTTATTTAAATATTTATGGTTTAAAAAGATGCTAGACTACGTAAAACACTATTCACACAAAACCCATCAACAACCACTAAACTTTGTAACAGACATACAGTTATCATTTACTACAGAGAAGTTGCATCACAGTCATTTACATTTCTCTTAAACTGTAACTATGTTGGTTTCTCTATGTTAAAGATGTAGAATAACGGAGGAAAAAAATCGTCTCCCTGCCAGTTGCTACAAAGTATCAATGAATGAGTCAGAATAGTATTACTCATACAGTGTTCCTCTCTTTTCCTAAAAATGGTAACATAAATTAAGCTAGAAGAGCAATGCAGTATATGATGTCTGTTACAAATATACTGAAATGAATCCTTCACCTCCTAATCTTACAACACGTGAGAGGAAGGTGTTATGCCTCTCCCCACAGATCAACAGTGTGCTGCATCTGCGAAACTGTGCCTAAATACCCTTTAACAACCACCTATCTAAATGTTTGTTTTCACTGTGAAATATGCCAACGAGACCAGAAAGATGCTTTGCTGTGATTTTAAAGAGCATGTAAAGTGTAAATGATGTTGAACTGTCCCAATATATCTGTGGTAACACTGAGAAATTACCCACAGACACTAATCTAACGTTAAATCTCACTATAACCACCGATTTAACCTGCAATAACATGTCTTGTGCTATAATTACTGAGAGTGTACACACAAGAAGCTTATTTCAATGCAGCAACCACAATAAAAAAGAGTCGGTTGCAACAAAAACATCTCAAAAACTGCTGGTGAAGGTTCACGTACTGAGTGAGTCAGTAGTGTCTCGTCCTGACCCGTGTGCAGTGGCCTGACTGTCTGCTGTTGGCCCGCTGTCTGAGTCTGAAGCCTGTCTCTCAGACTGTAGCACCTGGCAAAAAAAGTAACAAAACACTTTTACTTCTCTCTTTTATAACATTTGAAGAGAGGAGACAAGGAATAGCAAAAATTGGCACATTTGTCTTTCCGTTTTATAACAAAACATTTAAATTGTGCAAAATCATGTTAAAAATAAAAAAAAAAAAAAATTAATGTATCCTCTGGGAGTATGACTATTTCTTTCTGCCAACGTGGGGTGTAACTGCCATGTCAGCATGCATTCAGTTTGTTCAGGACTTGAAGCTCTTTGAAACCAAGGCAACTCAGCAACCGCAATAATCACCTCACTCACTGCTTGTAAACTAGAAGCCAAAGGAATAGTTGTGTCATGCGTGGGCTGAAAGAGGGTGATGTCAGCGACACTGAAACGTTAAAACTGGGGTAAATATTCAGTATGCCACAAATTACATTTGTCATAGTAAGACACAGTAAGAGCACATCGTTAGACCGGCATTGGGGCTCCTCATTAAGTCTGTTTTATGGGAAATGTTGGTCTTTGTGGCAAGACCACAAAGAGAACACTGCGGACAAACAGTCTGACATTCAAGGACATACGCAGATAAGCACACTCACCTTGTCGAGCTCCAGCTTCCTCTGTATAATTGGAGAAGTTGATCCATCCAGCCCCTCAGTGTTGCTACACTGGCTGCCAACATCGTGGACCACCTGAACAGAGAAAAAGAAAACATTCATTTACAGGCACAGCCTTGTGTCTGCTCGTCTGTCTCAGCACCATACCTCTAATGAGGTGAAAAAAGGTACCTTGAGCCATCGCTGGGCCTGTTCTTTACTCTGGACTGCCAAGACTAGCGCTTCGCCCCCAGGTAATGAGAAGCGCAACTCGTGACGCTTTTTCCGGCCTTCCTTAGGGACATAGATGACGTTGCAAAGATTCAGTGGGAGCTCTGTGTTGGGAGAGCTCTCTTTGATGCTTTTAAAACACTGTGAAGGAAGAAGTCAAGAACATGCATTATTTGAGTAAAAGACAATCGATGTAAGCCTAGCCTCTTACTGTTATAAGCTGGAAAATAACTGTGTAAACTGTGGCTTACAAATAAGTGTGTTCAACTGTCTGATTCACCATAAATAAATAAGGATTTACCTTGAATAACACCAGAAAAAGACAATTCTTTGGTTTGAATGATAAAATAAACATTAATAAAGAGCAGCATCTATTTACCTGCAGTTTATTGTCTCGGACAACAACAAGCTGCTTAGCCCACTGGCCAAAGCGTTTCTTTCGCAGTAGGAAGGCACAGATGCGGCAGTCTCGAACCGGTCCATCTGTTCTTTCCTCGGCTGTCCATCTCTGAGGCTGGTCTCGGCCCTTTGCTTCCTCTTCCTCTTCTTCGTAAGACTCGTAGGAACTACTCAGAGCATCTGAGTCATTGTCTGAGTACCAAAGCAATTATTGTTTTACAGAAGATCCACAAAACAAATTGTGATTCACAAAATCCTAGCTCTACTACTAGACATAAACTAGCATGAATAAGGGTCAGATTAAGACTCACAGGAGCTTTTGGGAGGCCCATTCATTCTGGTGGTGGGGTAGTTATTGTCAGCATCTTCATAATAGGCGTCCTCCACAGAGTTCCTAGATGCTACAGGTGAATAGATAGAGTATGTGAGAAAGCAGAACCAAAGGTACTGATCTGATTACCATTATACATGAATGCGCACACACATGTGCGTTTGTATATGCATGTGTTCATACTGGTGGTAAAGTACTGAGGAGTAGATCCGGGATCTAGAGGAACAGCTTCTTCATAGTAGTCATCAGGAAGGGGTGTAGTTGGCAGAGGAGGAGGAGGTGTGTCAGTTGGGGTCTGAAAACCAAAGGTAGCTGTTGAACCAGAACTGGGGGTAAAAGGAAGGCTGATGTAGGTAAGTAGTTTCTGTGAATGGCTTACAGATTTATTGGGATGAGTCTTCTCCTCTTCATCCTTGTGCTCTTTCTGCTCCACTGGAGATGCACTGAGCATGTGCAAATCACAGCCTGATAGGATTAATCATGATTAACTTTATAATTTTATATAAACACAGGTATAATGATTGTAAATACATACACAAAGGATTTTTTTTTAAACTGAACTGAACCGAAGGTATTTTGAAGGTCTACTAACCAAAATCCTCAAACAGAGACTCTACAAAGCTCGTGCCATTGCCATAGAGACAGCTGTTCATGTAGACATCAGAGCCGTTCACTGTGGAAAAGACAAATTATGGATTAAAAACAGGATCAGAGTTAGGGTTAACATAGCCTATAGCTTTTAGGTCAGGATTAAGAAGGGCTATAGAGACTGAATAAAAAGACAGTGTCACGAAGTATAAATAGTATTTCATCTGCAATAAAAATTAGATCTATGGTGACCTATGTACAGGGAGTACAGAACTGAGATTGAAAATCTTTGTACAGCAAGAACAAAGAAAATGTGTGTGAAAGGTCACAGAAAGGTTTGACAGAAAAAAACCAGATACAATGATGTGAAATACACAGCAACTATTAAAAAAAGATGAGTATGGACACGACAGACTGGGCCCAGTCTAATATTTGTGTTCTGAAACCATCAGGATGTTTTGCTGTTCTCATTATCCTCTTTGCATTTCATTATCCTCTTACACGGATCCTTTTATCCTCCCCGACATCCTGTATTCTTCCAGATAAAAAGGGATTTGTCTGTAAATACCTCAGCAAGATTTCATGTCACAGAGGCTGCATTTTGTAGCACAACAACTGCTGCACTCTCTCAAGTTGAGCAGTTTCAGTGTGGTTGGCTAAACACAGTAGGGTCACACCGTTGCAAACAGACAAAAAAGAAAGACATGCTGTAGTACTGTTGATGTGACACTTCTGACTTTTTGTTTTTGGGCTAAACTGCTGCCATCACACTCAGATGAATTCATCCTGAATAAATAAAAAAACACTTCTACATTGAATATTCTTATTTCTACATTGTATTCAAATAAAGTGCTGCTTTTACTATTTTTGTAATGCCAGGGCATCAAATGCTGCTGTTCTATCTGACCTGCTGGTGTGCAGAAGGTGTTTCTTGGCACTAGTGAGACAAGTCTGGCAATCAAACTGTTTATAATGCATGACTTTTTTTCTAATGAAGCACCATTTAAAAATACTGCACTGATGTTTCTGCAAGTCATATTTCATTCTAAAATCTTTTTACCAAAACCTAGCCAAAATGCAGATGTCCAAAGGACAGAAACTTCAGTCTCTAGATGTCCAATCTTACAGTAGAACTATGCATGCTATGAGAAGCCAGTAGCACCTGACAGAGAAGCAGGAAATAAAATAAATAATAAAAGTAACACAAAAGGGCAATTTTATTATTACTGGGCTCCATCTGAAAGATCAGATCTTTATTATCTTCAAGGGAGAATATATTACACAGTCAGTGGAAATCACAAAACCATCAATCAAACAGCAACATCAAAATCATAGTGAGTGACTTAAAAACAATTGGAAGTTTGGACAAATGAGTTTTTCACTTTATTGATGTAGTCTATCTGCAGCCAGACCTTAAACTGCTTAGACTACAGCTGGCTGGACCAGCCAGGACTGAGTGGACCTTCTTTAAAGTGCTAAATTTATACAATTGGGAAAGGTCATTCAGTGCAGTTGACTAAGTAAAGAACTGTAAATTATTTCTGTGCTGTGTGAAATGTATTAACCTGTGCTGTACATGTTAAGAAATATTGACCTGGGTTATTTACATTGCCATCCTAACATTGGAGATTCTGTACCTGACAGCTGCAGTGAGTCCAGGATGTTGCGTATGGATGCCATTTTTTCAGCGGTAGCAGGACTGACCGTCTCATGGTCCAGCATCTTCAGCAGAGAGCCTAACTCATTTACAAGTCGTTCCATCACAACTAGAAACCACAAAAAACAGACATCATGTAATACTCTTCTGATTTCAAGAACCACCAGGTTATTCACTTCAACTAAATTTTATTAATATCAATTCATCAAAATATTGTAATGTAAAGATCCCACAATATTAGAGAGAAAACCCCAACAATATGATGATCCGCTATGAGCAAGCACTTGGTGACAGTGGGAAGGAAAAACTTTCTTTTGACAGGAAGAAACCTGCAGCAGAACCAGGCTCAGGGATAGGCAGCCACAAATGGGGTGAGGGGAAAAAGAAAAAAGGAGGGCACAGAGAAACAAGGACAAAACACACACCATGGGAGGGATAACACAAAGTGTAATGACTTACACAGCCATATAATGAATGGGGAGTGAGAAGAGATAAGTGGAGAAGAACTGCTCAGTGCATCATGGGAAGTCAGGGAGGGATGGATCTAACTGTATGCTTTATCAAAACAGAAAGTTTTAAGTCTAATCCTAAAAGTAGAGAGGGTGTCTGTCTACTGAATACAAACTGGGAGTTGGGTCCACAGAAGAGCAGCCTAACAGCTGAAAGCTCTGCCTCCCATTCTACTTTTAGAAACTTTAATAACCACAAATAAGCCTGCAGTCTCAGAGCAAAGTGTTCTGTTTATAATCATATGGTACTGTGAGGTCTTTAAGATACGACGGCCCTGATTATTCAAGACCTTGTGTGTGAGGCGAAGTTTAAATTCAACAAGGAGCCAATGAAGAGAAGCTAATCTGGGAGAAATATGATCTCACTGTTAGTACTCTCACTGCAGTGTTTTGAAACACTGAAAGCTTTTTAGGGATTTTTTAAAACAGCCTGATAATAATGAATTACAAAAGTCCAGCCACAAAGTAATAAAGTATGAACTGTTTTTTTAGCATCACTCTAAGAAAGGGTGTTTCCCATTGAATTTAGCACATGAAAGAAAGCATTCTTACATATTTGTCTAATGTGTGCGCTAAAGGATATGTCCTGGACAAAAATGACTCAGGGATGCCTCACAGTGTTACTGTAGGCCACAGTAATGCAATACATAGAAAGTATCTGGTTAGACAGCATGTTTCTAAGATTTTAAGGATAGCAGTACAATAACCAGATTTGTCTGAATTCAGAAGCAGAAAACTGGAGGTCATTTAGGCCTTTATGTCTTTAGCTGCTGTAGTCAGATTTTATAGATAAATATAACTGCGTACAATCTGCATGGTAATAATGCTTTATGCAGTTTTTAAGGCTATAATATTGTCTAAGGGAAGAATGTTTAAGGTAAAAGCAATAAAGTAAAATCCTGAGTGCTCAGCATGGCCATCAGATCGTCACAAGGCCAAACAGCCAAATATGACTAAAACTGTCAGTTCACAAGTGGCATGAAGTCAGTTTGGAACTCAGCTGTCAGCTGCTGCAACAGCTGACAGGGAAAAGATTTTTAACATCCTTTAATGTCACCCTGGTGATTCTGTCCCGCTCGGAGCAAGCCTTTTTGGGAACACAGCAAGTTTTCTGTGTGTCACTACTAAGCGTTAAATCCGACTTTCCACGTTGATATTTTGTGCTTTCTTTGAAAAACTTACTCTTTTCACTCCTACATCCTGTGTGGGTCAAGCGTGTGTGTCTGTGTGTGTGTTTTGTTGACCTTGACATTGTTCCAAATGCCCTGACACACTCTCACGCATCCTGCCTGCTCACAGCCAACAAAGAGGAGGAGGAGGAGCAGGAGGGGGAGCCGGAGAAAAAAGAAGGTGAGGAGGAGGAAGCTTCCTTCCCTAAAGGAAATGGAGCCTAAATGAAGAGGAAAATGTATAGCTTCACCACAGAGGACAGGAGGTGGTTACCAAACTGCTTGAAGCAACCAAGTTAGTTCATTTACTTGTTTACTTCTAAATATAAGAAGATTGAAAGGCGTATCTTAGGATTAGTCTGAACCCAAAGCAAGCAGCTTTTCTTCTGATATTGACTTTTAATTAAACACTGAAGACATTAGAACTGCTTCTCTGATATTATCCACTGTTATTTGATGAAGTATTATTCATACACTTGAACAGGTCAAGTGCAACCAAGTCTAAAATAGTTTCCTGTCACTTTGGTTTCCAGTGGGAGGTTTTAATAGCCTGTGCTCTTTATGTGGCTTTATCCACACTGGAAAGATTATAGTTTGTGGAAACATTTAAATTTTGTATTGTTTGGCATTAAAATTGTCAAATTTACAGTTCAGTTTCATTCATAATACAAAGCAGAAAGTTCATAGCTGGAAAGCTGGAAAAGCAACAGGATTTTTCAGGAATGATTTGAAAAAGCAGACTCTTTCACCTCGTGTCCCTTTTTACAAACTGATCCACTTAATTTTATGGCTTTGTTAAGAAGAACATGCTTCACAATGATTAGTCAAATCAATAAGCTTTAGTATGTTTACAATTTATTATGACATAAGTACACCTAAAAAAAATAAAATAAATGAATTGTCCCTTCCCAGAAAAGAAATGGAACAAGGGTTAAATAAAAATAAGATCAAAACAGTCTGTTTTCCTCTCACACAACGTGAAGACAGAGAGAGTGAGCGAAAAAGCCCTGACTCTCCCACAAGCCTCTTCCGCCTCCCCCTCTCACTCGGACAATACTCCATTGTCTCCGCAAGGGCCAAAATTAGATGGCCACAATGCTCGGCAAGACCAGAGCAAACAATCGTATTGTCGGAGTCAGAGACTCCCGGAGAAAACAAAACAGGAACTAACACACAGTGTAAGAGGGGCGTGGTGCAACGCAGCTGCACGGTCTCAATCCACGGGCATGCAGGGTTGTATCTCCAGCAGCTGTGTGTGTGCGTGCGTGTGTGTATGAGTGAGTGTACGTGCGAGCGCAGCTGTGGTTTCCTGTCTTTGCTGTCGACAGGAGCTTCTCTCCCCTCCTTCCTGATCTTGACTCTCCATTGCATTATGAACCTCACCTCCTCCTCCTTCACTTCTTTCCACTTTCCCATTTTGTGTCCTGCTGTTTCTGTTTCTGCCCCAACATCTTCTCTCGCTGCATGCTCTCCTTCTATCTCTTGCCCATACTCTACATTTTTCCCAAACCAACTAAATAGAAAGATTCCTATCTGATGGGTGCTCAATTTGCAGATGCATTTTGCTTTACTTGAGGAAACGTCAATTAAAAAACAATCAACAAAGATCTCGAGTAATCAGACCAGTGGTCTGATCTATTTTCTGCCGGTCTCAAAGACACACACAGTCAAGGACATCAGTCTGCGCTCTCTCTCCCCCTCATCTCTGAGTCTATATCTTTATTTCTCTCTCCTTCTATTTCTCTCTCTCTCTCTCAAGGGACCTGAGGGTTCAGAAGCTGAGAATCAGCTGTTCTGCAGGATTGTGGCCTGTCTCACCCACAGAGGGATCTTTGTAATCCCCCACTGCCCCACACACCCCCACTCCACCCAGAACCACACACATGCAAGCACACACACACACACACACACACACACGGCACAAATTTCCTCTTCAAATCCTTTTTTTCCCCACTGATAGACACAATCATTCACTTAACTAAGAGGAAGCACAAATGCTCACTGTTAATTCGTCTCTCGCTTCCTCGTCTGAGTAAACATACAGTCACAAGAGTACAAAGAGGAATGTGTTTGTTTGTGCGTCTTCACGTTCATTTTTCTGTGTGTTTCCACAGACAGACTTCCTGATGAAGATCAGTCATGAGACTCGGGCCATGCGACTCTCATTTGGACTGATTTAGTGTGTTTGGTTGCAGCTCAGAACAAAACAACTGCTACTTACTGCTGCTGCTGCCGCCGCTTTTCTCGCCGCATAATACCTATGGGCAGCAGGTCAAAACAGGAAAGACACTTTGGCTCTCCTAAACTGAGGCTTTCGTTCCCATCCATTACAATTCGAACACACCAATTAACATAAATCCAAGGCTACCCATCTTCACTTGCCTCTCCCATTCAAAATATCCCTCCATGTTATAATTTTACCAACACTTCATGACTCAGAAGTACTCTATATGAATGCACTGAACTGTACTGCTTCTTGCTTCCATAGATTCTGTTACCTGATTGACATTAATATGTGTAACAAGGGTAATTTAAGACATATACTCTATGCAAAAACCGTATGAAACTGTCCTCTTCCTGCCTCCCCCACACTCCTCAGCACTGAGGTCCCTCCAGATTGCATATTCTCTCTGCCGCTCCTTTCTTTCCCTTCCTCTGAGATCCTTTTCCTTCAACTCCTCTCCCTCGCCTGTCTCCCTCTGTCCCTTCCCCAGACACCCATCCTCTTCAGACAGAGGCCAAAGTTCAAGGCTTGGCAGGCCCAGCATCTCCCACTAAGACAAAAGTCTACTTCAGAGACACAGCATCCAGTAATTCATATTTTCGTGACAACAAAAGATGGTGTCAGTGCTTGCCTGGGGTTAGCGTTCAGTCAGACACTTTAAAAAGTCCACAACAAAGATAGCAAGATACTTAAAAAGAAACAGCTGGGGGGAAACAGTAGACAAATTCTTTTCGCATTCTTTTAGTATCTTATCATTTTCTGCAGATAGCAAATGGTGTGGAAACACAGGAAACAGAGGGGCACAAACGACTTTTATAAATACTGAAATTCCTTATTTGCCCAGAGTGGAATGAAAATGGTTTGTAAAGATAACGCAGCAGCCAGAACACAGTTAGTATGAGTTGTGAAGGCATGAAATCTTGAGATTAGCTAGTTTTGTTTCTTTTCTTGAACAAAGTCTGCAATAATCCTATCAAGTGCACACAATTTAAAATGACTGGACCAGTCCACTTTACTGTTACTACCTGTCATCACTGTCTTTCACAAATGCAAACACTGAGACGTACGTACACACACAGACACACGCACCCACTCAAAGGTTTTATTTTTTATTGCTTTTACGGGGAGTGACAGGGTGATGATGAGGACAGAATATCATGATTCTGTTTTTCCACTTTGGTGGTGGGGGGAAGCTGCTATCATCACCACATCAGCTTAGCTTCCACCTACACCAGACACACATGGGACAGGACAGACCTGCTGTTCTGTTACAGAAAATGTAATCACAGCTGATTTGAAGCGCAGCTAATTCTGGCTTTGAGCTGCAGTCTCACTTCCATTCATGAAGGTTATATTTCTGTGTGAGTTGTGCACTTTCTGAAAATGGAGCGAGGGGGTGTGTAGCGCGCTGGAATGAATCGTAGAAGAAAAGGGATTGTAAGGCAAACATGGCAGAGGTCAAGGCTTGTGACACATATTAAACTGAGGAAAATCATATGTGCAAATGCAATAAACCACTTATAGGCAGAATGCACGTAGAAACAGTGTAAAATTCAGTGAGGGGTATGTTTACCTTTTTAAATTAAAATAGGGTTGTGAGAAAACTTTGCAGCTCTGTAATCTCTCCTTTATCCACAGCTCAGAATCTACCAATTTTTCCCAGCCACTGAAGCTCTTGCAATATTTTGCCAAATCTCCAGTATCAAGTATTCACACATTTACTGTGAGAATATTTTCTCCTGCAGTGTACAGCTGCTCCAACCATTTGGCTGTGGATCTGCCGCTTGTGTCTGAGTGCTCCATGTTTTTCCCCTCCAACACATTTTCACATTGGAAAAGCAGAAGTGTAAATAAAATAACTAAAAGGGCAGCGAGCCCAACGTCTGCCAAGGCCAATGCAGCATTTTCCAGTTTTTAAGGAAAGAAAAAGAAAGTGATCCAGATGCACAACAAAACTGAATCAGTTCTTCAATTTGTGCATGCGCAACTTTTCATGAAAGTCAGGTTGATAGTTTTTGTTTCATCCTCCTGACAAACAGACACATTTACAGACAGAAAGGGGACAATCTAAAGGAGAAATCCAAACCCTGACTTTGTTGGTGTTCCCTGCTTTTACAGGGAAGAGTAACATAACTTTTATCCTATAAAGAATCACTTCTGATTTGAATGGCCTTTGCTAGTTAGCAACACTTGTATCCGTAAGACACAGGTGGCCAATGAATCTCTTAATTAATAATTTATAAAAAGTGATGTGTATAATGTGCTGTAGCACTCACAATCACCTGGTCTCAAGATGGAAGAACACCTATCTGTGATTTTAGATCAGCTTGTTAGACAGTCTGAGCACCACCATCACTAAAACACTACATGATTCAATTTAATTCAATTCAATTTTATTGATATAGCGCCAAATCACAACAAAAGTCGCCTCAAGGCGCTGTGAGTGAGAATCAGTTGGAAAAGAGACCTCCATTAGAGATCCAGAGATATTTAAGTTTAGTGCCATACTGTGGCATGTAGTGGCCCGACAATGTTATTTCTTTCCTTTTATTTGTCACCTGTCCATAAGACAAAAAAGACTACATTTAGCTGCTTCAAAAGATGAATTATCAATAAATTCACACAAATCTTATAATAAAAAGAGATGAACTGCACACTAAATAAAAATACAGTGAACTGGGGAAGTTATGTGTTATAGGATGTTAAGATGAGATAAGATAAGATGAGATAAGATAAGAGTCCCAAATTCCAAGATAAGATGCTTAGAATTTAATTCTTCATCACCTGGTCTCCCGTAAAGAAGCTTTCTGTTTGCAACACAGTGGCCTGAAGAGTTTTAAAACAGAGCAGCCATTCAGCTGCTGCTGCTTCCCACCAGCAGCGCTGCTTCCAACAGGGCACTTTTCTGTTGGTATCAGATTGCATCACTCTACCTGAGGATACCTCCTCCATCCACTCACACAGCGCACCACCCGGCGCGTGGCTGTATGACATCACTCCCCAGGAGTCAACCGGCAGCGAGGCGCGAGGCGCTCTGCTCGCTCACTCAGAGAAACTTAAGACAGATGCTGCTTCTCCATTCACGTGTGTTTAACGAGAACCCAGATGTATTAAAACCACCCTTAACATCGCTTTTGTTTGGAAAAGAACTGTATATCGTATCTGATACGGTGGATAATATTTTTTTAATGTAGCCAGTTGTTTCTGTTTGGGTTTATGAATGTGGCCTCGCTGTGGAGGAGCTCTTGCATTTACACTGGTGCCCACCCAACCTATGGAGGCTTTATCATAAAGTATTTACAGTTACCGTGCGATACATGGATATTTACTTACCACTCTGGCGTTTGGAGTCCATGTCTTCAGACGTTCTGAAGTCTGTGCCGCCCGATTTGTTTCCAGTAATAATCCCTCAGTTGCTTCGGTTACAAGTTCTGCTCATATGAGAAGAGTTATACCCGCATACACAGCGGAGGTCTGTCGGCCTCTGTGCGACCAAGTGAGTCAGAGTGGCCGCTACACTTTTTGAGTAGGGGCTGCTTGTTCATCATCAAGAGTCCCGCTGGGTCCTAGTGCTGGTGGAGTTCTGTTACAGATCCACAGTGACAATATTCATCATAGCATTACAGCTTGGTAGTAACATGGCAATACCGGGGTAGTAGTTTGGTACGGAAGGCATAATACTCACATGATCATGTAATTCCTACAGTATTAACCAGACAACAGGTTTTTATGAGAAAATATATTTGGTTGGAGGCCGGGATGCATACTGTTGGGGCCAGAAATATGTACTTTCTTACGAGATCATAAACCATAATTATTAAAGGTAGAATTATTTTTAAGGTTAAGAAGGTCCTTACTCAAGGGTCATGCACATGTTTGAGTCTACAGTGCTCTGGAAAAGTTTTAAGCAATGCCTGATTTCCAGGAGCCAGACTTTCTTGGAATTATTTTTTTTTTTTGAAGTGGTCTTGAGCAATAGTTCTCCAGGCTTTCTGAAGGTCTTTCTCTTTTTTTCCATTTTCTTTGAAAGTCATTCATTGACTGCTTTTGGCTCCTTGGACTTCACCATTTTCAGAGGAATTTTATTTGTTTGGTTGTTTGTTAGGACCCGAAGTCTGAACCACTCAAGCATAAAAAATAACCTAACTAAAGGAATGAAACAGTTTTGCTTCTATATATAAGTTAGCAAAGAATCTATTTTAAATTGTATCTTTGGTCAATTACCCTATTTCTTTAGTCAAATCTATAATACAAAATGGAACTGATATCAAGGTTTGACAGGTATAAAATTGTATTTTTTTTCCTCCTTAAACTTGGGATGTCCCACTATGGTGTGCAGTGTGTCCCTAAAAAATCTAAAGGAAATTGGAAAAGTGGGGGACAAAAGAAGTAGAAGGGCTAAAAATAAATAAATAAAATCTACCTACAGCAGATGAACAATATCTGAAAGTCACATCATTGCAAAACAGCAAAATATCTAGTAAAGACCTGACACGGGACCTGAGAGATGCATCTGGCTCTTCAGCTGATTATCTACTGTTCACTGAAGCATCATCAGAAAGGAAAAGTAAGTGGGAGAAAATACTGAGGTATGCTAGATTATACAAGAACTGGACTGAAAATTACATTTTTGGTTTAAATCATATATGAACAAAGGTGATCAGGAGAGAGGTAAAACAATGAGTTTCTAAAGCCGCCTAGAAACACAGTGGAGGTCTTTCAAGAAGCCTGGAAACTATTTCTTGAAGATGACTTATTAAAGAAGAATTTGGCTGAAGGAGTTCAGTCTCTCTCACACAAAAAGTCAAATATTAATGTTGATGTTCTTTAGAATGGTGAAAACTGTCTTTTTGAAGAAAAAAAATACAAATCCAGATTGTTTTGAAGCTGTTGAGATAATTACTAGAATTTTGTTCAGCAATTTGTCATATGTCACGATGGCTCCACCATGAATACGAGACTATTAATATGAAATAAAATAATAATAACAGTGAAAATAATGTTTCATCATACAGAGTAACCCAGTGAGGTCTTCATGGCTGGCTGAGTTCTCTTAAATATGGATACTAATAGGTAAATTCAGCTGGTAAACCATCCATGTCAGGTGGTAAAACCAAAGTACAACCAGAAAAAAAATGTTTATGTTGTCTATGTTGTCTATGTCTATGTTTATGATACCAAATAACAGCTAATACAAGTTTATGAATAAAAAAGATTGCAAAGGTTGGGTGCTGTTGGGTGCTAATTCAGTTGGTGCAGCTGCAATAAATGTCACTCAGTTAAATAAATAATTGTATTTAAACCTCTCAGATTATGTATTATATTTCTAAAATGCACATTACTTTAATTAAAAAAATGTTTATATAATAAACTAATATAAATTATTATTACGTGCACAAAAATACAAACCTGCCAAGAGATATATTCACTGATAGTCCTCCACTTTCCTAAAGCGTTTATCAAAATTCCTATATTTTCCAGATAAGGAAGCAGCTCTCCGTACCCCCCAGATCTGCAGTAAAACTGAACACTCTGAGAGATAAGACAGGTCCAGGTGAAAGCACTTTAAAGATGAGCCCTTGATTAATGATTGTGTCAGTGAAGTCTAAAAATACAAACCATAGAACAGATAACATCATAACTTCTATTGAGTTGCATTCGAGGGTTGGAAGAAAAAAAATACCGCACACTAAATAAATCAGTGCATCATTTATTTAAGAGTAGCACTGAAAGACATTAGGCTGTAAATGAAAACTCCAATAAACAAAAAGGCAAACGTTGTATATGTGATTAATTGTTGCAGCCTGTAAACACAAAAACCCTCCACTTGGTTCAACGGCATTACTTCACCTTTTACAGCCAGTTAAAACAAACTTGAGTCATTCTTTGCAACAGCTATCCAGTGCCTTTTGTTTTAATTAGACCACTTTCAGCTCAGTCACTACAAATTGCACCTGTTAATCACAAACACAAACCTTTACTTCATATTTTCATATTTCTTCCTTCAATATTTCCTTTCTTGGCATTTCTCATATTCAGAGTTCTTCACTTTGTTCAGATGGCTTTTAAATATTAATAAAAAAAAATTCTTGATTAACTGTTTACCATCGTCAGTCATACACTCACACCCTCACACATACACGACACGTCAGAAAAACAGTGTTTCAACTGTAGTCCAGCATCTGAAATTCGGGCTTGTTTCTTGAGAATAACTGCAAATACGAACAAAAAACTTGGATTTCCATATATAAGTGAAACGCACACGTCTTATTTTAAAGTGTATAGTACTAAACCCCCACTTCTAAACTACCACCTCCCAGCTCTGAGCCATGACGCAGCTCATTTATGTCAAATGTCATTTCAAAGCAAACGTCGATGGACTGTCCAGTCTGCTTGCACATGTAGAAAAGAAGTGTGTAATATGGCTTCAGAAATACTGACATCAAAAATCAAACACGTTGTTTGAAAAATGTAGACGAAAACCTTTGGTTTTCAAGATGTGCACATTATAAAAACACATTATTTATACACCATGTTCAGTAACCCCAGTGCTGAGAATCACACAGTGCTCATTTTCTTGTCTTGCCAGTTTATCAGACTTTGCAGCAACTCTCACCCCCTAAAACTAGATTCTAGAACAGCTGACATACTTCATAAGAATACACGTTTTTTGGCAGACCTGGAGTTTCTTAAAAAGCACATCAGTAGTTCAGACAAAAACTGTAACGCTTGTGTAAACATACTGCCATCTGCTGGTAGGAGAGGCACAAGCAACCCGTTGTAACTCCAGTGAAGCTCTCTGCTCCTCTTTTAGTTTTCTACCACTCAGTTTTCCCTTCTTGGTGGGGATTTTTCCTCAATTTTGCCCACTTGGCAGACTTCACAAACATTGCTTAAGAAGTCCGAACACATGGCAGCTACAACAAGCCAAGAACATCTCTCTTCTGCCTTCTTATTTTGTTCAGTTCTTCTTCCGCTGAGCCATGGACTCAAGCTGGGTTCAGTGAAAGGATCTGTTGACTTTTCTCAGAAGAGTCTGACCTGTTTCTTCAGTTCATTTTGTTTCCACTGAGCAAGACGGTCAAAGGCAGACATGGACATGCTGAAGACTCTATAAAACTCCTCTGGGGAGAGATGACGCTGTTAGCAGGAAGAGACAAAAAGAGATTAAAACACAATTTCATTTTTACATTTAATAAACCATAGAGAAAAAACATTAATAATGTGACACGACCAGTTGCACAGTTTCTAAAATTCATAAGTAGTGACCTTTGCTGATACAGTACTAAATGAAAAGACATACAGTACTATACAAAAGTATCGAGTCGAGTCTATAAAGTTTGCTTTTAAGTAGCCAGGCTTTCTCGTAATTTTAAAGTGGTTTGAGCAATAACTATCCAGGCTTTCAGAAGCACTTTCAATTTTTTTCTTAGGACACTGGCAGTTTTTTCTTAGTCCACTCCTTGTACCTGAGCCTGGAATTCAACATTTTTGAAGCAGTGCGGGATAATCTTGACAAACAACTGAACAAAAGCCAGTCAAAATCTTTGAATGTCCTTCAAGAGGCCTAGAAAGTTCAAGCTCTTTGGAACTGTAAAAACTCTTTTTGCTTTGTGCACTCTATTTCCATTTACGTTTGCACGTGTTTCAGTAAATCACTAAACCTATTTCCCATTTTGTTAGCAAAATATAAAGAAATGAATGGTGACTCAGGACTTTTGCACAGTGCAGCACACAGGGAACACTATGCTTTAAATGTTTTTCTCTGCTAATGATCAGTCTGTCCATTCAGCTTTACATTGCAGGTTGTTTGAGGCTACGGGCAACAACATCTGCCACTTAGTGCTTAGAGGAAGGCTCTGTATTCTGCTTTCTTTGCTGCTCTATGACTCGTAAAACATCTGCAGTGCTCATTGTGTCCAACATGAGGGACACTGCAGGGTTTTTTGTTCTTTAGTGTTGAGAGCTTTCATCACAGTCTGAAAGATCAAAAGCAACGCTTGATGTAGACTTTGTGAAAGAGTTGGGTCCTATAACAGGTCACCTCTAGTCTGGCTCGGTCCACATCACTGGGGAGGCGCTGCTGCCCTCTGACTGACACCACAAGGGATTCATATGGGTAGATCTTATGAAGAAAGAAAACATATTATTAATACCTGTCAAAGGGGTTGTTTTATTATTAATATTCCTGTAAGGTTCCTCATCAAAATGCACCATGGGTGATTTAGCTGAAATAAGTATGAAACGCTAAAAGGACTTAAAAGGACTTTAAATGCTGACTTCATTCTAAATTCTTTACTGAAAATGACTATTTGAATGAGGATGAAAACAAAAACACCAGTAAATTTTTTGGAAATTCAGTATATATTTTAACATGTTTGCATCAGAAGAATCTGAATCATTTTGCATTTGTTTTACCCTCTAGTGGTCAAATGCAGTTACAATGTCAACAACCCCTAAAACTGCATATGAAGAAAAAAAAAAGAAAATTAAGTTTATTTTTTCAAATTTGTGATTTCACCAATGAAAATGTTAAGAAATGCTGTTTTTTTCTGGTGTTAACGAAGTTCTCGGTTGATTTTCTTTTTTGATGAAAAATGATGACTTGTAAAGAACAAGTGAGAATTATTTACAATAATTATGCAGCAGAATCAAGTCTGCTGATGTCTGTTGTCAGCATAATTCTGATCTTCCTGAGCTATAAATTATAATCATCTAAATACAAACAAAAAAAAAAGCTTGAACGGTTTTACTTTACATGTATTTTTAATTCAGTTCCAAAAAGTACAAAATAAACAGGAGCTTTTTCAGGATACAGCATGTGACACCAACATGTAACATTGTTACATAAAAACTAAAAAGAAGAAGAAATATATATTTATTGTGATTATATACAAAATAGCTACGCAATCAAGATTTGAGCAACCAAAATCTTCCCTGAAGGTTCTCATCTATAGCAGGTGTTGTGATATCATCATGTTGCCAAGCAACCACCTACCAAGTTAACTGATGCCTTTGTAGTTTATGTGCCTATAAGACCTTAAAAGTGTCATATGATTAAAATTTCATGACAATATCATGCAATTTTTTAACCACAAAACTTGAATTATGCATGCTATGTTGAGATACCATGTTGCCTAGCAACTGCCTAAAAAGGAGAAAAACTACAGACCAGACAATACTGGAGAATGGCCATGCTCTAGTATATACACAATACATGACTATTATTTATTATTAACTTTCCAATTAGGCAGCTTGATCTTAGAGAGTACTGTCATAGTACTGCCAGCCTGTGTTTACTCATATTCACGAGTACAAATATACTTATCTTGCCATAAAAAGGCAAGGCTGGTACTGTTAGCTTTTGTTACCGTCTATTTGTGGGTTTGACTTTGCTGTCAGTAAAATGAGTCTGTCACCGTTACAATTTCTCTGGCTGAAGTGGGTGCTACTGAGTGAGATTAATTCATTATTCAGATTAAAGAAGCAACATCATCATTCTTATCCACTGATACAAACCTGTCACTCTTTGCTCAGCAACAGATTTCTTACTTTTAGCAACTGGATCTTACCTTATATTCTGAAAAGAAGGAGGAAAAAAGGAGTCACTGACAATTGCTGTTCCAACAGTTCTGACTAACATGTGTTAAGGTATGCAATAGATCAAGAGAAAAACTCAAGTAAGCAGATTGAGCTGAGCAATAGGCTTACCTCTTATCTGCCAATTAACTGCATTAGTGCTGTCATACTGGTAATAATCTCCACCAACACTCCCAGGCTGCCGCAACAGGAAAGTGCATTTTAGGAAAACATGGAATAAAAATACACATTTAATATTTTACAATATTTTAGTGTTTTTTGGTCTAACAACTTATCACACTAATGTAACGACAGCATCATGCCACTTGTCTCACTTGGCCTTAAGAAGCAACTGATACAAATGGGTTTCAGGTCAGTAGCAAATGAAGGACTTTGCAATGTATTACAGTTTAGCAAATGGCCACGTGTATCTTATTCTCTCTCTGACTCTTGAGAGGAAACCTACATTCATTATCTGTGGACTGCAATCATCAATTATGGGAACTTGGTTTTTGTCTCCAAACACAAGGCGAGTCATCACACACACACACACACACACACACACATCTGGTGTTGCTATCCTCGTGGGGACATTTCATTGACGTAATGCTTTCCCTAGCCGCTTACCCTAACCATCAAAAATAAATGCCTAATCCCAATTGTAACCCTGACACTAAAACCACATTTTGAGTGTGAAAAATGCCTTCAACCCTGTGGGGACCTGAATTTTGGTCCCCACGAAGGCTGTTGGTCCCCACCAGTATAGTAAATTTCAGATTTTGGTCCCCACCAAGATAGGAAGAACCGGAACACACACACACACACACACACACACACACACAGCCAAAACCCATTGATTCCTTACCCTGTTCAGTGCATTTCTACCGTAGCCTGGCAACGAGGCTGATTTGGCAATGTAGGAGTCTGGCAGAACAAACAAAAACACATAAACAAGCACATGAAGTATGAAAACTGATACCAACACACTTAAATTAGAATCAAGAGTACACTGCCTCTATTGTCTGTGGTGCTTTTGGTTTATTTATTTAATTATTTATTTGGGCGGGGAAAAAAGAGGTTACTTCACAGCTTCAAACGTTTTAATTTGATTTTGTCAAATACAGCAAGAAATAAACTACAAATACATTTCTGTATCTGATTTTAAGAAAGCTATGGGTTTTGAGCTGTGGGTAAATGGGGGAAAACATTTTGCTTTTTTTCTGTCAATGAGCAGAAGCTATATTTTGCTGTTTCATCAGGTTTTCTCTCCACTTTTTGGTCTTGCATAAGAAATATTTTCATGTCTGAAAAGTGATAATCTAATGGTTTTTCTGTCTTATGCTCATTTTTCTATCTAATATCTTTCACCCAACTCTGATCTTGAAACCTCTCATCTCAATAGCTCAAACAGCGAGTTACTGACATGTTGCTGGGAGTTTGGAAAAAGGCCTCCGATCAACTTTCTATCGTTTCATATAAGAATTCAAAGCAGAAGTGCTCTTTTTTCATATATTTGAAATCTCAAGGCTACAACACAATGTCTCAAAGACCCAAGCTGTGATCTGAGATGGCTTTTAAGTTGCAGAAAAGAGTTGCATTACTTCCTTTATACCAACATAGCACCTGTCTTGTAATCAGTGATAACCACTGGTGGCAACCAAGTATCTCCGGTCATCCTTGCACTTGTTGTGTGCACTGCTGCAGTGGAAGCAGCAGAGGGCAGTGTAATCCCACTGTTCCTCTCAATTCATTTGGCTTATCAACTGCCTTTACTTCACTATCACTGTTTCCTGTTCTACCCCTGTCACTAGATTTTCCCTCCTTTTTCCACTCCTCCCTCTAACTCCTCTGTTCACCCTTCCTCCCTCCCTCTCTCTTTTACTCTGGTGTTGAAAGGAATTAAATTACCCTGTAATGTCAAAGAGCCCTGGCGAAACACCATGATGCAGCAGAATACAGGCTGCTGTGTATTGGCAATGCACAGTGCGTGTAAAATACTGAACTATAATGAGTTTGTCATCTACTACTTTCTTTCTCAACAAGAAATGAGATATAGTCAGTGTTCATCGCAGATATGTACTGCTCTGTTGCCAGCATGAAAACTACCAGCATAAGCATCTCATGTATCACAATTTTTGTTTTGTTGTTCCTTCACTATAATAACTGAATCTTTGAATCTTTATAGCTAACGTTTGGTGTATTTAGTGCACCATCAAAATTACTTTATTGGGCACAAATGCACAGTTTTCAAAAACAAATATGGAAGCCCAGTTCGGACTTTAATGCCTTAAAACATTAACAACTATTAAAAGCAGAAGAACAGCATCGGAATTCCCCAAAATCTTTAAAAATATTGTCACATGTAACAACAGCTTATAGAACAGATCACTGTGGATGATGCAGCCTCTGAAAAAAAAAATAAAGACAGGCCTTGTTGTCATTCATCTTCCTACCCGTAACTCAAAAGATAGAGGTGTCTGTGCACGCGTCAGTGTGAACTGATAAAAATCTCCTACTTAAAGCTCTGCTGCTGTCACAGCAGAACTAACAGGATGAAGGAGATGAGGGGAAAAGCCGGCTCTCTGTGCCGCGGCTCCCATTGGGATGAACAAGCAGATCAAAACACATTGATGAACCACTCACCACTGTCAGCGCTGCAGAGGGACCTGGGAGCTGAAAGACAGACAAACAAAGGAGTGGGGCCATATGAAAATATTGTAATTTCACCAGTTTCATACTGTGAAAATTTTGTCTCAAGCCCCAAAAATGCAGTTTTTTAAAAATGATTTAGAATAAGAACTTTAGCTCAATAAACACTTTAGTGGAGGGACTTGTTTCCCAGAAAAGAGATGCTAGTAAAGAGCAGAATAAAATACTGCTAAAGAAAAAAAGCAAGATGGATTTTGAATCCATCTCCGATTCAGTTAAAACACTGAGGAACAAATCGTGCAGTGATCTGTGGAATCTAGTGAGAAAGTTATAGTATGTTATGGGACACAAAGAGAACTTTAGGAGGTCACTACATCAAATTATCTATCTCCATCTCCCTAGCACAATCTTTTCTTTTCTTCCCGCCTCACATCGTCATCTTCAATCCTTTGTCCAGTATATGCACTATTACTCCTCTGCACATGACATCCTACTTAACACACGTAAGAATCCAGGCATTCTGTTGTATATATCTTGAAATACTGAAATTGTAATAGTAATTAGGATATCTACCAAATTAAGAGGGCTCCATGTTAAATATAATGCAATGAATTTGAACATTTGACAAAATAAAACCCACGAAAAATACATTATATGCACAGTGCTGAAGTTAATATTGGGATATTCATTCTCGTCTTTAAAAAGCATTGGCAATCAGCAGATGTTCTTCATCCTGATCCATTAAACTGACTAAAGCTGCAACAATGCTGCTGTCCTTTGTGGACCATCTTTTGGTTTAGTGTGCACATAAACATGCATATCAGTTGCTGGGACAACATGAACAGATGTCACACAGATGAACAGATGTTAAGTAGGGTTAATAAATCTACCACATAGTAAAAGTATTAGTTTTCAGTGGCGAGGGTATACATATTTTAAAAAGCCAGTTGTTTTGGGAGATGTCTATAAAACATCAGCTGTGTGAGAACATGTCCCTAAGAAGATCTGCATGCAGGATTAATTACTACCAAGACCTATACATCATTTAAAACATGAAGCACTATGTGCATAGGCATGCAGCACTTTAGATATTTATATGCTTATGGCACATACCCACTGCACTTATTTTGAATAGAGTTTTGCAGTTATTTTACTATAATGACTTACTAGCAAAGCTTGCTAATGACTGTAGTTGCAAACTGTTTCTGTCACTATGGTGAAATAATTACAGTGAGAATGCTAACAAGTTTAGCAGCCACAATTTGCTTAGTTTCGCATGATAATTACAAAGCAAAACTACAGCTGAGGATCTTGTAAAAACATCTTTAAGTCTTTAAACTGAACAAATAATCAAAGATAATAATGATTTATTATAAAAATAATAAATCAAAAGCACTTAGTTGTTAACCTTGCGCTTTTACGGCTAGTTTTGTACTAATTTAAATGCAGCTGCTTTTATTAGTGCTAAACTTAAGACAGCTGCATCACTGCTGAATATTAATTATTGATCCTGTACACACTTAAGTACATTTGAATGATTATGCAATCACTTATAAATCTAGAATCAATGACTCTGAAGGCTGAATCAGAATAAAATAAAACAACTGCAATGCTAAGTTGTTTTCTAGTAATTAACTTAAGCTTTGACCTGATGACTTAAGGTCATCACTGAGAATGATATAAATGTGTTTACCAGCTGTCATCCTCTGGTGAACACAAAATGTGAAATTGTCATGGCCATACCACCATGCTGAGATATATTAGACCGAAGTGATTGACTAACTAACTGATGGACAGATACTGCCATCCTTAGGGTCACGCTGCTAGCGTGGATAAAAATGGTCCGAATCAATTCAGTGAGATGAAGTCTCCAAGCATGTCAGTCAGTTTGTAGCAGTTCATTCCATTTCTGAAAAATGGTGAACATCCCATTTTGGAATTAGCCTCCTCTGAAGAACGGATGAGAGTGCGCCTGTCAGGATTTTCTAATCAGTATAATAACAGCAAGCACCATAAACCCATAGTGATTACACAGCACTGAGCACCCACATTATTCATACCTCTCTCTCTCTCTCTGTGACCTCCCTGTGGACAGAGCTCATTTCCCTCTTTTTCCACTGCTCTCTGACCCTGATTTACTTCTAAGGCTTCATGTCGTACATCTTCTCTCAACAGCTCCAAATTGCTTTAGCTTCTGATTCTCTCTCTCACCCTTATATATATACACTTTCTATAGTGTTCACTCTTTGTTCCGCTTTAACAGGCTTCCTTTTATTCCTGCTGGACCCCCAGCACAACACAACACAACGCACACTTTCTTTGCCTTTCTCCGAATCTCTCCATCTTTGTCTCACGTCATCTGCTGAACACAATGAGGAATGGGATCAATTAAAGAGTTAACACAGAAGCGGGAAAACCCCACCTGCTCAGGCTCGGTCAGCAAACAGTACAACACCCAACACTGTTCCAGCTATAAAGGAAACTACATTTATTTCCTAACATCTAACCTTCAGTCACTGCATCCTAATCAGAATTAGCCCAAACCAAAACTAATGTTGTTTTAGCTACTAAAGCCTCAAACCTTTTAAACATTAAATAAATAAATAAAATACTTCAGGGACTGGGAATATATCATAAGTCATGCAAACTTAACATCATTAACCTTTCACCAGAAGAGAGACAGAAAGGACGTAGCCACGCTAGCTACTATTTGAAGCTGAAATTCTTTATGAACACCAGCATGCTAACATGGTCACACTGATAATGCTAACATGCTGTTTTATTACTATATAAATCATATGTGAAACAGAAGATAGTCCGGTAAATACTGAGATACTTTAGAGAGATGGTTTATCCCGTAGACAGGGAGATATTTCTCCGATATTTGGAACAAATGAGGGAACAACCAATAGACAGACTTTCGCTACTTAACCAGATAAAAGGGGTGTTTGTAGCATTGCCATAAAAACAGTCTGTTGTGGCTCCTTTTCCTGTCTTTTTAAGTAAGCTTTCTTCTCATTAGCTGTCCCGCAAAAACAAACCGTTTGAACATCGGATGACTTAGGCTGCGCTGCTCACAGTCCTGTGTGCCTGAGATGACCATATAAGGGATATTTGCTCTCAGTGACGTCATATGAAAATACGAGTATAAAAAAACTGTGCATTTAGAGCCATCTGAAGCCTGTGTTGACCTCATTATTTCAAACTTTAGCCATGTTTAATGTGAGCATTCACCAGTGTAACAGTATTTATATATATACACCATAAAATAAGAAAAAAGCAGAATACATCCACTTGAATATTTCTGCTTTACTCCAGCTAATCAACTTATAGCCGTGGCACCACCTCTTAAAATCATCAGACTTAGTTTGTTTTTTCTATAATGAATTACAATATAGACTTTTACTAATATATCTGCAAAAAATCCCACATCAAATTCATCATACTAAAGACAAGATTACAAGCCTAACCTACTGTCATGTGACAATGCATGGTAAATAAAGTTGATCAGCTTACTGGCATATTCAAGATGTAAATAAACACATGTACACACACACACACACTTACAGCCATTAAGGGAGCTGTATCCCAGATTGCTCAGCGCCTCCTTGCTGCTACAGCGGGAGCTGTGTCTGCTACCCCACTGGTCATTGTCGTGACAACCTGCTCGTGCCTTCATCTCCTCCTTCAGGATCAATCTGCCAATTCCCTGCATGGAGTGAAGGAAAGTAGAGCAGAGGGGAGGAACAAAGAGAGATGGGAAAACAAGGTGGAACAAAAGGACAGATAGATGGAGTAATAAGAGTTGATTGAGTGGGATGGGTGCATGAGTTGACAGATGGTGATGGAAGAATGCAGGATATAAGCGAAGGATGGATGTGAGGACAGAAGAAGAGAGGAGTACAGGGGCATCACTCTGTATCATGTCAAGTGAGGCTGGAAAGAAGCATTTAATTAACTGGCTCATTAAATATTAACCCTCACTTAAAATATAACAGGAAGAAGCAACAGATGTATTTTTACCCTGTTTATATTATGATTCAGTCCATCCTCCTCTCCTCCAGATGAAAACCTCCTCACCCTGGAGACTAGACAGAGAGATGGAGGAAATGAAAGGTAACAGGGAGCTAGTGAGAAGACTGAAAAAGTGAACATCAAAGTGAAAAAACTGTCATTTGGCTCTGTGGGTTCAGTTTGTGTATAACAGTAAAACATGCTGTTAAGTAGAAGGTGCTTTACCTTTTGGAGAGCCGGTATATGGGTAGTAGTTGGAGTTTGGATGATAAATGCTGTTACAGTTTGAGGTGGAAAGGCGATTTGAATTGGTGAGATTGTCATTGGTCCTACTCTTATTGGCTGTTGGAGAGGCTGATATTTCTGACAAGAAGATAATTAGAGAGGGTATTTTTTAAAATTTATTGTTAAAGACACACTTTGAACATTTGATTTGTGACAGAAAGTCTTTTTGTCCTAGGATCTTGTGCTGAAGTTCATGCTAGAAATAACAACAAAACAACCAGAAGTGAAACGTCTATATGGGTAGAAAGCCTTAAAGATGTTCTTGTTTAATGAAAGTGTCTTTTTTCCCCCCTCCCATTGTTGGCTTTAAAATGATTTTCTGACCAACGTGTTTGCTGATGCGTGAGTGCAAGAGAAACAAGACAGATGAAGTAGTGCATATATTTACAGAGAGGGGAGAGAGCACAGTATGTGAGAGGAAAGGAAGAGAAGAGGGGAGACGCATCAAAAACAGGGGAATGGAAAATCGAAAAGAGGTCAGAGACAACGGGAGGGGGTGTGATACAAAACTTCAAGCAGGCGATAATGCTGACTCTGAATAAAAAATATGAACAGAATGAAACACTTTAAGGTATTATACAAGTGTGTAAAGTTTCTGTTAGGGCTGAAATCTCACAAGACGTAATTAAGAAAAATGCCAGCAAACAAAAAACGCTGTAAAAGCACACAAACCACAATGGAAACAGGAAATCACAAAACACAATGGAGTGTTTTTGGAAGACAATAATGTGTCAGCACAGCTGCACACGTTACAGAAACCAAACCACACGAATACACATGATACACAGAAGTGGAGGAGTCATCTGTGCTGTCAGGGACCAATGACTGTAGAAAAGACGTGAAAAAGACACACGCATGGTGTTTTTTTTTTTTTTAATCAGATGATTCATATAACACTGTAGATTCATGTTTGCTATTAACTGCTAGTTTGTCACTTCTGCAGCTGGTCCATCACACTGTTGTTTCCCCAAACGTCTCTTGTGTTTTGTGTGCTTTTTGAGCATTTTTCTATTTGCTGGTGTTTTCTTAAGACGCAGTGCATTTGTACCTTCGGGGCCACTGTACACTAATCATGTGTATACATGAATGGCATTTTTCTTCTTTGAAGGACACAAATAAAATCCATCTGTTTGTGCGTATTTGTTATCATTTTTGTATTGTGATGTTTTTTTTAATTTAATTTGAGTATTCATTTAACTTAAACATTTGATCAAGTGCAATATGGCTCCACCTCACCCCTATTTTTAGTATCATTTTACATCTAAAACTGATGCTACCTTTCAGATGCACTAAAACAGATGCAATGTATTATTGGCCTGACTTAGATCATTTGATACAGCTGGAGCTGCTAAAACATTTTACCTGTGATTCCTTCTGTGGTATATCTAGATGTGGTAGATGACATGTGAGAAAATAGATGAAATAGTGTTATTGCATAGTGTTATAGGCAGATGTGCAGCCACATCTGCCTATAACACATTATGGTATCAATGTATCGTATATACAGCTGATTATGGCATTTTGCCTTAATATGAAACCTACTCTATACATGATTAATGGTGTAAATGTAAATCCACATCCACACAGCCCAGTTTGCAGACTGCCCAACAGGAGAGAGAGAGGCTTGTCAGCACTTTGTGGCGCAATGTAAATCATGCAGAGGTCTTTCAGAAGAACTGTAACTCTGTTGGACCTGCCATGTGAGCACAGATAGATCATCTAGACACTATTTGGCACTGCTTCTCTCAGTTCCACCAGCGGAATCTGTAATCACAGGTTTGATGTGGCTGTATCAAAACTGCGATCAAACTTTACATCCACCTCAAGTCTGCATACCTTTATAGTTGAGCCAAGTAACCTTAAAGTAACTTTATCAACATGATGTATGGGGAATGCTACTGTCATAATTAGAAATGCACCAATCCATCAGCTCTGACTGTGATTTAGTATGTGCATTTTTCCAAAAGTCTCATGAGGTAGCATTTGGCTAGAATGCTAAAAAACTGAGCAGGCTAGTCAGTGTGACTGGGTGATACAAGTTTTTTTTTTTTATTTAGTTTTATTTCCTCCTTATCTTATTACCTACAGTGGCTTGCAAAAGTATTCAGCCCCCTTGAACTTTTCCACATTTTGTCACATTACAGCCACAAACATGAATCAATCTTATTGGAATTCCACGTGAAAGACCAATACAAAGTGGTGTACACGTGAGAAGTGGGACGAAAATCATACATGATTCCAAACATTTTTTACAAATAAATAACTGAAAAGTGGGGTGTGCGTAATTATTCAGCCCCCTGAGTCAATACTTTGTAGAACCACCTTTTGCTGCAATTACAGCTGCCAGTCTTTTAGGGTATGTCTCTACCAGCTTTGCACATCTACAGACTGAAATTCTTGCCCATTCTTCTTTGCAAAACAGCTCCAGCTCAGTCAGATCAGATGGACAGCGTTTGTGAACAGCAGTTTTCAGATCTTGCCACAGATTCTCGATTGGATTTAGATCTGGACTTTCACTGGGCCATTCTAACACATTGATATGTTTGTTTTAAACCATCCCATTGTTGCCCTGACTTTATGTTTAGGGTCGTTGTCCTGCTGGAAGGTGAACCTCCTCCCCAGTCTCACGTCTTTTGCAGACTCCAAGAGGTTTTCTTCCAAGATTGCCCTGTATTTGGCTCCATCCATCTTCCCATCAACTCTGACCAGCTTCCCTGTCCCTGCTGAAGAGAAGCACCCCCAGAGCATAATGCTGCCACCACCATATTTGACAGTGGGGATGGTGTGTTCAGAGTGATGTGCAGTGTTAGTTTTCTGCCACACATAGCGTTTTGCATTTTGGCCAAAAAGTTCCATTTTGGTCTCATCTGACCAGAGCACCTTCTTCACATGTTTGCTGTGTCCCCCACATGGCTTGTGGCAAACTGCAAACAGGACTTATGGTTTTCTGTTAACAATGACTTTCTTCTTGCCACTCTTCCATAAAGGCCAACTTTGTGTAGTGCACGACTAATAGTTGTCCTATGGACAGATTCCCCCACCTGAGCTGTAGATCTCTGCAGCTCATCGAGAGTCACCATGGTCCTCTTGGCTGCATTTCTGATCAGCGCTCTTCTTGTTCGGCCTGTGAGTTTAGGTGGACGGCCTTGTCTTGGTAGGTTTACAGTTGTGCCATACTCCTTCCATTTCTGAATGATCGCTTGAACAGTGCTCCGTGGGATGTTCAAGGCTTGGGAAATCTTTTTGTAGCCTAAGCCTGCTTTCAATTTCTCAATAACTTTATCCCTGACCTGTCTGGTGTGTTCTTTGGACTTCATGGTGTTGTTGCTCTCAATATTCTCTTAGACAACCTCTGAGGCTGTCACAGAGCAGCTGTATTTGTACTGACATTAGATTACACACAGGTGCATGTAGTCATTAGCACTCATCAGGCAATGTCTATGGACAACTGACTGCACTCAGACCAAAGGGGGCTGAATAATTACGCACACCCCACTTTGCAGTTATTTATTTGTAAAAAATGTTTGAAATCATGTATGATTTTCGTTCCACTTCTCACGTGTACACCACTTTGTGTTGGTCTTTCACGTGGAATTCCAGTAAAATTGATTCATGTTTGTGGCTGTAATGTGACCAAATGTGGGCTGAATACTTTTGCAAGCCACTGTAGATTCTGTTCACCTGTGTCTCATTTCCCTCAGATGTGCTCACTTCAGCTAATCCCCCCTCTTGTGTATATATAATGGCATCTTTTTGTCAGTCCTTGTACAGTGTCTGTTATTGTGTCTTCTGTGCCTAAATTGTTGGATTCCTGTATAATCCTTAATATTTATAGTTTGTACTTTTCAACCTATTTAAGTAAAGGTTTGTTTTCAATTTCTGCTGCTGCCTTAAGAGTCTCCATATGAGTCCTCCTCCTACAGATACATGACAGCAAAAATGAGAAGCACAGACAATGGCTGCAGTGGTGGTGTAACAGATTGGCTATTTTTACTGTTTTTAATATTTTTAGTTTCTCCAGCCTCATCTGTTCTTCTGCCTCTGGCATCATGTTTAATCTTTACTCTGTATTATTTGTCTCTTGGTCACTTCTTTTTGATATGAAGTGAAGGTTAGTTTCTCGTGTCTCTTTTTATGGATAATAATCAAATAGTCCTAAAATTGACTCCTACTTCCTTTTACCTGATTTTGATGGAAAACATCAAGGAAAGATGTCCAGAAGAACTTATAAGGAAACAGGAAAAGGAAAGCTTTTTACTCAGAGAATCTGAATGCACATATTTGTTAATGGTGTACCATGTTAAAACTACAATGTCCCATAGCTGGACTAAATTACTAAATTACAAGAAGAACTAGTAAAAAAAAAAACTTCATTACAAAGGCTGAAATTCTATAAAATTGCATGAATCTTATTTTATTATTTTTTCCTGCCTGACCAATGATGCAGTAACTCCTATCCTACCTACTGTTGAAATCTTCTGTGACCAAAGTAAAATTCCCTCCATCAACAACTTAGGCTGGAGCCTTTCCCAGCTAGCCCCGAGTAAAAATGTATATCATATGATGATGATCAATCTAAAGGGTGGCAATACAACCACAGACATGACTAATGTATATCTTAAACACACTTTGATATAGTTCATATAAGTTATAACATTGATTTAGACAGCTGATATAAATCTATGCTCTTCATACGAGGCAACACCTCCTTGAGAATTTTATTACAGCAGTGCAACATTGACAGATCAACTGTAGATTTTACTACCTGTTGTCAAACCATACAGCTGGGTTATGGTATGAGTAGGCCTCACTGTGAAATTAGTGATTGAAATTACTCAAAAATGAGAAACAATTAGTGTTAACATTTATGTGACCAAAATCACCATCAGTTTGATTTAGGTCTAAATCACAGTCATTGTTTTGGTGAACAGTTGGATGGTTTGTTGCACATAATAAAGGAAGGGTCTTTTCTTAGCAGTTGGAGAATTTGAACCGCTGTTATTATGGCTGCCATACAGATACTTCCGGGTCACTTCAATTTGTTAGAAACCTTCCTAAGCAACATTAACTGCACAACCACACCTCTAATTTTATTTCATGGTCTTTTTCTCTGCTGTGACTATCTGCCAAATTATTGCTTTCAAGTGTGTCTTGTTCCCACCTGTGCTTCACCTCCAGTCACCCCTCTGTGTGTGTGTGTGTGTAGTCCCGTATTGTCCCCTTTGTCAGTTTGTCTGTTCACCCCAAGAGGTGCTTTGCTTTGTGTCTGCCATCTTGCTTTATGTTGGGTTCATTTCTTGTAGTTTTATCATTTTTCACTTCACTACAATTTGTTAAAAGCAATAAAGGGCTAAACTGTTTAAAGACTACAGCTGATGGTTTTGAAATTGCATTTTAAACATGTATTTCTTATGCTTTTCATAAACCGTTTACCCCATTCCAACATAAGCCTACTTAACAGGGACAAGTGATCAGTATCCTTTCTAGTTTCAGAAGGTGAAACTTATCTAGTGGACAACTGACAAGAGCTGAAATATTGGGGAACAAAATTAGAGTTAATTCACACCATAAACTTTGTAACTGAAACTGCAGCTGTGTAAGGGTCCAGAAGAAATTCTTTCATTTATTCTGAGTGTTTCCACTAAGAAGACTGAATCTAATCAGAGGTAGCAGATTACAGACAATAAAGAAGTGTGTCATAAATCTATACTGCAGCTTTAACTCAGATCTTCTCCGTAACTGGTTCGTTAAGTCAGACACACAGAACTATCACACTAAGACTATGCTACAATTAACACAAGAATCAACTAACTGGACAGATACACAGCCCCAAAAAAGGTTTTGAAATCACAAAAATTTGACCAATTAACCAACCTTGTCTCTTGTAGATGGGTGGTTTTCTATAGATGTTAGTTTCTTCAGAAGCTGAGAACAAAAGAGAGTCAGTTGGTGAGAAAAAGCAAAATAAACATTCAGATAAGAGGAGAACTTTGATCTTTAACTAAACCAATTTCTTTGTACAATTAGACAGATACTTTATTGATCCCACAAAGGAAAGCTACTGTACATATTTACAACCCCAACCTGTACATAGTGTGGCTACAACACATAAATATGTTCAGAAAGTGAGATCAAGTGATCCACAAGTTACTCTGCAGAGGACATTTCTATCACTCCAAAATCGATACAATCATCCACATGAACTCTATTCAGAGAAAAGCAACAACTGGACTCTGCCCACCTTCACACAGAGATGACAACAGAAATGCACATCTGAGCCAGTGATATCCTCCCAAGAAAAAGTTAGCCAGTCCTATTTGTATTTCCTTTAAAAGTGTACTTGAAGGTCCAACAACAGTCAAGTGGCAACAAAATAATTCACAACCAAATACCTCATCCTATAGTCAAACTGTTGCTAGATGGTTTGGGCAATGATTTTTCTCCTCTGAACCCTGTCAGTTTCTTTTCAGAATATAATTTTTCCAAAAACACCATTTTTTTCATCCCTTTCTGCTCCAGTGCATCCTAGATGGAAGTGCCAGCTGCCATTTACATCTCGAACCTTCTTCAACCAGTTAACTCTTGGAAAGGGTGTGCTCACATATTTTAGTGGTGTTTTATGCGATCATGTGCAAAATTGTTATGACTAGTAATCAACACAGCTGCATCATCAGCACAAGCAGGCACATTAGTTCATGTATGTGAAACTGCAGCAAAGGTTAAACCTGTGAGATCCCATCTAAGCTGATTTTAAAGGCAACAGCATATGGCTGACCACATAGGGGCCAACCCTGCCTAATGCCTCTTTGTACAGTGATGTAGCTGCTAAGTCCTCGTCCTCTTATTTTCAACAATATAGCAGTATTTGAATACAACAGCTTATCCCATGAAATAAAATGAAGGCTTCAAGCATCTGCAACAAAGATGATCTGCTTTTTCTTCCTCTAGACACAAAGACCTAAATTGTCCAAAAGTGCGAGTTATTGAAAGTCTGAATATAATGAATAATGGCTTCCAGACCATCCTTAAATGTATTTAAAAGACATTCAGCTATTTTTATAGTTTGTACAGTGAAGTGAAGCTGGTCTCTGATTTCTTACCAAACCCTAACATCTCTCTCTCCTATTTTTGTTGCCTATAGGGCTCTTCAGGGAGTCACAACTGAGCTGCTGAATGGTAGTAAAAAAAGTCTTCTCAAAGGAAAGTTCAACTTCAGTGTAGGTAATCCCTCCATCTACATGACTGCCATCCATTCAATTCAGTTCAATTTTACTTAAATAGTGCCAAATCACAAGAAGAGTCGCCTCAAGGCACGTTGCATTGTAAGGTAAAGAGTCTACAATAATACAGAAAAAACTCCAACAATCAAACAAGTGCAGAAAGACTGACAGGAGGGGTCTGCTTCTGAATGTTAATTTGCCACAGTTGGTGCTGAGGGTGTCTTCTGTAGCTGTATGGTGATCTGAAAAATCATTAGGGTGACATCATGGCCCTAATGTGCAATATTGAGTTCAGAGCTGTGAATGGCACACTTGAATTACAAAGCAAGATTTTTATTCAGGGTAAAATCAAAGTCCAAATGGTTAAAAATCCATAATGTGTCATTAACAGAAATCCAAAACAAAACATGTAAGCAAAGGAAAACAGGAGACCAAAGAAGGTGCATACAGGAAGAAAGGGAACAGGAATATACCATATGTTCTGAACACAGATGGTGGGGAACGAGGTACAGGTGAGAACATACAGGAAGTAAACCTAAAACATGTGCTTTTATAACACAAACCCAAGCTCAAAACTACTGACTAGACCTCCAAATCAATGAAATTTTCTTCTCACAACACTGAGGTCATTTTCCTTCACCACACTTGACAAAGGTGAGACGAAGGTAGGTCGGATACGTTTGCCTTGACAGAGATGTTAATTATCAGAACTATAGTCATCAGTATTTATTTTTTTACAGAAGTCTAGAATTTGCTCAGATGCAGGGAGGGGGAAAAAACTGTATTTCCACATTATGTCAACCATCATCCATCATTCTTTCATCTTTATTCTCATTTTCATCTCATACAACTGAAGCTGAACCTGCTGCATCACCTGCCACAGGGACACTTCCTCCTTCAATTTTTTTTCATTAGTTGCACTATTTGTGTTGTTAGCATCACTTGCTTTTCCCCAGAGAGGGACACCATTTCTGGGGAGAACACCAGTACATGAATGCATAGCTTTACACCAACAATTAATGAGATAATTCATTAAATTACCCTCACGTTTCTTTACAGATATCATGCAAACTGTATATAAAGGTAAAACTATACCAACCTCCTTCCCGTACAAAATCCCAGTATGCAGTGCACAGAGGAGAGCGGAGGAGTTAAATATTCTAGCTTTCCTTGTTCAACCTCCCCCACCAAATTAGTTGTATACATTTACAGTCTTAAGCACGACAGAAGCTGACAGAACAGGTGATAAACTGGTACTGCAGAGGTGCTGCCTTGCATCCAGACAACCTGACTAACATGCCGAGGTTGATTAATACAGCTTCCCAGGCTTAATACAGGAAAGAAAAGCAGGCGGCACAAGAATAAAGATGAGGGTGGAGAGCAATTAAAGTTGATCCAAATTAAAAAGAAAAAACTAAGAAGAGACAAGAACAGAAAAGCGGCACGACAACATGCCACAGTAAACTATAAATGCCTTTTAGCCTTTAATATAACAATAAATAATGAAAAAAACAGAAAACATTTCCATTCACACTGTGTGCCACAAATGCAACCAAGTTTGCAACCTTATTTGTATGCACTAAATGTGTATGCACATGACACTCTGAGACACTTTGAATAAAAGCATCCAGCAGATACATTTCGCACTCTGTTGAAAGCAAGCAGGAAGTGCTGTTTCAGGGCTGGCGAGAGGAAAAAAAGCATGAGGAAACACAAATTGAGAAATGGAGTGGGGGCAGGAAGAGGGAATGATGGAGGGAAATCAAATATGCAGCTCATATTGAGAAGAAGAGGCCTTTTATAGTGAAGGGAGCAAAGACAGAGTGAAGCGTTCAGAGAGGAGAGAGGCGTTAAGTTGTTAAAGTGGAGGGTTGATGGGCTCTTAAAATAAAATTAACCGATATTTGTTGCAAGATGACAGTACTAAAGTACTCGCATGTTACACAAAAGCTGCAAATGAGTAAGACAAAATAGACAAAGAGTGCCCATTGGCCAATGAGAGAGGAGGATTAATACATTTTATGGTTGTTAAAACATCAATGAAATAAGGACAAAGGCAAAAGGATAAAAGAAAATAAAAAAAGATGAAAATGATTGAATTACAGAGAAACTTTCCCCTATCTAGATGATGATGGATGGATCGTGCTCACTAGTAATTAATATCTCAAATTACTTTTTTGTGACTCTTTTTTTTTGGGGGGGGGGGCTAGATAAATTGGAACCAGCAAGAAGAGTGTTCTTCCATCACAATAATTACTCAATATTCAAATTTACTCTTTAGTTACAGTCATGGTAAAAAGAAAGTAAACCTTGAATCTGAAGGTTTTTACTATCACGACATTATAAAAAAAAAAAAAGAACATTAACAAAAACAAAAATAGTGCTACCCCTCAGCCTCCCAGATACAGCTATACACCTATCTGAAACTCCTATGTCACTTATCATATTCACAAACTTGGGTGTCGATGTCGCCCACCCGCCCCCTCACCCATGGATCCCCTGAAATCTGTCACCACAAATCAATAAATGTATAAAATTACAGAAAAGGTCTTGTAGCTCAATTTTGATAGTAGATAGTGAAAAAACAGTACATTTTCTGTGTTTTATTATCGATTACTTAATTACTTGTTGTAGTACTAATGGAAATGTAGGAGATATTTATTGAGAGGAAAAACTTTAAAACTTGTGAAAATACAGTTAAAAGTCCAAAAGCAATCCCCTCCTTCACAAAGGAGAAAGCCAATATGGTGGACCGGATTGGAGCCTTTGCTGGGCTGATTCTGGCCCCAGGCCTTGTGTTTGACACCCACGGTCTAGAGCATTCAGATGTATTAACACAATGGCAAGAAAGATAATAGAAGTGCCAGGAAAAAGCTGATTATTTCTAAAAATTAATATTATACCATGGCTTAGGTTTGCATAGGTGAATCTGGAAAATCCTCAATACCTTTGGAACAATGGCTTTTGGACAGATGAGACTAAACTGTGGGTATTTGGCTATAGTGGACATAATGCACCATGTTTGGTAAAAATCAAACACAGCATACCAACAACCAACCATCAAACACCTCATACCAACTGTCAAGCACAGTGGTAGAGGGTGATGATTTGGGCTTGTTTTGCAGCCACTGGACCTGGGAACCATGAACTCCTCTGTATAGAGTTAAATCTGCCTGACAGCTAAAGCTTGAGAGAAATTTGGTCATGCACCAGGACAATAAACGAGCACAGCAGAAAATATATGAGAGGATGGTCGAAAAAGAAAAGAATCTAGGTTGTCCAGACCTCAACCTGAATAAAATGCTGTGGTGGAACTTTCAAAGAGCTGTCCATGAACGAATGCCTGCAAACTTCAATGAACTGAGGCAACGCTGTCAAGCAGAGTGAGCAGAGATTCCTCTACAATGATGTGAGAGATTAATAATGTTGTATAGAAAATGTTTACTTCAATTTACTAACGGTGATTCTACAAGCGACTGAATCATGGACCGTATTTTCTCTTTCACTCACAGCTTCTACATTTTGGCTCAGCTGTTGTTAGTTAGTTGCTTGTTGTCCATCTGAGGTTGTATTTACCTCATTCTAACACCTGCTCAGGACCACCTTATTTTTTATTATGTCCTCATATGTAAAACCTTAGACTTGAGACAGTGTACTTTTTTGCCATGACTATAAAGGATTTTTTTATTTCAAAAATGATAACAAAATATCAAATTTTTATTTTAATCCAATTAAAACCTGTGTGCATGAATGCAGGAGAACAGCTGCTATAGCTGATATATAGTAATAACAAACTAGGTCCATGAGTGAACTGTGGATTAATTTTGGTCTGACGTGGTGAAGTTTTGGTTAGTTAACAGGTTAGGGTCAGGATTAGTTTTGGTCTGACGTGGTGAAGTTTTGGTTAGTTAACAGGTTAGGGTCAGGCTACATACACAGTAACGGCCTACCTGGCACATGGAAATGCTTGGGGGCTTGGAAGGTGTTGGTGGGTGTAGCACACTTGGGCTCTGGCTGACTATAATAAGGAGAACTCCTGCCACTTTCACTGCCTGCACTCAGCCCAGCCAGTCACAATGAGAGAAACCAAAGAATCAATGACCCACATCCACAAACAGTAAGACAGACAGGGTATTGAAAGATACACTGACAAATAACCCGATGGATTACATGTGCATGCAAATGTGAGTTGCACCCACACAAAGACTTTCTATCCAGCTATTTTTTTTCTCTGTGTGTGTGCGTGCGCGCGTGTGTGTGTCTTTGCTTGAGTGGGTGTATTACCAGGGACATAATAATGCAGTGGGGAGCCTCCGTGACGACTGTGTGCAGGTGAGTCGGTATAGGGGGAGCTGGAGGAACGTCTTGTTCTTAACTCCATGCCATCCAAGAGATCCTGAAAGGAAAGGCTGCTTTAGAGGCTGTCTGAGTAATGTGCTTTAATTTACTAAAGGCAGTAAGGTAGACCACAAGGTTACTTCCACAACACAGTTTTAATCATGCTGACAGCAGTTTATTAACCTACATGGTGCGTATACTGCTGGCAGTCCTAGTGCACAAACATGTGCAGATGTAGTCTAAACACAGACAGTGAAGACTATCACGGTGCCGTTACAATGATGGCACAAATTAAAGAAATACTTGGATGGTTACTTTCCTTCATGCCAAGACTAAAACAATAATATTAGCATATAAATAGATGTATATTAAATATGAAAGTGGTTAGGTTAGCGTAGCATGTAGACTGGAATCAGAGGAAACATGCAGCCTGATGGGAACAAAATCCACCTACCAGCACTTCTAAAGTTTACTAATTAAGATGGTATATCTCAAGGGTACAAAATTATGTCCCAAAATATCAAACTATGTCTTCTTGTATCCTTTTTTTTATCCAGTCTGCTATTATTGGTAATTAACTTTCATCAAAATCTGCTTCCAGAAACCCAACATTTTACAGTACCTCAGCTTATCTGCCAATGGCGAGACACCGATACCATGAGTTTAATGTGTTTAAAGTACTGAATACACTGAAGTAATCAACCTGTTATCATTTTGATCTATTCAAATGTTGCCGGTGTTTGATATCACTCAACTTTACTGTTTTGAGTTCTAAAATTAAAACCGGTTACATCTATTTTCTTTTGTATTTAATACTTTAGAGTAAGGATTACCTTCTCAACCATTACACAAAGAGGTGGGGAGAGTACTTACATGAGAGTATGGTGATAAGGAGCCCAATGACTGGATATGAGGAGAAATAAAAGATATTTGTTACTGTTCATTATTCTTAATATGTTATGGTCAATTTATTTTTACCGGAAGAAATTCAAATAGTGAGTTTGTGCGTGTGTGACTACCTGCCTACGGTTGCATCTCTCCAAAGTGTCATCTGAGAGGTGCGTCTGTGCATGGTCGGCCTGATAAGGAATAATGTCAGGCCGCTGAATGTCATATATGGCTTTAACCCTGGGAAGTGCTGCCACCTGCTTGTATTCCAAAACATCCCCATCACCCTTAGCCTGTTAGAGCGAGACAGGTAGACAGGGATACACATTAAATGAAGACCAAACCATAAGTAGAAGACTGGCTGTAAACAGCCAATCTCGATCACCAACAGAAGAGGCACCCACGGAGACACAAATTCTTGCATAGAAAATCACACATATGGTAGCATACAGGAAGGGAAATGAGGCAATGGTAAACATTCAGGTGAGCAGGTTAAACTGAAATCTTTGATGGGCCAGTAAAAATTTAAACATGACATTAAACGATCTAAGATAGAGCTAAAAAGTGTGCACTGTAAGACAATAACTCTAGATAGGAAACTAAAGGGCTTAAGATAAAAGCCTGCTTATTATAAAAGGCATATTAAGGCTTTAGTAGTCTAGCACTTTGCTTTTAGTAGGCATACAGTAAGGCAGGGAGAGGCAACAGACAGACAAGAAGTCTGCTGAGAGACTGATAGCACAGACCGTCTGAGCTTTCAGGGTCTCTTTTGTGCTTCTGTCTATGCTGGTTATGTTTGAGTGACAGATGTGACTGTGACAGCTGAGGGCGCAACCATGGCGTAGCCATGGTGACGGTTACTCACACAGATGAGCCGGTGAGGAGAGCCAAGGAGAGGAGAGGAGCCTGGAGGAGAAATGGATGCTGTCTCGGAGGTACGTCTCAGCTGGTGGGACAAATGTCAGTGAGAGCAAGGAGGTGAATAAAGTTAGCTTAAATACAACAGTGAGCTTACTCAAAAAAGTGAAACTGGAGCAGTAACTCAAATAATCACTCGTTACAGCCAAGGTATCCAGAAGATCATCTCTGAAAGCACATCACCTCAAACCTTGAGTTGGTTACCCAGTACCACCAGTACCTCCAGTACCACAGGAAACTGAGGCTATAATTCACATCGGCTCACCAAAACTGGACGACAGACAATTGGAAAACGGTCGCCTGGTAATGAGCCTTGAATTCTGCTCAAACATTTGAACGGCAGGGTGAGAATTTGGTGTAAACAACATGAAAGCCTGGATCCATCCTGCCTTGTATCAACACTTAAAGTGGTATAATGGTGGTGGTATGATAGTCTATGGGGGATATTTTCTTGGCATACTCTGGACTCCATCCTTACTACTCAGCATCAAGCCTCAGTGTGCTAATCTTCTAATAGTACGTTAACACACCAAGTTACACCAAGCTAAAACCACCCCAAAAAGGGTTTCTGGAACATTACAATGAGTCCAGATGGCCTCCACAGTCACCAGATCAACATCCAATCCGGTCGTTAAGTCTGACGTCACTAGCCGTGTCTGGGCCTAAACTCCGCTGCAGGTCCATATATCAAACAATCACTATAGCATTACTGAAAGTTGAAAAACTGTCTAAAGTCTTTCATCTTTAATAAAATGATCAGCGTTCTGCTCTACCAGGTGTATCAATTGAGTTTAACATCCAGGCATCCATGAAAACGGAATTTATGACATTTAATGGAGTTAGAAGTTAGCAGGAAGTTAGCTTGCTAGCTTCTATCCAAATACAATATTGCATGTCCTGACTGCGGGGTTTTGGAAACAAATTAAAACGTACAGCTCTGCTATCACTTCCAACGTAAATGAAGACAGAAAACTAAACAGCAGTAATGTTTGTAGGGTTACTGATGTTTGGCTAGCTGGTATATAATGATGTGCTACATGACCGCTAGCGACACAGCTATGTTAGCATAATATAAACAAGCTAATTTTTTTTCCACTCGATAAAAGTTAACGTGAGTGTTCTCAGTGGTCGGGAACAAATGTAATCGCATGGCAGGATGCTGTAAAAGGACCAAACTTCAGCCAGGAGAACAACTGAGATAATCCATCCACAATAGAGGTTAGTCATTCATATACTGCTGCATGGGCTGGGCTGTAGTTACGTCCTAAGGTTTTAAAAACTGAGCTTAAATAAATGATTAGCACCACGCTCAACACCATGCTCAAAAGTGCAGGTCTGCAGCTCTATTTTCAATGAAATGCTTTGAAAGAATACAATAAGACTTTATGAGCCTCTTTGGACAATTTCTGTTTAATAAAGCTGCAATAATAGTATGAAAAATCTGGTGACGAACTATATATTACAAGGAAATCTTTTATAAATGAACAGCAAAATAAAGTCTATTTATCCAAATTTTTATATATAAAACTAAATTCGCTGAGGGCAGATTTGAGCACAGTTCTTACAATGCTAAGAGCGACATACCTGCTTTTAAAACAACAGTGAGACATTTCAGACACAGCATGAAAGAGAGAACCACTGAGAGGACAAAAACAGAAACAGAGAGGAAGAGCAGGGGCTTGCAGGTATTTTGAGTAACACTCACCCTCAGTTTCCTCTCCAGCCGAGCTGCTTCTTTACACATGGGGTGCCAAACCTCTGAACCTGCACATACACACATGCGATTTTATCTCAGTTTACTTTGTTTATTGCGTGTGGGCAGCAGCCATACAGTTTTATGGGATCCTATGAAGAGCAGATCAGCTTTTCTCAAGTGCATCAACATCAATCAAAGGCACACACACGAGACACTGTGTGTGTGTGTGGAAGCAGTTTGTCTAAACTGATAAGAGAGGATGTAGCTCTTGTGGTCTCCTACACAGATAAATATCAAGAGGGAAAAATAAAAATTCTGTCCACTCCTTTGTCCAAACTGAAATATCCCAACCATAATTAAACAGATGTTTTTCTCACAGTAACTCATCTTTTTAGTTTAGCCAACTCTTATTCATGTCATTATCTTCACCTGTCATTAATGTTTAGTGACATTCTGAATGTGTGAAAACAATTTAAGCCATGTGATCCCCAAATTTTGTTGTTTTTGCCATGTCATCTGTTAGCGACTCCCTATTTTATTTTGAAGGCCTGTCCCTCATGTAGCTCTATTTCCTGCCTTTGCTCATTTCCCGCCATCCTTATTGTCTAATTTAGTTTATATGAACCTTACTAGCCATTTCCACCTGGTGGGTCTTTAGCCTGTATGACTTCTCAGTCTGTCATTTTATCAAGCTTTTATCCTGCGTCTTCTTTCAGCTTTTATAAAACGACTTAGACTTGGAATTTGCTGCTAACGCTCTACATTGTGTTTTGTTAACAACTTTATGGTCAATAAAGTTACTTTTTGCAACCTGTCTCTCTACCTCCTTGTTGTGGTTTTGCCTAAAATGCAACAGATATTAGCAAATAAGACACAATAAACAGTATTGCACGAATAACAAGAATGGAACTGAAAAGAATGAACAAGTGAATAATGCTGAACTGCATGTTGTATGTTTCTAATTATGTCCACAAAGTTATTAATATTGAAGTAGAAGCCTTACTTTGCTTAAACTTGGGTTTTTTTCTTCTTGTATTCTATAGCAATGATTTAGCCAGCTGATTTATCATCAACCATATGGAAACTTCTATCGCTGTATTTGATTATAAAAAATACATTCAGTACTTTTTCTTTAGTTTTGCTATCATGTTTTCATGCTGTGCTTCTGTGAATACTTCTCATTGCTTATATTACATTGTAGACTAAAATAAAAACTAAGTACGTTTCAAAATTGTTCCATTAAGGAAGCCAGCATGATTGTACCATCATCCTTTTTAAACAGAAAAGAGAAAGTAAAACAAGTGTTAAAGCGCAAAAATGTTACATCAAATATTGCAGGATGCAACATTATAATCGTGTTGTTGTTTATATTTTTTTTGACTGCGTCAAATTGTGTCATAATTGTGCTTTAACAGTTATGGCAAAATAATTTTCTGAATGAAAAAGAAGTGAAGTAATTAAGGGAAAAAGAGAAGAATGAGCAACAGTAAACAAAGAGGAGCAGGGTGAACTACAGCGCAAGAGAGGAAAGAGGCAATGAATGAGATCTCGTAGCTCTTATAATAATCAATGTCAGGATGTTATATCCATGTAGATCTGATAATGACAGTAATATATCCACCCTGAGCACACGTGCGCGCACACACACACACACACATATGCACGCACGCACGCGCACAAACACACACACACACACACACAAATAAATGCATGTGTACACACACGTTGCCTATGTATCATTTTTCTTGAGCCCTGGGGCGGTGCAGGCCAGCAAAAAGAACTCAGTTAGTTGATCATGACTCTAATATACAACCACTATCAACACCATAAATCTGCAACACACATACACACACGCACACACAAAGCAGGAGGCTATGCACGCCCAATAAGTAGACACACCGCTCTCACACAAACACCCACACAAAATCAATAGTGTAGACAGGAACCATGCGTGGTGATTCAGTGCACCCCCGTCCCACCCACGGTCTTCAACTCTGCTGTCGAACAGATGTGTGGCCTTGGACTTGAAATCCTTTTTCTACAGGATGAGGAGAATTTAAATTGTGCAGTGAAAAAGAATTTAGTCTCAAACACAGTGCGAAATAAACTCTGAGAAAACTAGCTGCATGCCTATTTATTTTTTCTTTTAACAATAGTGCCATTATAAAGTAACCTGAGATATTTGGTATTTTTTCCTACATGCAGATGTGGGATGTAGGAATGAAGGCTCTGCTGTCTTTGTACAGACTTTATGCAAAATAAGGGTAATCAGTGGAACAAACTGGCCATGTGATCTTAACTCTATTCAAAAATATGAGGCGAAGGCAACCAGTGTGAAACCCAAGGAAGTAGTATTAACATTTATATATTTCTACCATTTGAAATTCTAAGTGTAGTCTATAAAAAGATATTTAAATATTCAGAAAATTTTCCTTATTGCTGAGCCATGCTGCCAATACAAAGTGTGTACACACTGAGCACATGAAATGCATACTGTATGTCTTTTGAAACTGAGACTACACCGAGTAAAGAGTAAATATATGTGGTTAATCATCAGTTTCTACTTGGAAAGGAACATTTCATTCAAACAAAAACTGATTCTGCCAAACAAAAATGATTCTCTTTGGCATCGCTTATCACTCAGCTGTGGTCAGAAATACAACCCACAGGTATCCAAATACTCTTGTGTAGTCAAAAATTAGTGTGAGCATCAAATTAATTCTTTTTCACCATTAAAGTCTTTTTCACTACAATGCTACATTGATTGGCTGTATCCTGAATCAGTGGTTTATTCTGTTAATTTTAATTTAATTTAATAAAGCTAACTGACAGCAGCAATCATACCGCTTCTAAAAGATGTGCTTTCTTTTATCACCATTATATTTATGTAATGATGATAAAATGAATTAAAAGACTTCTTTTAAGCAGCGGCCCCAAACCTGAAGGAAATATGTAATTTGTCATTTAAACGAAACACAAAAAACAAAAACACCATGGTCTGCTGCTAATTTTTAAAGAAAGGAAATTAACTAACATTAAATCCAAGTTTTTGTTGAGAATGTTGTTGCGAATGAAGGGAAAAGGAAAGCATAACAGCAATTCGATCCTTTAACCGTTTTGAAGATGCTAGCATCCATTTTTAGTTCATAAACCAGATATGGACTTTTATTTTTATTGCACAAAAGGACGAGATAAATGGCAAAGTGGAAAATGGCATCCAGGACAGAAAAAACTGCTTTATGCTGCTAACATAATTTTGGTTCTTTGCAAGCATCCACCAAGAGAGCATGCTAATGCTAAACTAGCCAAGAACCCAGAGTGAAAACTGAGTAAACACTGACCTCAGCAGCCAGACCCTGAACTTCAACACGTAACAAGTAGAGGAGCAAACAGGCTGCAGCCTCCGTTTCTACCTGTTCACGTTTCTAAAGCAGAAGGCGATTGCTTTTTTGTTCTGGTTTTCATCTTTGCTTTGTTGCAGCTAGCTTTGGATTCTACTAAGAGAAAGATCTTAGAGATCTGTGTCCTCATTGGGAATTTTAAATATTTTTACATATTGTTATGAAATTAATATAACAAGTAGGATGACAAATTACTTTTTTCTGGGAGTAATCAAGTAATGTACCGCATTACTTTAAAGAAGAATGTCCCGTGTAATATGTGTAATAATGACTTTTTTGAGTGACGACTCCAACACTGATCACAACAAAGAGGGCAAATACCTCAGCAAATATTTAACCCACAACGTGCAATTAATTTGCATGAATGTATTTTCTTTACTGCTGCTTAGCAATGATGGTGACTCTCGAAACTGAGCCAATGAGAACCTCATGAGAATCGATAAGAGAATCGATAAGGGATCAAATAATGGAATTGGAATCTCTAAATTCTCATCAATTCCCATCCCTAATCCCTACCACCACACAAACCAGTTTTTATATGCACTTGCACACACAAACCACTTCTTATTCTAGACATGTGTCATGAGATGGATTTCGAGTTTGTGTGTGCATGTACGAGTGGGTGTATGTGCGTGTGTGTTGTAATTGAGTGTGCCTCACGTGGGTGATTGCTCGGGCCTCCTACATGTCTAAAGTAATCAAAAGGAGTGAATGTAACCTTGGGGCAGTTTACAGGAGCTCAGCACACAGACACACATATTAGTCTCAAACACATCTATAAAGAATACAATGTACACGCTTACAGGTATAGATTAAAAAGCTCACATATGTGGTCTTCAAGTACTATATGCAAATGCTTAGTTTTACTGGTGGCTTTGAGAGGTAGAGCAGCAGAATGACAATGAGCTGAAACAGGAGGTGCCACCCTGTGTGGCAACTCTGACACTGTGTCTGTCGGCCACATGTTATGGTACAGCAACTTAATATTAAATTTAAATTTTCCTCCATTAGGCCAAGTGTTCACAATTTTTTTTTCTTGTCCTGTCCTACTTTTTTTTTTTTTATCACTTGCACTATTTTATAATATCTGTTTTCATCTTGTATTTTCTTGGTGTGTGTTCCAGCCACCCACTTCGGGTCTGTGTGTGCTCCTTTGGTCACTTCCTGTTTTATTCAGCAGTCTCTTTTCTCATGTGTCCAGTTGGTTTGCTTCTTGTCTTTACTCACTGCTGTGATTTGCTGCTTTTTCCTAATTGTTTTCACCAATTAGGTTCCACTTGTGTATTTAGCCACTGTTTAACCTCAGTTCTTTCTGTGTGCAGTGCACCCATGTTTTTCCCATATGTTCTTCATAGTATGCCTTCCAGTACGTTTGTTATTTGTAAAGTTTTTGTACACATTTTCTGTATTTTAGATTTTTTTTATAATGTTTCACTCCCTGATTGTTATTTGTATTTCTTCTTTGCTGTTGTCTTCTAGGCAGGGCAGCATCAGCACCAGAGATGCCAGTAGGATCAACAAATTGATTCACAAGGCTGGAACCATCACTGGCAAGAATTAGGAGCCGTTTGAGTCAGTGAGGGACAGGAGGTCACTGAACAAACTGCTCTCCATTATGGACAACCCATCACAACTCCCTCCACTCCACACTACTAAGGAAGCAGAGCTCCTTATCCCTCTGACTGATTCAACCCAATCACCATAAATAACGCTTCAGGAAATCTTCCTGCTGTTCTCTGTCAGACTGTATAAAAACTCTTTGTTCTGTGACAGGTGAACACACCTGTCAGGTATAAGAAATCTGACAATTTTAATACATACTTAGCAGTATTATCATGATATAAATGTTGCATGCTCTTTGAATATGTGGGACTAAATTCATCAGATATATACACAACAAGATTTTTCTTTATCTTCATGTATCTCCATGATTGAACTCATTAACTTTAGTCATTGTTATCTGATTTATAAAACAACATTTCCTGGATGATTCAATTTAAAACCTGGTGATGGTAACATCAATTAGGATAATTCTGTCAGTGACAGCTGAGAGTAATGGAAACAGTGGAGGAGGTGAAGGCTGACAGGTAATTGACTCCAACCTCTGTGTGTGACAGAGGAGGGGGATGTGTGGGTTTCTGTGTATTTACCACAAGTGTTATACTTGAGATCAATAACCTATATAATGGCTGTTACCGCAATCTTTTATTAGGTCAAGGTATTGTTCACTGACATTCCTGGTCTTTTTTAAAATATATACACATACACACACACTCAGACATAAACCCCCAAATCCTTCTCATGCAGTCCTTTGCAGAGGTTTCAGGAAATGAAGCATGGTACATTAGTTGGAACTGAGGACATTTTAGCCAAGTACCAAGATCTAAATCTCAGTCTTATGTCTGTGTCCACCACAGGTGTAAACATACACATACATATACACTTACCTAGATGTAAGTCATTAAATTATTATAAGTATTTGCTTTTGTCCCCAAAAGGGAAGCTTTTCCTCAAAATATGAGTAAACATGTTAATGTCCCCACAACATTAGTAATACCAACACACACACACACACACACACACACACACACACACACTTCCACAGATGCAGAATCACACAGAGGCCATCTGGATACTTGCAGGGTACAAATTCAATTGAAGCTAGAAGTCTATTTTTATGCCTGTTAACTGTACAAATGCAGAAGCACATTTGTGATTATAGAGACATAAATTCAGACTAAATTGATTTCCTAACAAATATATTCAGACTTTTATATTCAGAAGTTATAATTATTATTAAATGTTAAGCTTTGTTTTATCCAGGTTCAGGATGATAGTGGAATTTTCTTCCACTTCATACAAGGGAAACTTATTTTGCTAGTTACCACACACAATATCCTGATTACCTGTCAGGTACATTTCTTCTCCTTCTAGGAACATCATGTGACAGCGGGCACATCTCGCACAGCTGGGGTGGTAATGTTTTCCTCCAGCCTGCAGGAAAGGAAAGGAAAATCAGACACAAAATGGCAAAACCAAATGATACAGATGAGAAAACAGGAACAGAGTGGTGATAAGAAACAGAAAAACAATGCAGAGTGAAGAAGTAGGAGAGGCATGATAAGAAAAAAAGATGAATAGTGTGAAGGAGATGGGGAAGTGTTGCTTTGTCGGGTTTCCAAAGCTGCTTCGTCATCAGTCAGCACTTCATTTAAAGAGGGACAGCTGCATTTTTTTGCAGCTTTTTATAGACCAGCTCACACTGACAAGCACAGAACACGCACATTCCCACTGGCATTCCCAGCTGTCTTTAAGCATGCACGCATATTCCCAAAAGCACACATACACAACAGAAAAATGCACTCACCTCAAGTACTTTGCCACTTATGTACCTGTTACAGCTCTCACACCTGATCCCAAACTGACTGTGGTAGTCAGTCTCACAGTAAGGTATCCCATCTCTGAACAGTGAGAAACAGTGAGAAAGACAAAAAGCTCACAGTTTACTCCACTACTATTCATCCTGTAAAGATTTACAAAGCAAGTGCTACCTTTCAATTTAATTTTGATAGTAAATAGTAGAAAAATGAGTAAAAAACAGCAACCTTTCCACAACTTGATGACAAATGTTTTAAACGTCCAATTTTCTAGTACGGTAGTTTCAGAATTAAAAGTCTGGATACAGGAGGCAGTTTCTGTGCAGTGGCTTTTGATGTGGATTGCTTGAAGAAACGTTTGATATTTGCCCAAACACACCTATGACTGACTTGAGATAGGAAGGATCAAGCCACCTACTTGCTGATGTACTCTCCAGTGAGGGCGCAGCCGCATGTTCGGCATTTAAAACAACTGACGTGCCACTGTCTCTCCAAAGCCAGCAGAGACTGACCCTGTTTGATCTCCTCACCACAGCCGGCACAGTCTGGAGGGGAGGAGAGGGGAGAGGAAAAGCAGGAAGCGCGGTAATGAGAACGCACACATGTACGATAGGAACAGGCAGGAACACTTTGAGCATTTATGCATTTATCACTCCCCTTTTATGTCCTTGCCTTTCTGCTCTGCCAACCTCTCATCACTTCTCTACCTCCTCCTCCTCTCTTCCTCATCCCTCTCTCCTGTCGTGACAGTCACACTGTCTCTGCCAGATGGAGCTACCAGGACTACCTGAAGCAGCAGGCCACCTTCTGTGTTTGTGGGTGTGTTTGGAAGTATCTCCCTGCAGCTACACACCTACAAAGATGCTGTGTTTTTGCAGCGTTCAGCAGGTGGACTGTGCAACTCTAGGTGTTCATTTGTAGGGGAACAAACAGTCTTACATGCTGGATGAATCACAAAGATATGAGTCAGTTAAATATCATTAGGCAGGGAAAAACCATAGCTAATAGCTTTTAAAAAAAGAAGATGATCTGGCAAAGTGCTGTAAAATGAATCTTCTTCTGCTTGTGTTAGGTTTGATGAATGGGATTTGATGGGATTTAGTTACACACACAAACTTAAATACTCAAAGCTGGACACATATTTATTTCTTCCATTTCTTTAATTTTTTGGAGTATAAAACACGACATTTTACTTATTCTACAGGCTAGTAAATGAACCTTTGAGTTGAGTATATTCTATTTAAAACACCATGCATTTCCTTGAAATATTAATAGAAAAATAATTATTACAAAGTAATACCTGCACAGCTTTTGAAGAACTGGATAATGTGTGTTGGCTTATCCTTTATGTCTAGTGAAGAAAATGTGAGATATGTTGTTGCTGTGTATGGTGTTGCACACGTCAGTGAGCGTATATTTTCATTTGTGTGTGTGCGTGTTTGTTTCTTACAGCTTGGTCCGTGGACCTTGACGGGCTTGTCGCTGTTCAGAGAAAGTGAACACTGCTGACACACACACTTTTTCCCACAGAAGGTCACTCTGTCTCCAATTGGAAATGGGCTTCTGAGAAAGCACGCATAAAAAAAAACATTTCAGTAATGCCATGCAGAATGCAGATAGGGCAATACAGAAATTCACAGTTTACCCAATCAGAAAACACACGAAATTCCAATTTGCTTGTACTCCCAAGTTGAACAGTATTGATGTACGTAAGTAGTATTGGTGCAGGTAATTCCAAGTTTCTTTAGCAGAAGTTTCACACAATATTTGCCATTATTTCTGCTACCCTTACATTATACATGAAAATTTGTCTTTCCCAGCATTGAAAACTAACATTTAGCAAATTCTTTTTTTACACTGGGACATTTTTAATAACATAAATACTGTCAAAAACTACCATCAGCAGTGTCAGAGGAGTATTTCTGCAGTTTGAATGTAGCAAGGAATAAAACGAGATCTCCAGGCTGATGTCAAAGTTGCGAGGATTAAATGTTGCTCTCAGCTCTGGAAATCTTTGTCAGATTCTCAGTGCGTAACAGTTAAAATGAATAACGCTTCATACCCAGTGAGGTATGGGATAATATTTCAGGGTAAAAGCAGAGGCGAGCACAGAGCCCGCGAGGCAGACACAGGAGCTGTTCTTAAGAAACCAAGAACATTTTAACACACAGCTTACTCGTACACAGTAATGTAAGCAGGCCTCTTCTAAAGTCGTGTGAGAAACAACTACGATGTCTTACTTTTAAAAAATGCTGCCTTGCCACAAGGGGTCACCACAGCAGGCAGCTCTGCAGGTTTAATTTGGCTGAGCTTTACACCAGATGCCCTTCATGACACAACCCCAAAGGGGATCTGTGCCTCCGGCTGGAAATGAAGCAGCATCTTTTCACTTGGCAAGCAAACATGTAAACCACTACACTCAGGCCAGGGATCATTTTTATGTGCAGCAGAATTTCAACACAAACATCTTGCAATTATGTTTTTAATCAATCATTTTTTTTGAAAGGTTTGCATCTCTGTGTTATGACAGAAAACATTCACACAGAGTAAGTCTGTTAATTTTCTGAATAGTTCATTTTGCTCACAATATCTACTTGTTGATCGTCATGTTTAAGCAACTTTAGTTAAGTTGTATTTATGGACTCACAGCACTTCTTTAAGGTTAGAGTAAGATAATCCCCTCGGTTAAATAATACTTTTATGTCATGATCCATAAATCTGCTGACACCAGGAGCACCAGAACACTGAACCTTGCCACTCGAGTAAGTCATCAGACAACCTGTCCTGACCGGTCTTCAATCCCCACTGTGATTATTAAACTGTGGATTTTATTCTTTTCTTTTTTTTTTTGTCTGATCCCTTCATCTGGATTTATTACTGATCTCAGACAGACTACTACCAAGTATAGATTTACAAGATGAATGCGAATAACAACAAATAACTTTTTTTACTTTGACTGCCTTACTCAGTCAGTCTATCTGTTTGACTATCTGCCTGCCAACATTTAGGTCTACATGAAGAAACACTCATTCCTTACTTGCAGATGCTGCAGACAAAGCAGTCTGGGTGGTACGTTCTCCCCAGGGCAGACACCACCTCTCCGGTGATGTACTGGTTACAGCTGTCACACTGGGTCCCGTAGAGCCGCTGGTAGTCCTTTGTACAGATGTACTCACCAGAGTGGTGGAAGAAACCCGCATGCACCAAGTCACAGCCGCACACTAAACAGAGACACAGAACTTCATTTATCATAAACAGAAGCAAAAAAAAAGGATGTATAGTTACAATGTGGCAAGGTTGCTCATGATAGTCATGTTACTGAGGGCAAACTGTCATGACTAATAAAAGAACAGGGTGTCGAGTTGGTCAAATATGTATGTGATCAGTATGTATGATGTTCCACAAGCTGCTGAAGTAATTAAGAAACTTTAATTGACAGCCTTCTTTGACACAATCAACGGTATTAATCCACTTATCCACATAAAGGTTTCACCGGCTCATTTAAAGTCACAATTAATATTCTGTGTGTGTGTGTGTGTGTGTGTGTGTGTGTGTGTGTGTGTGTGTGTGTGTGTGTGTGTGTGTGTGTGTGCAGATTAGTACAGTACGAGCTGTTGTCCTTTCTGAGCTCAGAAGGGTTAATACTCTAATCTGCTTTTAGGGATTAGACCAGCGACCATCGTATCTTAACCTATACAGTATGTTATGGTTGTCCATCCAAATGAAGGTGCAATAAAGTTTCAGCCACTTCAAATGTTTGGAGTCTCACCGATTATGTAATACCATTAGGGAGGCTTCTGACTGGCCTCACATTGTGCATGGAGAACAGCGACTCCAAACACTGAGTAGGAGACACACAGAACTATCTTCAGGGACAAGAAGAACAAGAAGTCCTGCAACAGATGGTACAGCATCTACAGAACCCTGATCCTAATTTGTATTGCTTTTAACTTGCACGTGTTGTGTTTTATATACTATATATGGAATTTTGTCTCTATCTGCATGTGTCCAATTACAAATTACAACTTTAAATACATTTATGTGGAGGCAGAGCTGTGTGATAAGTGCATATCCAGCAAAAAAAAGGGCACACAGATAGACACAGTGTTTGCGAGATATACTGGCAGTATGATCTACGGCTTTCATTTAGCTAATACAAAGTCCTTCAGCCAAGTGACTGCTTCTAGTCCGACTGTGTGTGAAGGTTAGGCGGCCTCTGCTCAGCTGGTTGATTAGGCGTTTTAAAAGGAACTGAACAGCTATTTGCTCCAGCTGGAGGGAGCTAAGTCCCTCATCTGCCATCAGTTGTGCTTTATAGTATTTATTACAATATGTGTCAGCCAATGGCTTATATTAACCAAAAATTCTTATGTAGTGGAACCAGTGTAATGATATTTTCCCATGAAAGTATCTAAAAAGAATCAAGAATCAAATTACTGCTATGCCTTCACCTCTGCACGTCTGTCACTGACAGATAATTTGTAACGGGCTTGCCCAGGATACGCTGCATTATCCACAGAGGCAGTATGATGAAACCTTTACGTACTTTAGGTTAGACGACTGAAAGGCAGCCAACGGATCAAGATATCTGACAGTGAATTGAACGTCTAGTCTCTAATTAAGCTAATGGCTCTAAACCCAACAGAGTGAGTGGATCTAATCTGAGCCAGTGTGTTAAGAGGCTCAGACAGATAGAGAGAAGGAGCGAGAGAGATGTATAGAACTGTATAGGAAAGCTGAAGACATCATAAATATGGTAAAGCAACATTAAGTAACAATACGAGCCTGCAGCCAAACTCGGGAATTTTCATTTAAATATATTTAAAGGGTTTTGAAAAGGATCCAACTCGCTTTACAATTACCTTATAACACCTTAAAAGTTAGATTTATATGGTATTGCTGTTCAATATACATTTTATTACAATAATGCCCGTCATCATTTGTGGACTGCTGACCATAAAAAAGAGTGGAATAATAGTAAACACTACAGAGAACTATGAGAAGTTTATTCAATCCTTATTCATTCAGTGCTTTAGAAATAAATGACAATATTTTCAATGAAGTGTCTGACAAATAGGATCCCAAAGTAAAGACAACACACTGACTGCTGCATTTAAACTGATGACTTTTACAGTAAGGTTCATAATTTGTCCAAAACAGTTCATTCTAATTTCTCTCTGACTCGAATTAAAGCACAAAGCTCACACTGTGATAGACTTTTTTGTAACTATTCACAGTGAAGGCTAACAGTCTTTATTTCATTATTTATTATTTAGTTAGCCTGAAGATTCTCAAGTAAACTTTTGTAGTGTAGGAAAAAAGATAACAATACTGTATTAAGCGTTCTTTGGGTGGGGGTGGGGGGTTCTTTTCTCCTCTGGCAAAGCGGCTGTTGTACAACTTTGAAATGGCAGCCTGACCTTTATCAGTCGGGCTGAGACTAAAGCAGTTCACAGAGGAAGAGTTACAGTTACTGAAGCACTCATTCTTGCACTCATTGTACTCACATACTGCATGTCAAAACAAAAGGCCATTTTTACGTGACATATAAAAGGTAAATATTGTCAAGCAAGCAAGTCAACCTGTCATGGTTTTGAGTTTTTAGGATGTTTTGGGATTTTTCTCATTTTTGATTATTTTTGTATTGTAGTTCTGCGCTTCTGTAGGTCTTTAGGTTCATTCTAGGTTAAAATGAGTTTTGTGTTTGAGTCCTTTGTTCATGTTCTATATTCCTAGTGCCTCTGAGTTTTAATATCGATTATTGTGGTTCGAGGTTTCTTTTTTATGTTGGTTTCCTTTTGTTTCCAGTCTCTGTTCCTCATTAGGTTATGTAATGTTTAATTATCATCTTTTATGTTCCCTTTCTGTCTCCCCAGTCAGTCATGTCGCCATGTTTGTTTATCTTCAGTCACTGTGTCAAGTTGGCGTCTTAGTCCTGGCATTATTTTTGTTTATTACTTCTTTTTTTTATTTTAATGGTTCCTCGTCTCCTGTGTGTTGTGTTCGGTTTTGGCACCCCTTGTCTCGTTAATGTGATTGTGTTCAGCTGTGTTCCCTGGTGTTTCCCATTTCCCTCATTACCTGGTGCATCTATATTGTCTGAATCTCTCTTTGCTCTCTTTTACATCATCCATCATGGTTGTGTCTTCTGCAGCACGTTTTCCCAGTTAAGTTGAAAGTTTGATTTTCCTCATTTTGTTTTGTACTTTGTTATAGTTAATAAAGCCACTTTTTAGTTTTCTCCTTTGTGTTTCCCAGTCCTGCGCTTGGGTCCAACTCTGCCAGCCACACAGCCAGCCGTGACATAACCATCAGTTTGATATCATTCACTAGGATTCAAAAGACACATACTGTATATAATGTTGATGTTATTGAGGATTTACCAGAGCTGATCCAAACAAACGTAGACACATATAGATACCTCCCCCCCCAGCAGACTCAAATACACATCCCATCATTTCTCACCATGTAGATAACGTTCACACATTCATCACTGTCTCAATGGAAAGCTATTAAGATATAGAGGAAACAGGGAAGAGTGGGAGCTGTTAAGACTTGGCCTCTCCAGAGGCCTCTCTGTTATTTTTGGATTTCAAATCGTAGGCCAGTTTCCAAAAGCTGTTCTCGCTGACAAAAATCAATGCAAGAATTTTATACAGGCTGATATCCTTTCATATTTATTTTTCAAATAATCAAGATCACCAGAGAGCATTCAACAAATATTTATGTCATTTTAATTTTCACTGGTGAATTTAAACATATTTAAGCCTTTTTATTAGTTTTATCTTACTAGGGATGGCAAAAGCAGTCAGTTTGTAGGTCTAATCCCACTGCTGGTCCAGACTGAAATATCATTTCAATAATATCCACGACAGACCTAATGGCATTTTGATCATTTGGATTTCACTAATGACGGTTGCTCGACATGCACAGCTGCAGCTCTCCCGCTGCCAGCTCAACATAACAACAACAACAACCTTAACTCAAAATCCAGACTTTTAAGCCGGCGAGGCGTGATTGTAGACGCCACGCAGGTGCGTCCATTGCACCTGCCACAGCATCGCAAACCACGCCCCGCCACAATCTCATTAAGTATTGTACAGGTATTTATAGTCGAACTATTTGAACCTGGTATTTAACCAATTCTCCTTTGATGATACTCACATTCAGCCACTGCTTTGGTTTATGACTAAAACACAAACTTATCGTTATAGTGTCAGCTTTGTGTTCAGTGACAACTAGCAATTGTTAGCTTAGTAACAAACTAAACTAAGATAGTAAATACGCTTATCCAGTTTAATATTTGCATGTTATGCACATATCAGCTGCTGGCATATCTTTACACAATGCTTTGCTATTTTTTTGTGAAACTGATATAAACCCACTTCAGGTCCAATCCATGTAAAGAGGACTTACAAAGTTTAACAGACTAAGCTTCATGTGCCCATTCAAATATTAGTTAGCTTTAAATGATTGTTTTCTGAAGCATTCAAATATTTTGAGTCTGGTGAACCACGAGCCGTTGGGCTACAGTTACATTGTAAAGTTTTAAAAAAACTGGGCTAAAAGACCTGCTGCACATAGTGCTGCACATTTTATTAGCATGCTAGTGCTAATAAAAAGCCAGAGAGCCTGACATTGACCACTGATTATTTTTAGGGGCTTGTTTACATCACATAAAAGAAGATACAAAGCATTAAAGTAAGTTAAAAAGACAACGGCTTTAATGAACACAGTAGGACCCAAGACCTGGAAGGAGGGCTGATACATCATCAAGTAGCTCATCATATCTTATAAAAACTTTTTTTTTCTTTGCAGTCATTTCTTTAAAATGTACGCAGATACTGCCACAAAAGGCCCATCCCTATATGTAGTATTTTAAAATACAAGGGCATGCCTGACCACAAATAATTCCATTGAACTAAAAATTTCATTTGACACGTTTACAGTGTAATTATAATAGAAGACGAAAATGTCACAGCAGTGAGCTCCCAGAATATAAATGAGCATGTGCCGGCCTGCTACCATCCATTATTCTCCCTCTGTCACATGACATTTTACTCTTTCATGGACAGTCGGAGCAAATCTTCCCACTGCTACTTGAACTTGCTGACTGAGCCTTAATGTTCATATAGGTCAGAGACTTGTCAGGCACTTCTATCCATACCCTGTCAAACAAGACCTTAGGACAATGTGACCTTACCCCTGACACTCCGTGACCCTCACCTGCTGTCCCAAACTGAAGGAGGGTTTTTTTGTTTTGTTTTTTTAATATTTAGACTGCTCTGTGTGATGAATCAGCATTAACCAGTTCCTCCAGGAGCTAAATAAAACTTGACATATCAGAGAGTCCTATATGCAGTGTAGGCCACAAACGATTATTTTGATAGTCGACTAGACACCGATTATTTTTGCGATTAGTCGACTAATCAGATCATGTATCCATTGAACGTAAAACGTACAGCTTATTGCACCAGCATGCATCTGCTCTTATATAACTATCATTAGCTTACAGCTTTAAGTGTTTAAGGTATGTGCTAACTAAAAATAAAGACAAGATGATAGTTTATTAAATTTTAATGAAATTTGCAGATTGTTTCGGTGAAGTTTAATAAACTCCTTGCTATCTAAAATATAACAGGACACCGGAGTATATTCTCCAGCATCTCACACTTCTGATAATCAGTTGTCGGCTTGACATTTATTCAGCTGTGTAAAAACTATAACTTTAATCTCAGCCAAACCGATTTACTCAGGAACAAGTAAAACACTGAAAAAAGCCAAACAATAACATCTTTAAGTTATCTAAGTGACTTATATATGTTTAACCTGAGTAGCGAAAGACTGCGGTGGGTTTGAAAATGATTTGCCAGGAGTCCGGTGTTCTCACCGGCTCTGGTGAGCCTTGCCCCCGCCCGGCTAGCTATCCAGCTAGTGGGTAACAGACGTCTCCGAAAACGTCGGCGCGCTTTTGAAAATATGTGGTGTCTTGATACACTGAGCAGATATTTGAAGTTTACACAGCTACAATCTTGCCTGAAAATATGTTAAACGTTTATTTTAAGACCCAGAAAGAATAATAAGAGTAATATTAAAACTAACTAGCTGCCGCCATTGTTGGAAACTGAGCTGGGCCGCGCTATGAATTCTGGGACAGAGCTACTTCTTCTTCTTCGGGGTTTAACGGCAGCTGAATCCTTGTACATGCAGTGCTGCCATCTTCTGTTTCAGTCCGTTATTACACTCTTAAATCCTACTACTTATTCCTGCGTCTTTTGGGATCTTACAAAGCTTCAAACGATGCGTCAACTATTAAATTAGTCGTCGACGATTTTGATAGTTGACGTAATCGTGACTAGTGGACTAATTGGGGCAGCCCTAATGCAGTGACATAGTGTGCACAGTGGAAAATGACTGAGACTGCTTAGTGGTTAACACTCTTAAGATCACTCTTATGATTAGTGATGGATAATTGACATTATAGATTTAAGTGAACATTGGATTATACATTGGATCCACTAACAGAGACACTAACACATTTCGACTGCCTACAACCATCTGGAGGATCATCCAGTCATAGTGGCACTTTGTCACACTGTTCAGTGTATAAACAGAGCATACGTACGCACCGACAAACACGTAGTTATCAAAGCCATTCATGCAGCCATAATTTGAGCGCTTTCACCTCAACGCCATCTTGGTGTTTTGAAACTTTTGTTTTGTTTTATCTCTTGTTTGAACAGCGGAAAATAGCGCTGCTAAAGGTTTATGGGCTAGCGAGTTGTCATAAACACATTCGGTAAGACCTGAAGGAAATCACTGACACCAATAAGTAGGAAAGTGTGTACTGAGGTCACAGAGTAACGAAGCTGAATGCAGCTTTCCCATAGGTTTGGAACAACCAGACCACTACACACCAAGTTTAAGGCACTTCTTCATTAGCTTCGCTTTTTCAGGAAGCTACATTCACCTTTACACAGAGTCCGCGTTTTTACCAGCCCCCAGTGAAATAGCTGTTAGGAATTACATGAAATTAAGACATTTATGACAAAGTATGCAAAAGTCCATAATTTAAATTTTTTCCTTCTTATGTTAACTTTTATGTTTCCCTAACATTTACATTAACAGGCAAAAAGTTGACTTCATTTAGCTGTTTATTTTCTCTGGTTTGAAAACTTCAAACTTTGTCCGTCCTTTGGATTATTGCAGTTAGTAATGTAGCAAACAGGTAAATACTCAGTTGTAGTGCAATCTGTTCTATGTAGTGCATTCGCTGGCTGAGGTCACACGTCTAGGTCGCACCCCCAGTTACGTGTGGCTCCACTTACAATTAGTTTTAAGAGATATATGCAGTGAAGTTAAGATAACAAACACTGGTAATATTGAAAAGTTGCTTTTATATCTCAGGATCTCAGTCTGCATCATGCCTGCTTTTTCAAAGTTGCCTCACATTTGTCTTTTATCCCTTTAATTAAACAGGAAATCAAGTAGTTTAATAACAAGAAGCTTAAATGGGGACAGATGAATATATTTCACATTAACTAATTACTTTGGTTTCTTAATAAGAAAAGCAAGTGAAGTGAGAGGAGTTTGAATAAATTCTGTTTAATTAGCTCATTCATCTGCAGTTCAATCCATGTGTAGAGAGTAGTTTTTGAAACCACTTTAACTTGCACGACTTCTCACTTGACATAAATAACAATCAATAGAAATCTAATTCCTCTAACAAAGTCTCACTAATAACCCTAATTTGTGATTTTCAAAGCAATGAAATTAAGGCACTATTGAGGTTATAAAATTGTCCTGTAATCACAAGGCCTGCAGAACAGTCTATAAATATTAAGAAGTAATCTATTTATCTTCATCACAACTCCTAAGGCCCAGAACATGATTTTCCATGAGTCCACTCTGATATGTACTTATGGAAAGTTGAGGGAAATAATTTGGAGGTTGGAGGAGGGGTGCTGGAGGTGTAAGTCATCTTAACCTTACATACATATCACAGTTTTTTCATTATCAATATGTATCTTGGTTAAGGTTAGGCATTAAAAGTACTGTCAGTTAAAAGTGTTTAGGCTTAAAAGGTTTCACGGCTCGGGTTAAAATACGACACGTTTTTCAAAACTTGTTTTCCTGATTGCCGTGGTCACACCCACCTGCTTTGTGCCCATAAACATGAAAAAAATTATTTTTTATGATTGTTTCACAAACTGCGGTGAGACTGGGCTATTCAAGAAAACAATAAAAACTATTCCCAAAGCACAGATAAATAAATTAAATATCAACCATTAAATAAATTTGCTTCGTAAACTGTATTCCCTTTTTTCACGCCCTGCTTCATCGATTTAATTGCTTCCCAGCCTTCTATTTATTCTCCCTTTAAGGGACAGGTTCAGCTGCACTTTGTCAGAGGCACTCAAGTATCCAAGTACTTTTTCTTTTTACAGCTGTTAATAGTGATTTAAAGCCTATTAGACTGAAGTGCTTCAGGTGTGAATGCATTTATCCACAAACACGCGATATTGGCAGAAAGACTGCAAGTAATGATTTCTTTATTTGATGCCTGAAGCAAAGCATTGAGTGAATGAAGGAAAGATTCAAAGAAGAAAAATGAATAAGATTTAATAATAATAGATATAATGAAGATGCAAAACAAAAGGAACTCCTGGAGGTGTGGTGTCGACTGTCTCATCTTTGTGACTTGGCTTTCAGTCACACGTAAAAACACAGAATACAAGCATGTATGGAAACACACAAGGACATCAGCAAATGTTCATACAAAACCTCAAAAAAGTGCTGCAAAGCAGAGCTGATACAGCGATTAATGCTTTACAGTTTGCCCTTGAAGTCTGTTCTGAAGAAAGAGCCAGGCCATCCATGACTGTGTATGGCTGAGCACACACTAATGGTGATAAAATACACAGACTCTTGCTCCTGGTATGTTTCACTTGTGAAACACAAACTTGTTTTATCTTAAAGTGGGTCAGCCTTGGCAGCAAGCTTCACTAGAATCATAGGAGTCTGTTTTAAATTCATTTGAGAAGGCAAAGCACCTGCAGCTGGATGATCTATCAAAATAAATTAGTGCGTGCCGATATTTCACCACCTTTGAGGGAAGACATTACAAGCCTTGTCTTGTCTTGTTTCAATACAAAGGAAAATACCGAGCACCTTTCCTTATTGCCAGTGTTCGAATAGATTTACCAGAAAAGAGTTGCTGGATGGTTTTAGATGATGTAGATGGGGAAGTTTTCTTGCCTGAAAAAGCAGAGATGTCGAGGAGAGAGGATTATTTCAGACACAAGGCTCAGACAAGACAGAGGAAGACGAAGAAGGGCAAGATGGGAGTCGAGGGAGAGATTAGAGGAAGCTGAATAGAGAAAGAGCATCATATGTGAGGAGAAAGGAAAGCAGACAGCAAAGTGAAGGGATGAGGACGTAGAGAAAGATGCGGGGGGGACTCTAGGGAGGTATCAATGAGGCTATTGATCTGTCCATCCAGCACACATCTGCCATCCCGTCACTGTCTTCCCTCATCTATTAGCATCATCAATTTAAGATGGATTTCCTTTTCTGTCTGGATTTGCATGAGTGTGTGATCGGGACAGAAGGATCAAACAGAAACTGATGAGGGGGAAAGGGAAAAGCACGAGTCTAATCAGTCTGTGGTCTAACTGTACAAAGGCAGAATTATGTGCTACAGCATGGATTTTGGCAGTATTGTTTGACGCTGAGGTTGTGAATTGTTAACATTTGTCAGTCAGATTTTAAACGAGATGCTGTATGAGAGATTTTCAGAGGAATCATTATGTGCAGCCACTTTTTTTTATCTGTTTTATGAAAATTCACATTGATGACAAGTATATTAGAAGGTATGCAAGACCTTTTTTTCAACTTTCAGCTCTAAATTGCACATGGGATGAAGTTACTTCTGCACGGTAATGAGCTTTATTTTTAAAAAAATTGGTTATATACTGGACAGAGTGTTACATACAACGCTCTGACCAGTTCTCTGAAAAAGTACATCTTTACTGCTTCCATAGGAATTAAGAGGGTAAGTAGCAGAAGGTGCGGCTAATGAGATGCACTTCATTAACTGATCATAGCAGGTGTGACTCTCTCTATAACAGCAGATGTTTGCTGTTCTGTAGCATTCAGGTGTGTTAACACAGTGCCCTGGTGTTCCCAGGAGTGGAGTTTCCATCAAATGTATGCCAAGATCAGACCGTGCAATGGCTAGAAAAACTGAAAAAACCCAAGAGCTACAGACTCTACAGGTCTCAGTTAGCATACCAAATGGTAAATTTTATGATAGTACAATCAGAAAAAACTGAGAAATTATGTCTTTTTTGGAAAGGTTACCAGAAGGAAGCCTCTTCTCTCTAAAAAGAACATGGCAGCACAGCTTAGGTTTGCAAAGTTGCATCTAATAGTGACCACTGGACAAATGAGACCAAAGTGGAGATGTTTGGCCATAATGCACAGAGAACACAGTATATCAGCACAAACACCTCATACTAACTGTTAAGCATGGCGGTGGATGAATAAGGACGTAGGGCTTGTTTTACAGCCACCGTACCTGGATACCCTGCAGTCACTGAGTCGACCATGTACCAAAGTATTCTAGAGTCAGATATAAGGACATCTGTCCAACAGCTAAAGCTTGGTCCAAACTGGGTAATACAAAATGAGAATGATCTCAAGCACAGTAGCAAATCTACAACAGAATCTCAGAAAAAGAAAATAATTGGGTGTTGGTAAATGAGATCCTGTGGTGGGACTTTAAGAGAGCTGTACATAAATGAATGCCCGTAAGCCTCAATGAACTAAAATGACTTTGTAGAAAAAGTGGTCCAAAATTCCTCCACAACCATGTAAGAGACTGATAAAGTCCTAGAAAAAATATACCTTGATGTTATTGCTGCTAAGTCACCAAATTAGACAAAAATTTACTGAATACTTGTTGAGACATTTCAATAAAACAAACTGGTTAATATTTTCACGACTAAAAGTGTCACAAAAAACGTGCACGGTCTTTTCTTCATGCATCGCATCACAGACTTCTTATACTGCCAGTCTGATCTCGATTTCTATTCTCTGACTCAATAAAAACTTATAATTAACTGTCATTAAATAGTTCCAGGTTTTCAATACGTTTAATTTATATGCCATTAAAAAGGCCCAATCACCACTAGTCACTTCGCAACACATTAAAAAACAATTTGAGTCACTCTAAAATAGAGTGTAGCTGCCTCATCCGTCTCACTCTAATGTCTTTGTTCCCTAAAAATACCCCTGTTCTTTCCTGAATAGTCACGTTAACAGGCAAGCTGTTTACCAAAGATGCATTGTAACTCACTGACATTCACATCTAAAAAACAAAGAATGTGGGATGAGAGAGCGACAGCACAGGAGAGCAGAATCAAGAAGATAACAAGCAGAAGAGTGGAAAAACCAGACATCTGTGTACTAAAAGCTGACGTTTTGATTCTTGTCTGCTCCATCAGCTGTCGTCTCCTCTGCTGATGAAGTACTAATGGACTGTGCCATTAGCTAAAAGTCATTAAGCTTACTCTGCAAGATCAATTGTCCATAATAATATGAACTTTAATATCAAACGGGACACTTCTGTCAGTACATCTGGCTTATGTCCCGTCAGGAGGAGTGAGTGCTTCAATCGAGCAGATAATCAATTATTCATTCAAACAACCAAAAGAGTCATTTCACCTCAGGCTATTTTAAGATCTGCATCTGTAAGTAATGGTGCGTGAGATAAAACATGGCGTTCCATGAAAGAAAAGAAAAAAAAATAGAAAATCCTCTTCTTCTGTGCTTTGTGACTGAGTGCATTGATGCGATGCTTCTGTTAGATCAAACAGAGAAAACTGTGTTGTCTTGCAGTATGCTTTGGGACTGTGTAGGTCCCGGCCCGTGAAAGGAGGTTAGCTGGTTGGAGTCTGACTAGGGGCTGAAAACCTGCTGACTGCACTGCTAAGCTAGCTGCTGACTGCAAAGCTGTGTTAGTGCCTTCTGTCCCACCTGCTCGCTGGTGGAGCTCAACCATGCAGAGACATCAAGTGACATATATAGTTCCGGGTTTGCACGCACAACTACATGCACAAATGCACACTGTCATGCATAAACATGTTTTTAAAAAAGCGTATAGCTGTGTTACTAAAAACAGCGCCTCACACTAAATCTAAATGATTAAATCTTTCCTCTGCTTCTTTACACCTGCATCCACTGCTTACAGCTAGGATTTATTTTTGGAAATTTGCTCACTTTATACAATTTTTTGCCTATGTGTTACTACCTTACTGCTAACCTTAGTTGCAAGTCATGGTTTTTCTTTTGGAGAACAGCAATATTCATACCCATGCTACCTGTTTCACCCAGACTGTGTCTTTGTGCAATGCGAAACTAATAGGCAAAGCTAAGCTTTATCTCTACAAGCAAGCGTGGTAAGCGTATTTTCCAAAAAAGCCGCTTCCTTAACATCGATATAATTTAATTTTCTGCTAGGGTAAATTAGAAATCCTTTATTTATTTTACTTTATGCATGGCATTGATGCAGCGCTGCTGCTCATTTTCAGTGTCAAATAAGCCACTTGTAGCTCCTGTTTCTTTAAGACTTGCATCCCTGAAAGCCTCTTTTTTTTCATTGGCTGCCCCTCGCCTGCTTTTATGTACAGAACCCAGAGCTTATAAGCCCTGTCGCCATATAAGGAAAACCGTGGCTCATCACAAGCATAGAAAAAACAGCTGGATTCCAAGATTTCAGAGCAGTCTCAGGCATATGCATTTGGTTCACACGAGCTAGTCTTTAAAGCTGAAAGCTCTTCAGCTGAAAATTTTGACTTTGAGTTTTAATGGGTGTTTGAGAACCGAAGAGACCAAATGTAGTGGTTTTCAAACAACAGTGTCCCCCATTCCTGCTTGAGATTGAACTGTGTTGGCAACAAGCCACATGGTCCCAGTTTTCCACTACACTTCAATCCTCCTTAAATCGGCACTTCTGGAACTTGTTGATACGTGATTCTTTGCATGGTGGAGTTTTCCATTAATGGCTGCAGCTACAAACTGTTTATTTCAGTGTCTCCTGAGGGCCTGAAGATCACAGTCATTCAATCAGTCATTCTGTCTTTTTTTTTCTTACTTTGGTGCTTTTTTGAGCATCCCCAAGAGCCTGAACTCTCAGGAATGCTCAATCAGGTGACTAATTAACCTTGTTCATTTGTAGACGTTATCATTAGACCATTTTTTTCTGAAACATTTTGCAAGAATCAAATTCTATAAGAAGACAATAAAATAAAAAACAAAAACACATTTCTTAGTATCAAGTCACCTATTGTTTTTTTTTGTTGTTTTTTTTTTTTACTGGGGGCATTTTCTATTTATAATACATGTTAAATGACTTCAAAACATTGCAGTCTTTTAAATAACTTTCTACACAGGACCTCAGTCTGTCTAAAAACACAGTTGTACATATTTCAACCTCATTTTCAGGCCAATTAACCAGGTTTTTCGTGAGTATCCAGAATTGGAACAACATGAAAAAAGGAGGAAAGTTATTTAACAGACCTTGAACAATTATGTATAGCGGTTTTCTTTACATGTGCATCTGGGTGATTTAAAATATGATATTATGCATGTTATGTGGCCAGAAAATCTGGACAGAAGTACAATGCCTTATATGTTTAAATGACCAACGATCTTTCCACTGTGCTAAATGATATTTCTTACATCAACATAATTTTTGTCGCTAATGACAGAACTGTTTTCCAAATCGGTGTCTCTAATTTTTTCTGGCTATTCCTGGTGAAGTTGTAGTTCAGCCTCCATTTCAGTGAGCAAGAAGAAGCTAGCAATTATTCAATTACCTTGGTTCCTTCTTGTCTGAGTAATTATTTAATATTTAACTATGTAAATTGATGCGGATGAAATGCATTAGACCAAGACTGAAAAACAAATGAATTTAAACCCTTGTATGTAAGGGTAAGAGTGGAGTACGGAAGCAGATATAACTGTGGTGCAAACTTAATGAGTTTTTTATGTGTGTGTAATGTAAAAAACAAATAAATAAATACATACATAAAGCATGTTTGTGTGTGGGTTTATTCGTTTTTTTTCTCTTACCTTTGCAAGTGAAGCAGCTAACGTGAAAGTGTGTGTTCTTCACACGCACCACCTCCCCACGACAAACCTCCCCACAGCGCTCACACACGATAGGTGAATTTCCACGGCTGGAGACGGGAGAGCTGCTGCTGCTGTTTCCTCCATAGAGGCTCGACTGGTACTGAACTGCTGGCAGAGGAAAGAAGAGAGGCAAGGATGAAAAAGCATGTTACTTGTTATCTTTTTGAGCCAGTTGCTCCACAGCCTCAAAATGACAAGGTTTTAAACGCCTTTTTCAGCCAAGCATGTTGTTACAGGGATGGCAAAACAATGAATCTTAATGAATTTGAAAACAGTTTCTCAATTTTGCCTCATGAGTTAAGATGAAAGCCATCAGTTCTACAAGGCAACAATTACTTTCCAACATCAACCGCTCAAAAGAAAACAAAAAAACGTCGGTGTGGCCTTCAGATGACACTCTTGTTAAATGGTGCACAAACACTATGGCAACCAATCCTGTTGGATCAGTAAGTCAGAAAACATGAATAAAAACATTTACAGTAATAGAACAGACACACCAGCGTACACACTTGATTGAATGTTAACAAAACATGAAGAGATTGACTTTGTACCCAATTTCTTTAGAAGCCTCTTAGTCTGCAAGGGAGATCAGCCTGACTTACAACCATTATTATTGCAAGGCACATAGACAACATCTATCACTACAGCTGTCTTCTTCTGTCTGTCCACCATTACTATGTCCATGTCCATTATCAATGGTTAGCCATCACCAGTTTATCTGGAAGTCCCACAGCATCTTAGCTCAGTCATTCTCAATCATCCTGGAGGGGGGTCCCCATTTTGACCTCGGGACTTCCAGGCCCAGCACAGCACAGATGTTCCTCTATACTATGCGTTCCATGGTTATGGCGTTCCATGGTTATGGCGTTCCATGTATGCGCTGCCTGCTAGCATCTTGCACCCCGCTGTTATGTGCTGGATTGTCTCAGGGGCATCTTTACACAGCCTGCACCCGGAGTCTTGTCTGGTGTAGTAGACCGCAGCCTCTATGGATCGTGTGCTCAGAGCTTGTTCCTCTGCTGCCATGATTAATGCCTCTGTGCTGTCTTTCAATCTAGCTACTGGTAGGATTTCCCAATATCAGCCACTTCTATGTAAAGGTGGTCCATGCTTTGCAAGGACCTGTCCTTCCATGATGGTTCCTCTTCTTGCTCCTCTTCTTTCTCAGATTTCTGCTGCCTGTGGTATTGACTAAGCAAGTAATCAGTCGTGGCCATCAATAGTGGTTCTGACAATCACTAGTCCTCCACCTACTTCCTTCCACTTAGCATACAGTCTCAGGGTGCTGGGCTTCCATGCATGGAAAGCAGCTTTCTTGCCTTGATATCAGTGGCTTCTATCTCCTCCTTTGATCAGCTGATAATCCCAACAGGATATCTAACGGCCAGCAAGGCGTAGGTGTTGATGGTTGTTCTTCCCATTCGACTGACTCTACAGGATTTGCCTTAGTCTCTGCAGGTATTTGGTGGTTGCAGCTTTTCTAGCAAGCTCTTCATGTTTCCCGTTTGCCTGTGGGATTCCAAGTTCTGTCTTCTATGTCTACAATGTTGCCTTCAGGTAGTGCAATCTCCCTCAGTCCTGACTACCTTCCCTTTCCTATATATTTACTTTTTCCATTTCTAATCCTGGATGGCAGCAAACCATTGCATTACATTTTCTGACTTAATCTTTTTGCATATGTCAATAAAGCTCTGAATGATGTCAAATCTCAACATACATGCAGAATAGCAAAGATACACACACTGCTGGTGAGAGAACAGTGCACTCTGGGGTCTTTGTGAGATTACACCTCTGTCATCCTTATGAAACTAGTCAAATCCATTTTAATGAAAAAGGCCTTTCTTTAACTTGTCCCAGACACACATGTCCATGTACCACATCTGTGTGATGAAAGGACAGCACAGGAAAAGAGCAGTGGGAGGATTAAAATTCACTGCCTGACTCATTAAATTTTGTTTTGCCATAAAAGTAAATTGCGCTCAACAGACCGTACAGCACTCTGAGCAACAATTCTACTGTATTCTGCTCAATTCAATTACATTACAGTTAATGCTGCTGCATCCCAGAGTATTATGCAATCACAGCAAACACCACGCTGGCAGGTTAAGCTGGTGACAGCAGGAGAGACACGGAAAGAGAGGGTTGTGAATCTAAAAATGTTTTCATGATAAAGAAAAGGTAAAACTGGGACAAAAATGTTTCCTAACAAATTGTATCATCAAGTACACACGTGTGTGTGTGTGTGTGTGTGTGTGTGTGTGTGTGTGTGTGTGTGTGTGTGTGTGTGTGTGTGTGTGTGTGTGTGTGTGTGTGTGTGTATCACAGAAGCTGGCATTGGTTTTGTAGCCAGATGGCAGCACAAGAACTGGAACAGCAGACATAGAAAGATTTGAGCCACCTGTGTGTGGCTGAGAAATTAAATGTGTTACTGTGTGCATGTGTGTGTGTGCGTGTGTGTGTGTGTGTGTGTGTGTGTGTGTGTGTGTGTTATTAGCAGGTTTAAGTGATCTAAATTTTGGAATTTGAACTCGTGCTGTGTGCGTGTACTGTATATGCAGTGTGTGTGTGTGTGTGTGTGTGTGTGTGTGTAGCATGGGTACTGCTTTCTTGATAATGGAGCTAGGGAAAGTTCTGTCCACACAACAAATAACTGCTCTGTATAAAATTTGCTTCTTTAAGCAATACATGACCAACACAATAATCAAAAATATCTGTTTTTATTCAAAAAGGGTGGTCTTCCTAACATATTACCCTGACTAAAACTTTTAGGAATTTGCAGATTTGTGATGAAAAATAAGAGGCTCCCATTGAAGGAAAGGAAATGATGGAGCTAGTTAAAGGAAATTAACATCACATGATATTATTATTATTTAATAATAATGATAATACTGACACTAACGCCAGAGTGCAGTGGAAAAATACATTTTCTTTCCAGTTACAGATGAGAGAATCGCTGTGTCATTTATATATACAGTCAGAGCCACCTCATTAGGTACCCTGTGTACCCCTTAATGCAACCTGCTGAAGCTCAAACTGAGCATCAGAAAGAAGAAAAAGGTGATTTAAGTGACTCTGAATTCAACATGGTTGTTGTGCCAGTCTGGTCTGAGTTTTTCACAAACTGCTGATATACTGGCATTTTAAAGATAAAATATCCAGTGAGTGGCAGCTCTCTGGGAGAAAATGCCTTAGTGATGTCAGAGGTCAGAGGAGAATTGCCACATTCCTTCAAGCTGATAGAAAAGCAACAGTAGATGAAATAACCTTTTGTTACAGCTAAAGTATGCAGAGGATAGTCTTAAAACGCACAGCACCTCAAACCTTGAAGCTGATGGGCTACAGCAGCAGAAGACCACACCAGGTGCAGCTCCTGTAAGCTAAGAAAAGGAAACTAAGGCTACAGTTCACACCAAAATTGACAATAATAAAACTGGAAAATGTTTTCCTGGTAATGAGCCCGATTTCTGCTGCAGCATTTGGATGGCAGGGTCAGAATGTGATGTAAACAACATCTTTACATCACAATTCAGGTGGTGGTGGCGTAATGGTGTGTGCGGGGCCTTTTCTCGGACCCCTTAGTACCACCTCAGCATCATTTAAACGCCACAGCCAACCTGAATATTGCTGCTGACCATGTGGATGTTTTTTGTGACCTCAGTGTGCTCATCTTCAAAACTCAAATCATCTCAAACAGGTTTCTGGAATGTCACAATGAGTCTAAATGGCCTCCGCAAGTCCCAGATCAAAATCCAACAGAGTGACTTTTAGATGTAGTAAGACAGGAGATTTACATCGTGGATGTGCAGCCGAAAAATCTGCAACAACTGTGTGATGCCATGAAATCCACATGGACCAAAATGTCTGTTTCGTGCACCTTGTTGAATCTATATCATGAAAAAGTAAGTCAGTTCTGAAGGCAAGGCAGGTGTACCTTGTGTAATGGCTGGTGAGTGTTATTGTTATCACGGATGTATAATGCTGATAAATTATTAAAAGTAACTAGAATTTCCAATCTCTCTCTCACTTGGCATTTGCCAGAGAAGACCAGAACTGGCAGGTCCACCAGAGGTGCTGTTCTCTTCACAGACATCTGGATATCCTTGGTGAATGCCAACTGAGCTGCATTGTGCTTGATTGTGAGCACAGATCCCATTAGAGAACATCAGCATCTCATGCAATGCTCATGGAGTCTGTTTGTAATAGTTAAGTCAGAAACATGCACATGAATTGCTCGCTAGAGGTCATTTAGTAGGGCTCTGGCAATGCCAGGCCTCCTGTTCTTATTCAAACCACAGCTGCGTTCAGTACTCCTCATTTCGCCCAGTCACTCTGGAGACTGTGCTGAGAGACACAGCAAACCTTCTCATAAAACCACGTATGAATACGTGCTGGAGCTGGACTACATGTGCAATCTCAATGAGCAGCAGACATCATCTGGTGCTAAAAGAATTGACAAGGACACCAGCAAGAAGCCGAAGTACAGAAAGGAGGTCAGGAAGGATAAAAAGAGACCACAACAGCGCACCTGTTGTCGCATTCAGCTGCACTAAAGCAGGTGAAATGCTTTCTGGCTGGTCAGATTTATGATGTTTAACTGATTTCATGTTATATTGTGATGATCAAGAGTTCCCTTTATTATTTTTGAGGAGTGTATTAGTGACCCCTTGAAAATAAAATGGCACAAATGATGCCTAATATGCAGTAACTCATAAGTAAAACCACTGAAATTTTTACGTTTGTATAATTGAGACCTCATGATGGGTCCCAACGAACGACTGGAAACCACTGATTGACCAAGTTAAATTATTTGAATAGTTGAGTTGCAGTAGAGTTGAGATATCCAGTGATTCACACAAAGCATACAAAAATTATAAAAAAAACCCATCTAAAGCATGAATCTTTTAACAGTCAGGGGATCCATCGGATTTATCTCGTGACTTCATAAGTCACCCCAGTTATTCTGCTCTGTTTGAAAGCGTCACGTTTACTCTGACCTGTGACTTCATTGGTAAAAAGCACAAATATACCAATAAAGCTCTGAACCAAACAGATAATCCTCTTCTTTTCTGTGGCAGAGTTTGTGGGGGTTACAGTCACTCAGCTGGGGGTGGCCTCAGCTATACTGACATGGTACTACTTGTACAAGTGTAGCACCACCAAAGCCCTTATAAGGTTAACTATTCCCTGTGGTGGGAGGTATAAAATTGAATGGCTGCTAGGAGGAGAAGGCTGCTGCTTGGTAGCTCTTACTGGAAAGCACTGTGTAGAAGCAGCAGATCCACTTTGTTCTATGTTCCTTCAGAGATACAATTCTGGGATTAGGTGGTTTCACATTAATAAAAAACCTGATTTTATTTGGTGCTATGTTGAGTCACTGATGCATTTTAATATGTGCACCCAGCACAGTGTCAACTACAGATGAGCTCTTTTGTCTTCCAGCTATCAAAGAACAGCAGGCTTCTTCTCTCCAAAATACATCTGACAAGCCATCACACACACACACACACACACACACACACACACACACACACACACACAAAGAATAATAGAATAAGAATAATAACAATAAAATCTGCCTCAAAAAGTAAATGTTCGAGTAGTGATTTCAAATATTGGGTCAATAAAAGGAAACAGCCTGCTGGGTGATATGACTTTAGAAATTTCTCTACTGTTGGAGTCCCTCATGAGTCAGTTCATACTGCTGACAGTGTTCAGAACTGGCAACACGCAATGACATTGAGGAAAACATTGATGAATCCCGTCACCGATCTATAACCAATATCATGCTCTGTTTCAAAATGCCACTGCCAAAAAAAAAAGCTAGTTAACAGCCTGTCAATAAGTGAGCCAGTGATCAATAACCTTGGCGAGGGGCTGTTTATGTCTACTTCAAGCTAAGCCCTCTCAGGACACTGTGGTATTGATCAGGCAGATTCGCGCACACTGCTTACCGTCCGTCGGTCCGCTCATGGTGCGAAGTTAATTCCCAGAAGCTTGAATGAGAGTCGCCCCGGGCTCTGGAGCAGATCAGTTAAACCTCGAGTGGCAGGGCAAAAGCTCCGAATATGACAACTCTCTCGTTCCCCGTCCGACTTAAAACTCTCCCTCCCTCACTCTGCCTCAGCCTTGAAAGGGCTTTCCCTGCTCCTCCCGGGCAGAGGATTACTGTCAGGCGGCGGATCGCTCTGCCTCTCCACCCTGCGTAAAGGCAGGAATTAAATGGAAACTGACGATTTACTACTTCTCCTCAAGCTTACAGCTTCTTCTGCCTCCTCCACCTCACAAACCTCAGTGGTCCTCGGTTCCGGTGCAGACATGTCCATTGCAAACTGTTCTGTCACAGCAGCGCCTCTGAGGTCGCCTGTAAACCGGTGCGCTCCGGCGTCAGGGCTGAAATGCTGGATGCTGAGTTTCTGGGGGTGTTCGCAGACTCTGGAGATGCCGGAGCATCTTTGGCCGGGCAAGGCGGGGGCTTTTCTCGCGGTGAGAGAGCGCCGAACAGCGTCCGAATTCCAAAGTGCGTCAAAAATAAAAAGCCTAAATATCCGAAACCATAACTCCCCACATGATAGTCAATAGTCGTGCCTATATTTTTGTGATAATTTCTATCAGCTTTGCTTTGGTGTTTCTTCGCCTTTGCTCTGTAATATTCCACTCAACAAATGTGCATCTTTTTTTTTTTACACTTATTTTAAGTTTTTACCTCATTGTTAGCTCCACAGGGGGTGTAAAGAGTGGAAATTCTAGTCATACGTATTTAAATTAGATTAATTTTGTAGCGGATAGGCGATTCTGGCGAACAAATTATTTCTGAAGATCCGCGTACCAAGGATTAAAACGAATAAAATATGAACGATTAATACTTTATGACTTTGATTCAAACTATTAAGTGTAAATTCTCACACGTAGTGACGTAGCTGTCGTTACTGGTTTACAGTCGCTTACGTCGGGTATATGAGCTAAATTTGGACACCCGAGTTTGTGAGTGCCATTACCTGAGAACGAGGCAACGTAGGATTTTGAAATGTACACCATACGTGCATTTACTAAAAATCCCAGAGGAGAAGAATCTCGACCTCAAGGTCAAGGTCAGAGGTCAACCTTTCTGAAAATCACCTAGGATTTTCACATTTATATCACAGATGCAACTGTCTACTAGTTCATGCACCTATTTGATAAGTACAGCTATGAGGAGGCTGGGAGTGGCACTGGGCTGCCTATATTTTTCTTACTTGTGTTCAAGTACAGTTCTGAGCCTCGTTCTACAAGATATTTCTTCCTGTGTTAAAAGGGAGCTTTTCCTTCCTACTGTCACCAAGTGCTTACTCATAAGTGGGCTGTATGATTGTTGGGAGATTTTGTTTTTTATAATATTGTAGTGTCTTTACCTTGCAGTATAAAGTGCCTTGAGGCAACTGTTGTTGTAAATTGACGCAATATTAATAAAACAGAATTAAATTGAATTGAATTATTCCATGAATAGATAATTCTATTAATGTATAGCTAAATAAATAGCTAAAAAATTGACAGGACAGACCAAAGAAAATATTATCTGTAGATATAGAGAAACACCAAGAGGTGGCAGTGTATTTCTAGAAAAAAAAAAGCACTGCACTATCAGTAAAGTCTATAAGTTTGGATAATATTAAAGTAAGATGTGACAAAAAGAGAGAAGAAAAAGTGAACATAGCTGGAATGCATTTATTATTGTCCATAGAAGAAGAACTGGGAATATTTTTGATGCCGCTGAACAAAATCACAGAAATATTTGGATTTATTTGGTATATTCTACTACTCTTTGAATTGCCAAACAGGTGTTCTATATATATATTTCTTTTGAAGACTTTGGCATGTGATTGTTCTCTCCTGCAGGCAGCAGCCCTCCAACCAAAACATGTTTATACAGTTAACTTTCAGTCTGTCCTGGCTCACTTCCCTGTAATTGAGAAACAATGCACAGGATATTTCCTGCAAATGCTGAAACTCATCTAACCTCTACTGCAAAGATGAAGTAAAAATAAAGTCGGGGAACGCCTAAGCTCAAAATCTAGCAATCCTCAGTATATTAAACCTGGCTGAGGTGTGTGTTTAGTTTTTGATCAGTTTTAAGACATTAGCAGCAGCAGAGGTTTGAATCCTCCTGGGAGATCGCTGCCGTGTCTGCAGCGGCTGCACTCAGAATCAAAAGGTCAAAGCTTTGAGTGTCTGCTCATGCCTTCAATCGTGAGTCCGCCAAGGTCAAAAAAACAATATGTCATGCATGCAGTTTGTGTGTCTCCATCGACTCTCAGATGTGATTAATGACCCATTGTTAAGCCAGTCTGTCAGTTTAAAAGCAGTTGGGAAGAACTGAAGAACACAGTTAGGCAAGTGCACCGTGTGTGTTTGTCTAGTTCATTGATTTTCTACAGTTAGCTGATGTATTATGTTCCAAAAGAGGATGCATCTGTTGTTTGTAAAAGATGAAATTACACTGTTTTTGGTCAGAGCAGACACGTTGAGAGGAAGCTAAAACAGTAAGATCATCTGAACAACGGGTTTTATGTACATGCATAGGAATATTGTATATCAAGAAGGAAGAAACAGGATACTGACCTTTATATGTGTAAATATAGATTGTCACATACATGTTAGTACTGTTGTTAGCACTGTTGTCAGCAAGTCCGGACTTCGACTCCACCTCTGGTCAGAGGCCTTTCTGAGTTTGTTTAGTTCTCTGCGTGTGCTCCCACAGCCATGCCTCCCAATACCTCCCACAGACATACAATTATTGGGGGTATGTGATTCAAAGTTGCCCATATATGTGAATGTGAGTTTGTCTCTATGTCTTTTCCTGCATCAGGCTGCAGACCTGTCCAGGGTGTAGCCCACCTTTCTCCTTGTGGTACCTCGGACAGGCTGTGGTCAGATAAATTGAAAATTCACTATATCCTCTGGACTAAAGCAGAAATGGACAAGTGCTGTTATCAGCGCTCAGTTGAAAAATTGCATCTCTCAAGGTATGGGGTGCATTAGTGCCTATGAAATTGACAATTTGTGCATCTGGAAAGGCACCATTGGTTTTAGTACAACATATGCTCCCATCTACCAGCAGAAGGATCACAGGCTTACCTCTTTTTCAGTGAAGCTTTCTGTATTTCAGCATGACAATGCTAGACAGTATACTGCATATACAGCAGCAGGGCTTCATAGTAGAAGAGTAGAAGGTGTTAGGACGTCATGGAATTAAAAATAAAACAAAGAAAATCCAGAACTGTTGAGCAACTGCAACTTATATCAGACAAGAATGGGAAATTTCTCTCCCACAAGTCCAGCAGCTGGTCTCTTCAGTTCCCAGATGTTTACAGACTGTTTTTAAAAGAAGAGGGGACGCTACACAGTGGTAAACAAGGGCAATGTCCTTGTGGTACCTCGGACAGGCTGTGGTCACCTAACGTGTCGGTGCCATCAAACCATGTGCTTATTTTTTGGTGCATTTTCTTGGCTTAAACATTTGATATGTTTTCTATTTTCTACTCTGAATAAATGTGGGTCTATGAGATTTGGATTCTGTTGCATTGTTTTCATTTACATTTGACACTTTTTTGGAAATGGGTTTTCAGATTCACATCTCTGAGTGATATCATTCGTGTTGTTTCTGCGCCACATTTTGTGTTACACACAGTTAGACAACAGAAAATCAGCAGGATTGACAGTGTCGTAAAGAGGGCGCTGCTGTTTTATTGCAAGCAGTTCCACCACTTCCCCTGCACAGTACAGAAGCTTACGGGATGGAGCAAATAAGAGACAGACAGAAATACAAAGATTGTGTTGTGCCTTAGCAACAAGTCACCACATCCTCCTGGACAGGAAGTAACTGGCTTTGAAGGAAATATGACATAACACCTACCTATAAACAGCTCTGCAGTAACAGTAACATTTACCCTTACTACTGTTTCATTTACTTGCACAGTTCTAAACATGATAATGCCAATACTATTAGTAAATAATAATGGCAACTTCATTAAATAATAATAGTAAAGAAACAAACTGCAAACACAACATTGATATTGTATTCACTGTAAAATTGCTTATGACCTCATCTGTCAGTTCTAAATAATTTATGACAGTAAATTCTTTTTGCTCTGTTTTTGGTCTCTACCAACAGAAGGAATTGTGAAGGTCTTTATCTGCTGAATGCTTTGCTGTGTTTAGATGTGACCTTATGCTATTTCTGTTCAACGTATAGCATACAGTGGGTGTTTCAAGCATTCTTGCTCAAAATAGCTTCCTGATGAGATCAGCGAGGATGAAATAAAACCTTTAACCCACTGACATAGACAAAATCAGCCAAATCACCCGTGTAATGGATAAGCGAACACACGGGTGGATGATGGTTGAGCAACAGGCCTCTTTGAAGTCAGAATTCCAGGTTTGCAGCCTTAACAAGGTTTTTCTTTTCACCTTCCATTTTGCTGTGTAATTTTTCTGTGCAATTGCTTCAAAACCTTTATTTACAGAAACACACACAGAAAAGTGAGACTATGCACTCTTTGCACTTTTTGGTTTTGCAACTGCTTTAACCTTTAACCCATAAAGCTGTCTTCACAAAGACTGGGTATTCTGTGTGTCTATTTATAGCAGAAAGGAGACACAAGTCTGTACATAAAGTCACACTGTGGAGACTTTCTTCCCATCTGAAGACAAAAATTATGATCTTGACTTAAAGGAACAAAGCCTTGGTACATATGTGTTTACTTGTGAGTTCATCAGTCAGGAAATGAAACAAGTTGAAGGTGAGGCCAAGGCTATTGTGTGTTTCAGTATAATAAGTGATCCGCCTCTGCTTCCTTCATTAAAGGGTCGTAAGTGGACTCTGTGGGTCAGGATTCTGTTCTTTATTGAAGGATTTATTACATAAATCATAATCCAGAGATCAAGAGTTACAACATACGCCCTAAAAGCTTCAGATTTATAGATATACGGGATTAAAATATGCCTGAAAAATCAAAAGGTGATGCTAATTATATATCATGGAGACATCCCCTGCAGTTGTCTTTTGTCTTACCTCGGGGCTTTCAATGAGAGTGTCTTTTTCATGAGTTCCATCATAACTGCTTGTTTGTGTTATGCTAGTCTACAATGTGCAGATTAAAATGCAGTGAATAATTTGGCTCAGAAACAGCTGTATTTCTCACAGCTTCTTGAAAAGCTTGTGGTACTGAAATTTTCTCTGGTAGTGGAGTAGAACCATCGCCCTTGGCTGGCTGCCACTTTCTTTTCACACATTGTTCAAACGTGGATGCCGAGCCAGTTTTTCACAGCTTGGGTTTTTATCCTTAGTCGTTCTAGCAGCTGTGTTTGGACAGATAGGAATTCTCTCAGCCTTTGGTCTACGGAGGCATAGCAGCCAAGTGCAGCAAGTAATGTGCCTTTGCCTGCTGTGCGCCAAAGAGGAAGGTGAAACTCGGGAAGTGACAAACAGCAGTTAAAATGTGTTCATTCACACAGAACCCGTGGAGCTTAGAGATACAACCAGTTTTAAATCACGCTGAAACATGAAAACCGATGAAGATTTCCTCTGATGAGCAAAAATACCAAACATTCCTCACACCCAGCTTCTCCAATGTGAGGATTTGTTGTAAACGATTCCTTTCGTTGTTGTTGATGACATGTAAAACACTAACATGCACTATGACAAGTAGTCTGAGTAGAAAAGAAAAAAACTGTTGCATGCTTGCATTTTGGTCTTAGCTAAAGCATGTGCAAAAGTCTTGAGCAGCCATCATTTCTTCACCTTTTGCTTCCAAAGAGCCAGACTTTCTGGAAATTAAAAAAAAAAAAGGTTTTCTGAAGGGCTTTCAAAATGTTTCATTAAGGGTTGTTTTTAACTCATTTTCTGTTGTGTCATATATAAGATAACACTTGGCAAAGAACCAATTTTAAATTGTATATTTAGTCTCTATATTTAGCCTGTCACAAAAACACAACATTTCTGACCAGTTCTTTAGGTGAAAAACAGCTAAGAAAAATGCCAAAGATAACAGTTACAGATAACACAAAATAGGATTTATATACCAACAAGTTGATTCTCAAAAAGCTATTAGCCAAAACCTTTGCATATCTCCGTATGATGTGCAAAGACAAAAGAAGTGGCAGGCCTACAAGCTATCTACAAGCAGATATCTACAGTATCTGAAATTCATGTCTTCAGGAAATAGGGAAAAGAAAGATGGCTGGTTAGGATAGAGATACAACGGTGAGTGTCTACAGCCATTTGTAAAACATGCTGGAGACTCTGTTATGGTTTGGCAATGCATTTGAGCGAGTGTTGTTGGGGATCTTGTCAAAATTAATGGAATTATTAACATAGAAAAGTATGATCAGACTTTTATCCAACATGGAATACCATCTGGAAAGTGTCTGGCTGGCAATTTTTCATCATGACAATGATTCCAAACATACTGCCAGTGAAGTAAAAGCATACCTGGACAAAAAAAAACAACACAGTGGAACACCATTACTCATGGATTGGCCTAATCAGAGCCCAGATCTCAACATTATTGAAGCGGTGAGGGATCATCTTGACAGAGAACAAAACAAAAGGCAGCCAGCGTCCAAAGAAGAGTGTTGAGTGTGCTTCAAGGAGCCCGGAAAACAATTCCCGAAGAGTGCCAGGAATGCCAAGAATAGTTGGAATAAAGGTGGTCATACCAAATATTGACTTTCTGTCTCATTAGAATTGTTGCACATGTTTCGGTAAATTGCTGCACCTATTTTTGCACTTTCCACAGAAAACGAACATGATAAATGATTTAGAAATGAAATGGAAATAAGCATGGCTAAACTGTCTATAGGTTAAGGTGTTTTTTAAATTCACCAAAAAAAGTCCACAGTATCAAGTAAACCGCGTGTGAGGCCTTCGCTTACAAATCTGTTGAAATGTGGAAACACTTGATGCATCTGGCCGTCCCGAAGAGATAAAACTGCTGACAACTGTTTGCAAATGGTGCTTGAAAATGGAAGACAAATGACACAAGTGGGAAGAAAGTACCCGGAGGGGGTGAAATTGAGGAGAGATAAAAGATGAATGGCAGAGATACACACAGGGGAGAAAAGAAGACGCTAAAGAGTTATGAGTGAAAAGGCAGAGGAGGCTAGGGAAAGTGGAGAGAGTGATGAGGCCGGGCAGAAAGAGTGAAAGAGCGGACAAAATGAGAGAAGGTGAGTGATGGAAAAAAGAAAGGAAGAGAAAGGACAACAGCAACCTGATGAGAGGATGGATGAGGGGAGGAAAAGAAAAGTGCTGACGGGCAGAAAGATTGTTTTTCTTTCTGCTCGTGTGCTTCGTTCCTGTTCTGGATACCTGTCAGCACAGAAAGAGCCACCTTTTTTGAACACACATACAGGTGGTACTGTACATGGACCCCTGCATATATGTGTATGTATGAAACTTGTGTGATAGCTCAAGAAGCAAATGAAGAGCTGGCCATTTTCTCATTTAAATGGATTCTGTGTTTGTGACCCTGTGTTTTTCTTACCAACTTGTTTAACTCTAACCCAGCTTCAGGGATTACGTCAATCATCTGTCAGCACAGCAGGTCCAACAAAGTAGAGGGGATGTTTGTTTTTATGTGTTTTAATGCACATATCAGCCTGGCCGAGGTATTGAAATGTAGGCTAAGTGAAGTCCCATGTGGCAGTTAGAGCAGCTCTGTCTTCAGTGTGTTGTGGTTTCTGGGTGTAGTTCTGTAAAAAAGAAAATAGAGCTTTCATGACATTTCTCACAACAAGTCTCTGTGGGTTTTTCCATTCATCGGCACTCTTTCGCTTTTTCCTGGATTGCACACATGCAGTTCCTGTCCTTGACTCCTCTCCTCACATCCTAATTCCTTCCACCACGGCAGAGTTGGTGAGGAAGAGATAGGAGAAGGGTGGAGTCATTAAAAAAAACAAGTAATTCTCAGTTTGGAGCCTCATTTTGAAGCATTGTGAATAAAACATGACTTTTGGCCAGCTGTACCTTTTTTTAAAAGGTACAGCTGCAGCCATAGATCTCAGGTATATATAGAGATCAGAAGATGTTATATAATTAGGGCTACTTTACATTCAATTCACAACATAATACAATGCGATTATCACTATTTTTAAATGTACACAGGCACTCAAACAATGAAGGGCAACTGAACAACTGAAACAACAAATGAATAAAAGGACCTTGAGTCCTTGAGTCCTTTGAAGGTCCTCTTTACACTTTATTTTGCATATTACAGCTGTGTGCCATCCTTCTTTAATACACTGAAGCCATGGAGTACTGTGATAGATTTCTGGGTCACTAGCAGGAGGAGAGAGAACACAAGAAAGAATAAAAAAGAGAAATGAGAAAAGCCTCGGTCTTTTTCTGGAAAGAGAGATTGCTTCAGACTTTTTCAGCAATTTTTGGTGGTTGAGCAACAGAGTGCTATCCTGTTCCACTGTAGTGAGAAAGATTGGGTACACTACAGCTAATATCTCAAAATCTGGGAAAGTAATTGGAAATCTAGACGGATAAAGAGCAGCAAGGGGCCAGAGGAAAAATACTAAAATGAAATTTAGCAATGAGCTGTCACTTTAAGCAATGTCTATATTGACATGACAGTGTCACACAGTTGCTGCAGATTTATTGGCTGCACTTCCTTGATGCAAATCTCACATGCTATTGGATTGAGATCTGGTGGCTGTTGAAGCCATTTGAGTGCAGTGAACTTTTTGCCATGTTCACGAAACAGGTTTGAAATAAACAAAACTTTGTGACGTGATGCTTTATTCTGTAGCCATTAGAACATGGGCACGCTGCGGTCAAAGAAGGGTTGGGCATAGTCAGCAACAGTACTCAGGCAGGCTGCGGTATTTAAATGATGCTCATTTGATACTAAGCGGCTCAAAGTGTGACAAGAAAAAATCTCCCACACCACTGCACCAGCAGCTGCAGATTGAACTGTTGATACAATGCATGATGGGGCCATACTTTCATGTTGCTTACATCAAATTCTGGCTCTACCATCTGAAGCAGAAACAGAATAATCTTCAGCATTTTCAAATCATCTATTGTCCAGTTTTAATGAAGAAAAAAGGAAACCACTGCCATTATTGCAGTTTATGTCAAATACTGATACAGGAAAATACATTGTCAAAAATTGGACATGTGGTAGCAGCATGGTTTCAGTAATACCAGTGAACATTATGTACAGGATATACTGTTCAGAGCGAGCATTTCTTAGAAAAACAAAGGGGCCATACTAGAATCCAGAAGAGGTTGAAAATGTGTTTCCTTATAGACACTCAGTCGCTTCAACTTGACTTAATTACTCTTGTAATAGACTGAAACACATGCATATTTGCGCACAGTATGTGTGAGATATTTTCCTGCAGTAACTGTAGTTCAAGCTACTAAAGATCAACTTTTGAGATCGTGTATCTGGTCTCTGAGGTTCTGGAAAATATTTGCTGTAATTCAGAAAACAACCGTCTGCAGATCAGATTCAGCGACTGCTCTTTTGTGTGAAACTTTAAGCACAGTTGTCATTGACAATATAATTGTTCCCAGAACTTGGGGAGTGAACTCAGTACAGAGGTTGACTTCATGTAAATTTCTGATGAAACTTCTCAGTGATGATGGATATTTGTTTCGGCAGAAAGTAATAGAAAACATTAGAAGAAGAAAATCAATAAAAGAGACGGATGTGTTATACATGTTTATTTATCAAATCACAACAGAAGTCATCCATTTTCTTAACTTTTTATCCAACATCTGATAGCCGGCGAGCATACAGATCACAGCTGCACAGGTTGCCAGGGGAAACAGAGAGACAGACAACAGCATACTCCCAAATTCACAACTGCAGTCAATTTATCATTAACGGTTAACCTATTAGCCTTGATAAGAAACCCATGTAACCACAGGCAGAACAAGCAAACCCCACAGAAAAAAAGACCGTACCAAGAAGCTGCTTCTAAAACCTACAAGCAGCGTTAACCCCACTGTCCACCGTTACGAAAACATTTTCTCCACTGTTTCCTTACAAAGATTTGCTCCTCATCAGTCGATTGCTGTTATAATTTGTTCAAATAAAATCTAATTTAAGTGCTTGTGAGGACAGAATTTCAGTCACTTTGACAAGCAGACAAAGAATCAACTGGTGCAGCGACATTTTAGAAACCCCTCCAAAAGGACTCGTGTGTTTTCAATGGTGTGAAATGTTGGAAAGGCAGTGTGAACTCTATATATTACCAAACGGATAACGGCACAGATAACAGAAAGTAACGTAAGAACACATAACCAGATATCACTGTATCATATTTTATATTAACACAATGAGGAAATGCTGGAAGTATTTGACAAGAAATAAAAACATTGCAGCTAAAAATATCATTAGAGTGATGGCACATGATTACCGCATTAATTTAAACATTAGACTTTTTTTAAAAAAATATCAATGTACTGTGTCCTAGCGTTCTTTCATTAAATGGGACTTTGGTTGAAAGAACTGGTGAGCTCAAGTGTCCAAACATGATGTATTGCTGAGGACAGATGAAAGAAGAAACTGACAAAAAGTAACAACAAAAGAGTGACGTGAATGAGGGAGCAGCTCTGGATGGATACTTTTTGAAAGTGTGACGGGGAGCGAACGTGTGAAGAGATAGAGGAAAAGATAGGGCGCAGACGGAAGAGGCGCCAAGAGGAATGTGACAAGAGGAAGTGGCCATACTGTCTGTTCTGTCTCTTTTCCCACAGGAGGAAACATTAAAGAGCAGAAAACACAAACATAACAATAGAAATATTAGAGTTTTTATGTGTATGTCAGACAAACACTGGTACCAGCTGTGGTTTCCTCAATGAACTGAGTGCAGGCTCAGCTTTATGAGAGCTTTCATTTGCACGCTCGGGGTGATTGTTGTCTTCTGCAGTACAGACCGTAGGGTGGTCGGAGCATAACTGACTAAGATCCTGAATTTCAATCATGCTGCTCAAATGTTCAGCTTTATCTTCTACCAGTACGTTTGGACAAGAGGATGTTGCTCTGGGCTCTCTGACAGACATGCTCCAAAAGAGGCCATAAAAAAGGGAAGAAGCGAGTGCTCGTGTGATGCTCTCACTGCAGTGTGTTTCTTGCTTTTCATATACAGCTAAAAGCCTGAATGGGCTGACAAAAAAAAGTACTGCCCTAAAAACAGAACAAAACAGAACCCATCAGTGGTGTATATTTTTAGATGATATAACTGCTTTGGAGAAGCAATATGTATATATATTATCAGACAGAGATAAGCCACTTTGCAATTTTGAGACGCTGTTGCTCAATCAGCCTGCTGAAGCATCTTTTATCTAACTGGTTCACATCTGAGTGGTTTCAATGCGCCGCACATGTGGGAGTCTATTGTTCACGACATGTAGGTCACCATGAGCATATAAAATGACGGCTTGTGGTGATCAAGTATGAGAAATTCTCTACATGAAAGCCTTGCTGGGTACATTCTGTGGTGTGTGGGAACCTTTAGCTGCTTCCTGTTGCACACATCGCTTCCTTGAGATGTAAGGTTCAGGGAAGACAGAAGACCTTCATTTGCAGCTTCAGTGGAGTTCATTCTACCCATTTTGGTTAATGCCAGATGCCACCAGATCCGTTTACCTCGGAAGTCAGATGTCGGAACTTGGCAGTGACGTCACTGCCAAGTTGAGGGTGTTCCAGTGGTAAAGTCAGGTAAGCAAAAAAAAATTAGATTTTGATTGCTTCTCGGCAAGGTAGAGGAAAATTTTGAATGATCAGTTCTGACTTCCAACTTCAACTGGAACACATTAAGAGTCTTAACGTAGTAAGCACACAAGGTGGCATGATGGAAGGTGCAGGATTTGACTTAATGTCATAACTCAGTTGGGTGGCTCTTTACGAGGTAGCCTCTTTCCAAAACATTTCAGTGGCCTTATATTTGGTTGGGTATGATTACTGACACTACCACTGGTTGCATCAGAGGCATTCACGATCTTGAGCACTGGGTTGGTTTTTTATTTTGTATGTACACTGTATTTATGATTACTAGAGATCACAGATCACGTTAACAGCTTTGCACACTTATGGAGACTTACCTTGAACGCTTTAAACGCTTTCGTAGTGTTTTGTTTATATGTGACCAGTGGTGACTTGTCTGTGCTGTGATGGATCAGTGAAATGAGAAACACTGATGCACAAATATGAAGCAGCAAAGTTCATGTTCTATTGTGGGTCGTTTTCATTATGAATACAGTTCAACTGTGTGCAGCCCAGTGAAAAAGTAAGTACACCCTCAGTGCTTACTTATGAATTAAGTTGGTAAGTGGCAGCCAAGTGCTGCTAATGAAATCTGATTCATTGATCATCAACAAGTGTGAGCACCTTTATAAACACTGAGATTTTGGCAGTTTGATGGTCTGGAGCGCAACAAACCTGGATTCATTGGAAGGGCAGCCAGGAGAAAGCCTCCTGTCTCTAAAAAGAACATAGCAGCATGGTTAAAGTGTCCTTAGCTCATACCAAAGCGAAGATCTTCGGCTATATTTCACAGCACCCCGTTTGGCAAAACCAAACCCAGTATTTCTGCACCTCAAACAATGGTGGTGGAGAGATAATGATATTTTGCAGCCACATCATCTGGGGACCTTGTGGTGTAAACGAAAGCTCAATGAACTGAACCAACACTGCAATGAAGAGTGTGCCAAAAGTCCCCCACAAGCATATGAAAGACAGATAAAGTCATTCTACAAGCTACTGAATCAAGGTGTGCACTTAGTTTTTCACAGGACTGTGTAGCAGTAGAGAAATCAAGGAAATACTTCGTGAATTGATGTCTTTTAGAAAATTCAAAATTACATAATAAAACACTTTGTTTCCCACATCCATTGCCCCTAAGTTTGTTTTAATGAGACTTCATGTAGTCCACATTGTATTAAACATTTTAATATAAAATTATAAATATTAAAATCAGCCCTGCAGTTTGGAACAAAGAAACAATTTAATTTAAGGTTTAATGCAACAAGAGACTGGTGAATGGATGTTTAGCCTTGACTTTCTGTCTGAGCATGCAAAGTGATTCTTATTATATCCTCATACTGATACTGAATGCGCAGGTTATGGGAATACAGTATAACGCCATATTCAGTTTGAATAGTGTTGCTGTTATGTTTTGCACTGCTGTGGTGCAGAAGTACAGCTAAACAACAGCCAAATACAGAAGTCTGTGGTTTTGTTTGGCACCTCCTATGTGAGAATGTGAGGAGGGCGGTGCTGAAAAGAAGCTCAGAAAAGCTGCCCTGAATAAATAAATGTTAAAACCCTAAGGTTTCCCAGAGAGCACTGGGTGCTGTCCGGCTGTCAGTGCACTGCAGACATATGATATATAGCAAAAGCCATTCCTTGTCCTCTGATAGGCTACTATCCTGCTGTGATGTCATCGTGGCTTGCTTATAAAAAAGGCTGACAGACTCAGCTGCTTCAAAGGGGCAAGTGTGCTTGAGACCTGAAAGTGTTTATACATGTGTGGGAACAGAAACAGGGAGCGAGACAGAGCACGCGCGTGTGTGTTTGTCTGTGCATGTCAGTCGCACACTAACTCCTGAAATTAACAACTCAGCAAAAAATGAAGAAAAAGCTGCTGGCAGACACTTTATTATGAATCTTTGTGTGGTGGATTTAAAAGCTTCTGGAGTATGAAATCACTGGACTGAAGAAGAGGACAAAGTCTGGAGGTAACAATTAAAGAACACCTGAAAAGTCTGTTTTACAAAGTGCAAATCTTGCAGGCAACCTATTTGTCACGGGTGGAAGCACCACTCTCTGTGATTTATTTGGACTTTTCAAAGCAGTGGAATTAATATATATTTAAAGTAAATGCTAAGGGTTTTTCTTAAGTTTTTCTAGTTTTACAAGACTATTTGATGATGACATTGTTTAAAACATGTGCACCTAACTCTGACATCACGGGAGATTTGAAGATTACCTATCATATAATCGTTTAAATTGTCTGACAAAACCTACAGATATCATTGATTTTCTTCCTTTTCTTCCTGTTATTATGGTATCAGGACAGAAACTTGTTTATCTTTTCCTAGTAAAGCATGTGTCATTTTCACAGTTTGCTCTACCGCCATCTCTTTATTTTACCAATGACAACAAAAGCTGGGTGTTCTCTCTCTCTGTGTATTTTCCACACACTTGCAGCTTCATGCTTATATTTGTGCAAGCGTTTTTGTGTGTTAAGTGCTCAGTGTACTTACTATTGCCATGCTCCCTCAGCCCAAATATTGGGACTTTTACATCTCAGTAAATCTTTTGTGTTTGATTCGGTCTCGGCTGTTTAAACAGTTTTGGTTAGGGAGGCGATTGGAGTCAGTTTTCCAAGTTTGACTTGGTATTAATGTGTGCAACCACCTCCTGGAGTACTGATCCCCTCTGCAGGGGTAGTACAGGGGTCATTAGGGCAAAGAGTAACAGTGTAAGTGACTGGTGTTGTGAGAAAAACAACAGCGACATCACAAAACATAAATGAATTAACAAGTACATGAAAGTCAGATTTTTGTGTGTGTAGTGCACAATCACACGCATTATTGTATAACAGAACTCATTTCAAAGCACAATTAATGAAAATGCTATTTTTAAAAGGAGTCTGCACTTACCTTTCCAGCAGATCCATCATTTTCTCTGCACTTTTAGTTTGTATTTACTAAAATGTTAATGTGCTGACTTAGGGACGTTTTCCAAGCGATGACGAATGTTCGCACAAACATGCTGCTGTGGACGCAGACGGCATGATTGACAGCATACCTGCTCTCCAAATTAACGTGCGGTGCCTCGCACTTGCAAAGTAATGACACCGTTTAACTTTCATGTTTAGACGATTATGCCACTTACGGGATGACTGTCATAAAAACAACAATCGCCCGACATTTAAAAAGCATCCCAAAATTCAACACTTTGCTCATTGACCATGGGAGAACTGGGTAAACACTCGTGAATCAATGCACCTCTTTACTGCTGCCAATTAACATATGTTGAGAGTGTTTGGACTGCATTGGAATAAAGCCAACATTCACATGCATCTAAGTGCAAATGCACACAGAAGATCCAGTTGGCCAAACAGCCTTACGATTAGCATTAAGACATAGATGTGTTCTTCTCTTAATTGCACATATTGGAGAAAAGCAAAAATAAGAAAAATGCCACCTGTGAAGGGCAAACAGTCCATAAGTAGTAGACATTTAGTATCTGTACAACGTACCATCCCCCGACAGGGATCTACATCAGAAGCGCAAACAAGGATCGCCATGTGTCTGCTGTCAGTTAGATGCCTGCTGTGGAAGAGCATTTATGTTCAGCCCCCCAAAAAACAGACGTCTTGTTTTTATTATTACTATTTATGCTGGAACATGACTAGAAATAGCATTGAGGAATAAATGCAACTGATGCCAAAACTTTATTGTTATGTATTTTTTAATGTATCACTGGAATATATCTATAAAGCATCAGAGCAATGTGGGGATTATTTATTTAAGCTGCCTGTTGTTGCTCTGCCGTGCACTGCTCCTTTGCAAACACCAGTATACAGGCTCCTGGAGCCCATATAGTATTTCACAAGCCTTGCTCTTCCTCAGCATCAGTTATTTGTGCTTAGTAACACCCTGAATCGAAAGTGTACACTCTGTACCATGGCACTAAGATTAGTGTGTAGAGGAAGTCCTGATGGCCTAGTGGTTTGGACAAGGACTTTTACTTCCTGTTAAAGTTTGCTGCTCACTTTTCTCCTGTTTTCTGTCACTGCAGTATTCAGTATCAGTTTAAAAAAAAAAAAAGAAAACTAAAAATCTCCCTTTTTCTGTGTTGACAGAAAAAGGGAGTTTATAGCAACACAAGGCAAGAAAAACATGAAGTTGGATGCTGATACATGACATTATATCACAGGACGTATGTTGTCACTGGGGAGGATACGTTTAAATCATGACAATATAGAGGAACATATAACTTCCTCTGTGAACACATATACACAGTATGCATGTTTCGATAAGATAAAAAGCAGGCTAGCTCTCATGCACAGACTTCTGTGAAAGCTATTTTTCATCAAATACTGCTCAAAGTTTGATATCTTTTCATTCTTTGATCATTCTGGCAGAAAGAATGATCTGTTGGAATACAAACAGCTTAAATATACTCCTGTGTGTGTTAATGGCACTTTAGGAGCACAATCATCTGTCTGTGCATTTACTTATGTAAGCACTATTATATAACAAGGGCATTTAGCGTCTTCATTTACACGTGTTGCAGGAGCCATCCTCTTGCTTTTACCAGGACTAGCATTTGCTTTTTTGTTTTAATGGTATTAATGGTGTAAAAAAAAAGGAATACCCTTATTTGTTAAAGAAGGCCAAACAGATCAAAGGGTCACATGTAATCTTATTCAAAAAGCATCGGAGCCCGAGTAGATAACACCCCACTAGTGTGTGTGGACTCGTTGCAGCCAAATGCTGATCCTGTGGACTGAGGCTACACCAAAAAAAACATACAAATCCCATAAGCTGCTGCACAAACTGCTAAAAGCATGACAAATACAGAGGCATACCAAGGAACAAATACAAGCTGTCCAATCTCTTGTATACCTTTTAAACGTCTTCCCTACTAAATTGATCATGCATAAAAAACAATCAGTTTATGTGTCTTTATCTTTCGTGACTAAAGCTGTGTTTTTGTGTGTTTTCACTGTAGATCATGGGAGGTGTGAGCACTGTGTTAGCACAGACTAACCATTCACAGCACAGTAACTTCACCCAGGTCTCCAATTCTTCTAGACCAGAGTACAGCGATGCAGAACTCGTGCTGCTTGGTGTTGCTATGGCCATTCTGGTCCTGGCTATAGTTTTCGGTAAGCTGTGACTCTTTCGGTTCAATCAGACGACGGCTTGTATTTGAAAAGCGCTTTTACAATTGATCCAGTTTATAGTTTCGAATACAGTTTGCTTTCTTCTACACAGGAAACGTGTTGGTGATTACCGCCATCCTGCGGTTTCAGCGGCTCCAGACTGTCACCAATCTTTTCATTGCCTCACTGGCTGTTGCTGACCTCATCATGGGTGTGGTTGTGGTCCCCGTTGGCTCTATCTCCATCCTGCGGGGAGTCTGGCAGTTCGGAAATTTCATGTGTGATTTCTGGACAGCGACCGATGTGCTATGCGTGACTGCCAGCATTGAAACGCTTTGTGTGATCGCACTGGACCGCTACCTTGCCATCACCTCACCGCTCCGCTACCCAACGCTGCTCACCAGGTACAAAAGAGACGTAGCTTGGCTAGTATGTAGTATGAGGTTAGATCAAGCTGCTACTGCAAATATCTCTACATTTTCAAACTTTCCAAGATGTTGCACACTTAGTTAAACCCAACCAGTGATGTCACATCAGGTGCTTTCTGTCTCCTGTTAAAGGCAAACACTGTTGACACTTGCTGCGGTACAACCAGAGGTGCAACATACTGGAAAATATGAGTCCTTTATTTAGGGCATTAGTGACAGTTTTCCTTGTAGTGTGGCTATAGCCTCCTCTCCGAAGAGTTGTTTCTATAAGACTTTAATAAAGGTTAAATAATCTAACTTTAAACCACTTAAAAAAGGAAATTCTACTTTTTGTTCACATCAAAGTCTGCTTATGGATGTTCAGGATTGCAGCTAAACACGTGAAAATATTGATGTTCCCTTTTGTACCCCTGTGCAAAGTCTGATACAGCTTGGGTTAGAGTCAGCTAGGGAGTGCAGGTTGCATTTAAGGTTGAAAATAAATCTAGAGGTGTAGAGTTTCAAAGACGTGAGCTTTCTGTACCTCTGACTTTTCGTTTGAGGCTGGACATTTGGGGTTACAACCTTCAAAGTCATATTTATTCTTGCTAATATTTATTTTTGTTCTCTTCAGTGCCGCAGGCACAGCACTTGATTTTATTGTATTTGTTACAATGACAATAAAGATATTCTGATTCTCAAATACAGTCGTGGTAAAATATAGATATAGTAACATTAAAATAATCATTAGCAGGTCTTAAAATTAGTTAAATAAAACTTTAAATGAACAACAATACATTGGACATATTACACTGTGTGACTATTTATTATACAAAATTAATGCCTGATCGCAGAAGCAGTGTGTGAAAAACTGAATACTTCCTTACTGCTTCCGTTGGAATTAACAGGGTAGGTAGCAGCCAGGTGCTGCTAATCAAATGCACTTTATTAAATGTGTAAGTGCCTCAATAAAATATGTTTTGGCAGTTTGCTGTTGGCAGTTTGCTGTTCTGGAACAGTTCCAGAACAGCAAACTGTTCTGGAACACACACCTGGAACATTCAGGTGTGTGTTAACACAATGCGAAGAAGAAAAAACATCAGCAGTGATTTTATGGACGGGGTTACAAGGCCATTTTTAAACAATTTGAAATCCATCATTCTAAACTGAGAAAAAGTATTCACGAGTGAAAAACATTCGAGACAGCTGCTAATCTTCCAATGAGTCGACTCCTCAGCAAATTCCTCCTGTCGGACCGTGCAGTGCTCAAAGAAACTGCAAAATACCCAAGAGCTACATCTCAGACTCTGCAGGCCTCAGTTAGCATGTTAAATGTTGAAGTTCGTGATGGTACAATTAAAAAAAGACTGAACAAGCATGGCTTGTTTTGGCTGAGTTGCCAGGAGAAAGCCTCTTCTCTTGAAAAAGAGCATAGCAGCACAGCTTCGGTTTGCAAAGTTGCTTTTGAACAAACCACAAGACTTCTGGAACAAAGTCCTTTGGACACATGAAACCAAAGTGGATTTTTTGGCTATATTGTGCAGCGCCACATTTGGTGAAAGCCAAACACAGCATATTAACACAAGCACCTCATGCAAAATCTCAAGCCCACTTTTTGCACCTTGCAGTCGGTGAGTCGATCATGAACTCTGTGTACCAAAGTATTTTAGGTCAAATTCGATCATGCAACACGACAATGATCACGAGCACAGCAGGCAATCTTCAATAACTCAAAAACAAAAGATGTTCTAACTCAGTCAGATCCAGTTACTGTCCCGACTTCTAGCTGATTGAAATTCTGTGTGTAAGAGAGCTTAAGATCTTAAGAGAGCTTTGAGTAAATGAAAACCTGCTCACACTGATGAACGGAAACACCTCTGTAAAGAAGAATGAATCAGAATTCCCCCACAATGATGTGAGAGACTGATAAAGACACACAGAGAAAGACTATTTCAAGTTATTGCTGCTCAAGGTTGTTCTGCAAGCGAATAATTCATGGGTTTTTTTTTTTACACACTGCTTCCACATATTAGCTTTGTTTTTATTGCAGAAATAATGACACAGTGCAACATGTCATGTGTTGTTGTTCATCTCAAGTTATAGTAACCTCATTTTAAGACATGATGATAAAGACTAGACAATGTTTACAAAAATTAATCCTGATATGTAAAACCTTAGAAATTATAGATGCCGTACTTCTTTTTTCTTTTTTTTACCATTATTATATCTGACTCAAATTCATCAAATTAATACATGTATAATGTAGGTAACAGTAAAGAAGAAAAGCCATTATCTTAGCGATTAGCCATTTTAAATCTGAATGAATCAGAAGGACATATTTAGCAGAATATAGTTAACCAGACCCCAAACTTATAATTACCCACAAATACGTTACATATAAAATTTAAACGGAAGCTTAAGTAGACCACCAAACTGAAAAAGAGTGTATTTGGCATATGACATGGGGAGAATGAGAAGAATGAAGCATGTTATCTCTGCATGACGCAGTGCAGCTCATGTTACCTGCCTGAGCTAGATCCTGGGCTTAGCTGTAGTTAATTTAGAATGTAGTCGTGGCTATTATGTTGCTTTTAGAGCTCTTTTACATTTTTGGACAACCAGCATAATATTTAACTAAGAAATTATCTCTGTGTTGTCACTCACGTCTACTGTTTGCAACGTTCTTCACTTCTCTGCGCACTCTTTTGTCTCCTGCTGATAACCAGGGGTCGAGCTGTTGCAGTGGTGCTTGCAGTTTGGGTGGTGGCCTCCCTCATCTCCTTCCTACCCATACATCTGAAGATGTCGGTGTCACGTGATCCCAGAGCTCTCCAATGTCTGAAAGATGAAAACTGCTGTGAGTTCAACACGAATACGGCATACGCAGTGACTTCTTCAATTGTATCATTCTACCTGCCACTGGTGGTGATGATTTTCCTGTACACCCGCGTGTTCCAGGAGGCTCAGAAACAGCTGGAGAAGATCCGAGGAAGGGAAAGACATATGTATAACTTGCATTGCGCTTCACAGTTTGCTTATCCTGATGATAGCCCTGCATTAAATCAAAGCAGGACAGGAACTGAGGTGGGAGAAGAAGCAGGAGACGATAGTCTAAATATGCAAAACCCAAGTATAGACACTGGTAAAGAAGAAAAGGGGAAAGAGAGCAGATTGAGGACAGACAAAGGGGACGGAAAACATTCTGCCACAAAGCGTCTTAAGTTTTCTCTTAAAGAGCATAAAGCTGTAAAAACTCTGGGTATCATCATGGGAACTTTCACACTGTGTTGGCTACCATTCTTCATCCTCAACATCCTCAGAGACATACTCAGGCTGAAAAACATTGAGGTACCCTTTAGACTCCTCAATTGGCTTGGATATTCCAACTCAGCCTTCAACCCTCTCATCTACTGTCGCAGCCCCGATTTCAGGCATGCCTTCCAGGAGATACTCCGTTTGAGGAGTAAGGGAAGACAGTGGTGCATAAGGAGACTATTGGGACTATGCAGCGAGAACAGCGGTTATCCCCCACAAAGGCTGAATGGGAACTCAGCTCCTACTGATGTTACAGAACTTGACATTCAGCATTCTAGATGGAAGGGCAGTGTGGAGAGTTCAATTCAAGGCAGCTCACTGAATCTAGCTCCTCCATCTTCTTGCTCTGAGCAACTTTTAGATGTAGCTCCAGGATCCTTGACCAACGGGCAGGCAAATCGTTCTGCCACCTGGAGCTGTAAGGACAGTCTGAGTTCAATAGCTTGACCAATTAGAGCATTAGGATTCCCATTGTGTGTGCAGTAAGCACCGATTTGTTGAAGTTAATAATGTTGGTGTTTGAGAGTTGAGTAACTCAACCTTTTGGTCTTTTATAAGGCCACATTGTCAGCGTTTTTATTTATGATCCAGGGTCCGATTTTTCCTCATAATGGCGTGAATCAAGAAGGCAGCTACATGGGCAAACCATATTCAGCAGTGTCTCCTTTCAAACAGGTATGAAGTTTGTCTCGATTATGAAGGCATCATGCTGTAGCTTATTTAACAAAAAAAAGGGCAGTTTTTTGGCTCACGAGCTATAAACACAGGAAAAGTTTGCAAAGCAGCGCCTTGAAAAAAAACTCACAAAGTGACATCAAACATTATCAACTTCCTCAAATTGGAATTACTACAGGGATGATATTGGTACCAAATAAAACATGTTTTAAGAGTACTAAAATATCATGCATGCTACTTCATTCCAAAATGCTCCTCGACTAAAGTCATGAGATTACCTGTTGCTTAAAAACAGAAGAGGAGTGAGCCGTTGGCGAGAAGGTTGCTGCTTCAAATAACTGCATATTGTCAAAAAGATCATTGTCCTCATAATAAGAGTGCAGCACAGCAGCATTAGAATGTACTGGAGAGTCAGAACATTAAAGACTTAAACGTTTGGACTTTCAACTACTGTTGATCATTAACAGCCCCTGAGTTATCAGGTGGGATGAATAAGATTCGCATCAGTAGATGTACCTCTACACCTCCCAAAGCTAATATTTATTTAAGAATCAATGTCAAAATCCTACATTGCCTTGTTCTCGAGTTATCTCATTCACAAGATTTCCTGAAAACTTGACCTCTGAGGTCAAGGTCACTGAGATTCTGACTCGTTCGAGATTTTTATCAATTTGAATATCCTGCGTCGCCTCGTTCTCGAGTTATCTCCATCACAAACTTGAGTGTCTACCTTGCCCGCCCACTTGCCAGGGTTATGATAATACTCAATCAGGTTTATACAGCTGAAGGGTAAAAATTAATTTTAGAATAAGTAAAAGTGTTTTGACATAACATAATGTGTTCTTGCAAAATACCATCAAAATACCAGATGAGGACTACCTGTCTTGAAAAGCTGCCACAGTAATGGAGCCTTTTAAGTCAAAAACGATGGTTTCTTACATTGTTCCACAAAGGATTAAATGTGAAATTTAAATAATATTTGCAGTTAAAATAAACGTTTTTTTCTCAGAAACCAAAGTTTATGTATAATATCAAGATAAACTCTCCGTGAACCAGAATCCAACAGGACTGAGATAAGAAACTACATGTTTGCCCAGTGGCCAAAGGTTTTATTTGAAACAGGGAGTATATTTTAAGGCTCGCAGTTTGCCTGTTTTCTCCATTCCTTCTAACAAAACTCACAACTGGTCTGTAGTTATTTGGTGGTGTATAACTGTGTATCAGATAAACATGTGAGACCCAAACTTGTGACTGTCATAAGTGTCCTCCCCATGTGTTGGCTTCCTTTCATCACGTATTCCCTTAAAGTATATCCCCCACTTTGTCCCTCCACCAACAACACCATGAACCCACGCTTTCCCCCTGTCTGCTTTTGCTCTGTTATAAGTATGAAGGGTGCACTCTGTCACAAGAGCTGGGAGATCTTTTTTTATGTAGTTGGATCTGGTTCAATAACATTGTCTGTTACACTCCCTGTAAAAACATACCAATCAGGTTACACATATTTTAAGTGCTTACTTTATACATTGCTCTCAGCAGAAGCTTTGCAGAAACAAAAAAATTGTTTGGATTAGTCTTTATTTCACCATTTCCTAAATTCAAAGTGATGATAATAAATTTGTCCAAATACGAAGTAGAGCAAGTCAGACTGAAAATGATCTCTCTTGTTCATCTTTTATGTGCACAAATAATTATTTGATATGTGATTTTTTTTTTAAATACTCTTGAACAATGTCAGTTACTGTAAATATCACCTGCATGTATCTGTCTCAGTGTACAGTATGTTTACAGTATGTGAAAATGAGTATTTTTGCAATGTAAAGCTCAAAACATCCACAGTTGTTGAAATTTGGTTTACCTTTCAGGTGGGTGTTGTTTTTTGCATTGAGGTTCAAGTTCATTAAGTTATGGGAAATAAAACAGGTAGAATAACTGAAGTGTGCCTTTTGATGATAACTGAACTTACTGAAGCCGACTTGATAAATCTTACATTACACCATTAAAAAGAGTTTTAGTGTAAAATTTTATAAAAAAGAATTTCTCTGTACTTTTGAAATCACACTTTTTAACCACATACAGAAACTTAAACAAAAAAACAAACAAATAACGTACTGACTGGAAATTGCTCCTCATTTTCTGTTTTTAAAGGAACTTTTTTGTCAGTGACATGGGACAGAGGAGATCATGAATTATATCCAGTTGACAGCAGAGATGGGCAGTAACGCGTTACTTGTAACGCATTACTGTAATCCGATTACTTTTTTCAAGTAACGAGTAAAGTAAGGGATTACTATTGCAAAAACAGTAATTAGATTACCGTTACTTTCCCGTAGGAACGCTGCGTTACTGCGTTACTAAAACCGTGATTTTCTTGCGAGAATGTCTCATGACAGTGACGTAAGCGAGTGTGACGTGTGTGACAACAGCTGTGTGCAGATCAACAATGGATCATATATCGAGTGCGGGAGAGAGTATGAGCGTGCAGCGTTTAAAGCGTGGACGTACTGACCTTATTTTGAGTTTGATTCCATAAAAAGTGACAAAAACATTAGTGTCCGCTGTGCGTGGGAAGAAAACTTCTTTTTACAGCGAAAAAAAACCCCTAAACTTCCAAGCAAGCACCGAGTGCGCTACGACGTAATGGGAAACTCACAGAGAAACTGCCGTATCCTTCCACTGACCGCTGCGGCACACCTGCACCAGGATAACCCTCCGCCTACCCCACTCCTGCTTTACAGGTGAAAATAGAGCAAAAGGACCGCTAGTCTTTGACTTTATTTATTTTCTGCTGTGTTTTACTTGCATCTGAAAGAGTGAGTGTAAACACAATATATATATATATATATATATATATATATATATATATATATATATATATATATATATATATATATATATATATATATATTATGTGCTGGAATGTGCAGAAAATAGGTTTAAATGTTAAACTAATTTCTTCCAGTCAGAGAATGGTGCATATAATTAAAATTTTGCTTCATGCATAAAGTTAAAAGATTAAAACTAACAAAACAAGTTTTAAAAAGAGACTTTTCCATTTGATTACATTTTGTATGATGGATTATGTAGAAAAAGTAGAATTGGGCTGAAAGATCTATCGCTTTATCGCCTATTCAGGTTGTAAATCATGTTTTTAAAAAGTAACTAAGTAACTAAGTAACTAAGTAATTAATTACTTTTGAAAATAAGTAATCAGTAAAGTAACGGGATTACTTTTTTGGGGAAGTAATCAGTAATTAATTACTGATTATTTTTTTCAAGTAACTTGACCAACACTGGTTGACAGTGTTGGAGAGTAACGGAATACATGTACCGCCGTTACATATTTAAAATACAAAATATGAGTAACTGTATTCCGTTACAGTTACCGTTTAAAAAGGTGGTATTTAGAATACAGTTACTTTGTTTAAATAAATGGATTACATGCGGTACTTTCCTGTTTCATATTGTCGCGGGTCAGGACTGTTTGGGTTTTGTTTGACAGGTATGTTCTGTAGTTCCAGGCGGCAGCGTTACGGTTGCCATGGTTACAGGGTGACGCTCTCTCTCTCTGTGTTTCCTGGGTGAGAAAGCGCCTTTTTGTTGTTGTTGTGCTAAGCTAATAGGCAGAACGCTACCGGTATAGCTCTAAAGAATGTAGCATCATGGGCAGTGTAGTCCGTGCTGCAGGGAGAATGGACTGCCATACACATGTGTCTGTGAGCGAGGGAGGGAGAAAAAGGAAAAGTACGAGCTGTCATCGAGCAGAAACGGGAGCTGGAAGCATGTAAATATAATAATAACCACTGCAGCCAAGAAGAGTGCCTGACGAGCCCAGTTGTAAGTAAACTATTAAGACTCGACTGTACACTGTGTTCGTGTTTTCCTCCAAAAACAATAAGTTCCGTTGGAGCAGCCTTTCAACTCCTCTCTCTGTCTCTCGCTGGCAAAGTTGACCCTGACAACAAAGTAAAGCTATTTTTCGGCTACGAGCCCGACACGGAAACCACCGTATTAGCCAGAGGTCCCTTTACTACGGTTCGGAGCCGCGGACCTTCAGTAACAGTAATAAATCACAGCAATAGTACATTCATGTAGTTGTAAACAGCATGATAATATATTAAGTAATCCAAGTATTCAGAATACGTTACTCTCATTGAGTAACGTAACGGAATACGTTACAGAATACATTTTGGGGCATGTATTCTGTATTCTGTAATGGAATACATTTTAAAAGTAACCTTCCCAACACTGCCAGTTGATACATATGAACCCTACAATAAAGCACCAAAACATGAGGCTACAGTAAGTAAGAAAGAAAGAAAGAAAGAAAGAAAAAAAAAAAATATATATATATATATATATATATATATATATATGATGTATATATATGATGATGATGTGTCATTAGCATGCAGTTATTTTCTCAGTTACAGGCTACGGGGAAATCTGGGTGTATTTTAATGTCACTGTATTTATTCCTTAGATAAAATAAATAAAACACTGCTAATCTGGTCCTTCCTAGCTTTGTCTTAGCCTTAGCACTCACTGAAACAATGATGCTTTTCAAGTAGCAAGTGGAAACTACAACTCAGTTACATGCTGTTGACTAAGCATGTCTAAAATATTATACAAGAAATTTCCACAACTGTGGAATATTTCAGGAAAATGCTTCCTCCAAATCCATTCAGGCTGTCCAGTAAAATGACATTGAGGAAATGTGATTTTCTCTGTGCTGCACCTTTATCCTTTTAAACTAGCCCCTGAGACAGGAGCTTTTTGTGCTTATTCAGTCATCCAGGTTATTCATGACGACTCCGCTGTCATGTATGCATTCAAGTTAAAGGTTACGTGCAGGTGGGGTGGGTTGTGTACTGTGAGTTTGGCGTGAGTGCATGTGTGTGTGGGTGCATGTGACACATAGTGACAGCTGCAGCTGGTCACAGCAGCTACAGTATCAGCTGCTGGAGAGGAAATACAATCAGCTTTGCTGCCTCAAAGCACTCATACACACTTCTTTACCCTCACACATGAAAACAAACTGTGGATGTGTCCAAGTGTGTTTGTGAAGTTTGACCCGTTTCCAATTTAGGTATTGGAAGATTAGCGTGTAGAGGCATCCTTTTTTTGGTGCGTTTCCAAAATGTTAACGATACTGTTGGTGTCATGATTACCTTAGATACTAGGCGACTGAGCTCTAAATGTTTGGGTAAGAGTGCCTTATGTTTATGTATGTTTTTACACACAGCCACCACAGTCGGCACGCAAAGTGTAGCCATCTGTTTGTTAAGTCAGTTGTCACACCATGGTGTTACACCAAGCTTTTTGTCATCACCATCTTGGTATCTAGAACCGCATTTCACAAAATGAGGCAAGTCAGAGTCTCGATATCCAACAGAGGTTTCTCTCATGACAGCATATGCATATTTTTCAAGAGTTGTCGACCATCTTGGATGTGATACAGTCACCAGTTGCAAGGGGAAAATGTGCATTCTCAGAATGGTTGGCAAGTGGTTGGTGTACGTTGCTGCTCTAGTTGGTGCTGTAGCTAAAACCTCCTTGTGCTTTCTTTGGTCACTAACAGGCCACCACGCTTGCCTCACTAACCCCAAAATGCTTTTCTGGCATTTTGGAGGCATGGCAGTGCAACAAATTTAACCCAATGACAGCTAGCAACCTCCACAAGCCACTGCCAAGCAGTCAGGGAGTACATGTTTACTTACAACCGGTATAACATCCAGTATGGAGGATTATATCTTCAAGCTCCTCCAAGTCCAGACCCAAGTCTCAAGCACTGTGTACATGACATCACAAATGAAACATCAATAGACTTATTTTGGCTACCGGACAAGTTTCCACTGCTGGAAAAAATCCAAATTCCAGTCATCAATTCATTAGCTTTACTTTGAGGAATAAACAGCATGTTGATCATTTATATACAGCATATAGTATATATGGTACCTAACATATATGTACTTTCTATTTCATAAAATAAGGTTAATCTGTAAAGCAACAGTTTCAAATGATTTTTATTTTTAAAATATAAACGTAAAATAATTTTGATGGAACACTGACATCTAAGAGGGAAAATGAATTTATTTTGTTCCTACCTGTCATTTGTGTATTTGTAGCATTGGTCGAGCCAATATAATTATTCAGATAAAGACCATTGAAGTTTTATTTCCAAGATGCTAGGAGCAGCTCTTGACAGATTGCGCCTACTCACACAAAACCCTGCTGCAGGAGACTGGAGTTACAAACTCCAGCTGCATAAATACAAGCATGTCAGCAGTGTTGGGAAGGTTACTTTTAAAATGTATTCCATTACAGATTACAGAATACATGCCCCAAAATGTATTCTGTAATGTATTCCGTTACGTTACTCAATGAGAGTAACGTATTCTGAATACTTTGGATTACTTAATATATTATCATGCTGTTTACAACTACGTGACTGTACTAGTGCTGTGATTTATTACTGTTACTGAAGGTCCGCGGCTCCGAACCGTAGTAAAGGGACCTCTGACTAATACGGGTTCGTGTCGGGCTTGTAGCTGAAAAATAGCTATACTTTGTTGTCAGGGTCAACTTTGCTAGCGAGAGACAGAGAGAGGCGTTGAAAGGCTGCTCCAACGGAACTTATTGTTTTTGGAGGAAAACACGAACACGGTGTACAGTCAAGTCTTAATAGCTTACTTACAACTGGGCTCGTAAGGCACTCTTCTTGGCTGCAGTGGTTATTATTATATTTATATGCTTCCAGCTCCCGTTTCTGCTCGATGACAGATCGTACTTTTCCTTTTTCTCCCTCCCTCACTCACAGACACATAACGTGTATGGCAGTCCATTCCCCCTGCAGCACAGACTACACTGCCTATGATGCTACATTCTTTAGAGCTATACCGGTAGCATTCTGCCTATTAGCTTAGCACAACAACAACAAAAAGGCGCTCTCTCACCCAGGAAACACGCAGAGAGAGAGCGTCACCCTGTAACCATGGCAACCGTAACGCTGCCGCCTGGGACTACAGAACGTACCTGTCAAACAAAACCCAAACAGTCCTGACCCGCGACAATATGAAACAGGGAAGTACCACCGTGTAATCCATTTATTTCAACAAAGTAACTGTATTCTAAATACCACCTTTTTAAACGGTAACTGTAACGGAATACAGTTACTCATATTTTGTATTTTAAATACGTAACGGTGGTACATGTATTCCGTTACTCCCCAACACTGCATGTCAGGCAGCCCGCTAACTATGCTAACAGCTAGCAAAACCAGGTCAACTATTCCTTTGCTTATTTTTAGCCAACTTCCACTTAAACTTTTATTATCTCAACAGGTAATTGTTGTTATTGTGTTGTGTGAAGTAACTTTTAATAATGCTTAGCGCTCACCTTCTTTCACAGAAAAGAGATGAGGGAGGACTATCAACTCTTACCATGGTGGGTTTGATGTGAAAGCTCTATCGAGCACTTCCAGATCAGCACATAAGAGAACAAATCTAATATATTATTTCAAAAGAGTTCTACAGCAGCAAAATGCAACACTTTCTTTTCCTTCTGCCTGCTATTCATCATCCCTTGTCCACAACCCCCCTGTGCATATATGTCCAAACCATCTCAGCCTTTCCTTCCTAAATTTGTCTCCCTCTGATGTACTCACTTCTGATCTTGTCCAGAGCTAAATTCTGCCATCTTTAACATTAGCTCTGTCTCCTGTCTTTTTCTCAGTGTCACTGTTTTCAAACTTCATAGCAGTTCCCACTACTATCTTGTGAACCTTGCCTTTTATTCTTGCTGCTATCCTTCTGTTACATATCACCCATGACACTAGTCTTCACACACTCCACCCATCTCCACTGTCTTCTTTGCATCTCTTGTGCACCATTGGTTTGGATGGTTATCCTTGCTCCTTGTATCTCCACTGTTACACCTCTGTCTCTCATTGACACACATTATTCTGTCTCGCTTGTACTGACCTTCACTCTTCTTCTCTCCAGGTCATAACTCCACCTATTCAGGGTCTCCTCCACTTGCTCCCTGATCTCACTACAGATCAGAATGCCATCTGCATACATCATAGTTATAGAGACCAATACCTGATTTCATCTTTCAATCTATCAAACATCTTTAGCAAACAAGAAGCCAATCCCTGATTTGATTCTACCCTCACTGTGACCTCATCTGTCATTTCAACCTCACACCTCCCCACATTGTCTCACTGCCGTCCTGCACCACCCTCATATACTTCTCTGCCACTTCTGACTTTCTCATGTAGTACCACAGTTCCTCTTTTGCCACTCGATGATATACTTTTTTTAAAGCCACAAAGACTCAGTGCATTCCTCCTGACCTTCTCTGTACTTCTCCAGGAACGCTCTCCACCTCTTTAGAGCTCTTTCTCAGCATAAAGTCTTCATGACATGGCTCACGCCTGCTCTTGAAAATGCAGCACAGTTATGGATGTGCACTATTAGAATAGTTACTGTAGAATAGTTATTTTTAATTTTGATATTTTACTTTATAAAAACAGCCAAATAATGCTCACACGTTTTAATGAATTGTGTTCAGGATTTTAAATTGTAGTGGAGCATTTTCATAGTGTTGTACTGTTGCTTTTATTAAAGAAATTTTTGCAAATACCCCCAAAACTGGTCACTGTCAGCTGATGGTAAATATCTTTGAGGCTATCTTCCTTCTGTACTGCTCATTCTGAATGTTTAGAGTGAGTTAGGGTAAGGTGAGTTAGTTCATCAACTCTGAATACTTTTCTTAAAAGAGTGTATAATAAGACAGCTTCTTGCTTCAAATGCTTCTTGATTTATAAAGATTGTTCAGACTGGACTATATTAGAGCCGCATGCTGTCTGCATCATCTGGGTTAGCTGCAGGGTTAGCAGGCAGTCAAACATCTCAGCAGAAATAACATCTGATTTAATCGCCTGGTAATCAAACTTTTATGCTTCTACTATATATGTAAATTGCAGTGATATAGCAGGTGGTGTAGAAATTACTATTTTCATACCGTCTCCAGCGGTATTTAAGATTCACTTAATAACAGTTATGAGTAAACACACAATTTTTATTCAGCTGAGCCATACCTAACACTTAGTTTATGTACCAAAATTATTAAATTAATAATCTGTGTTGATTCGTTTAGCTCAGACTTTTAGTAGAGCTGCGTTTAATGCACCACAATCATCTAATTTCTTGTTGCGTCTGTTTATGAAATGATTTAAATTCAATTGGAAGGTTTTGGGTGGGGAAAACCACACAAATCAACTCATATCACACTGCACTGATTTATCTTTGAGAAAATAATGTGGAAAACTGATTTAACTTAAAACTGAATCTTAGTGTTGTTCTAATGTTTTATTAGATTTTGTCAAGACTGATGTGACAGATTTGGACAGCGAATCATTGTGTGTGTGTGTGTGTATATATATATATATAAAAAAACACCCAGCACGCCCCTGCGGGCGGTTTATCCTTCAAGCTCAGGTCCTCTACCAGAGGCCTGGGAGCTTAAGGGTCCTGCGGTAAAGTCCTCCAGTATCTTAGCTGTTTCCAGGACTGCGCTCTTCTGGACAGAGATCTCCGATGTTATTCCCGGGATCTGCTGGAGCCACTCGCCTAGCTTGGGAGTCACCGCACCTAGTGCTCCGATTACCACAGGGACCACCGTCACCTTCACCCTCCACATCCTCTCGAGCTCTTTTCTGAGCCCTTGGTATTTCTCCAGCTTCTCGTGTTCCTTCTTCCTAATATTGCTGTCATTCGGAACCGCTACATCGATCACTACGGCCGTCTTCTTCTGTTTGTCTACCACCACTATGTCCGGTTGGTTAGCCACCACCATTTTGTCCGTCTGTATCTGGAAGTCCCACAGGATCTTAGCTCAGTCATTCTCCACCACCCTTGGGGGCATTTCCCATTTTGACCTCGGGACTTCCAGGTTATACTCGGCACAGATGTTCCTGTACACTATGCCGGCCACTTGGTTATGGCGTTCCATGTATGCCTTGCCTGCTAGCATCTTGCACACTGCTGTTATGTGCTGGATTGTCTCTGGGGCTTCTTTACACAGCCTGCACCTGGGATCTTGCCTGGTGTGATAGACCCCAGCCTCTATGGATCTTGTACTCAGAGCTTGTTCTTGTGCTGCCATGATTAGTGCCTCTGTGCTATCTTATCTGCCGGTGGTACATACCGTGCAGGGGCCTGTCCTTCCATGATGGTTCCTCGTCTCCCTCCTCTTTCTTGGGTTTCTGCTGCCTGAGGTATTCACTGAGCACGCTGTCAGTTGGGGCCATCTTCGTGATGTATTCTTGGATGTTCGTTGTCTCATCCTGGACTGTGGTGCTGACACTCACCAGTCCCCGGCCCCCTTCCTTCCGCTTAGCGTACAGCCTCAGGGTGCTGGACTTCCGGTGAAACCCTCCATGCATGGTAAGGAGCTTTCTTGTCTTTATGTCAGTGGCTTCTATCTCCTCCTTTGGCCAGCCTATTACCCCAGCAGGGTACCTGATCCCAGGCAGGGCGTACGTGTTGATGGCCCGGATCTTGTTCTTACCGTTCAACTGACTCCTCAGGACTTGCCTGACCCTCTGCAGGTACTTGGTGGTTGCAGCTTTCCTAGCGGCCTCTTCATGGTTCCCTTTCGCCTGCGGGATCCCCAGGTACTTGTAACTGTCCTCTATGTCTGCAATGTTGCCTTCTGGTAGTTCAATCCCTTCAGTTCTGACTACCTTCCCTCTCTTTGTTACCATCCGACTACACTTCTCCAGCCCGAACGACATTCCAATGTCATTGCTGTATAGCCTGGTAATGTGGATCAGTGAATCGATGTCTCGTTCACTCTTGGCATACAGCTTGATGTCATCCATGTACAGGAGGTGGCTGACAACTGCTCCGTTCCGTAGTCGGTATCCGTAGCCAGTCTTGTTAATGATCTCACTGAGGGGGTTCAGGCCTATGCAGAACAGCAGTGGGGACAGAGCATCTCCTTGGTAGATCTCGCACTTGATGGTGACTTGTGCTATGGGCTTGGAGTTGGCCTCTAGTGTTGTACGCCACATCCCCATTGAGTTCCTGATGAAGGCTCTTAGGGTCCCATTGATCTTGTACAATTCTAGGCATTCCAGTATCCAGCTGTGGGGCATTGAGTCATATATATATATATACATACATATATATATATATGTAGAGAGAGAGAGAGAGAGAGTTAATTCCATATTAAACACTGTTCTATTATCTCCACCTCTTCCTCTCTGTGCTTCTGTTTACGACTGCTGACCTTTGGCCTATTTTAAGGTTTTGGTGTCATATATAATTCTTTGAATTGTGAAACTGAGAAAAGAGTCAGTGGTAGGAGACATAATTTAAATGTTTTACATCCTGTGCACTTCCTTTCTCTACATGTGAATATCTGCTTTCACTTCCTTGTGAAAACTTTGTCTAGGTGTGTCTGCGTATTACCCCTGTTACAAGATCTAAACATTTATAACACAACTGACAAAAAGGCAGTCACATGTGTCCTGTGTGATCACTCACCCACAAACAGAAACGATGCACTACTTTGGTTAGGCTAACAGATGCACACACAGTGATGTACGCATGTTGTTGGACAGAAGCTGTTTATTCTCGCTCCAGAGGCCCACCCTGGGCTGTGTCTCAGACATTTCCTAATAGCTGACAGGCTAAGGTACGGGTTTGCAATTACCTACACACACAAACACCCTGTATCTCTCAGATGCAATGATAGTGCTTGCAAATGAGGCACAGACAGGCACTAACACAGTGAAACCCCAGTATGCAGGCATTTGCATATGCCTGCACGCAGGCTCTCTCATGTAATGTGCAAACAGACATGCAACTGCACATTAGCACAGCCTGGCTATGCAGAATATTCCAAATGTGCATGCACAGATACACAATGTCCTGAGAGTGTGTGTTACACAGGGAGATGTGCCAAGTGTATCTTATGATCACAGAGAGTTTATAGATGGTGAGCTTGTTTTGCTGCCTGAGCTGATAGCGACCCAACATCTCCTGCCAAAAACGAAAAAGCAGGACTGTGAGACCAGACAGACGGGCTGTCTGTGTGTCTATCTGTCTATTTGTGTCACACGTGTACAAACACCCACGATTCTTTAAATCTGGCCTGATACACAAAGGTTGTGCTGCAGGCCTACATGCAAAGGTGAACTGATCCTCTTAAATATCTATAACCTGCAAAATATCTTTAGCTGAAACATAAGACTGTCAAATTTAGTCTTGTTTTAATGTATTTTTTTAATGGTGGGTAGTCATAAGGGGAGAGGACACAGTCATATAAAGTTTGGGCTCATGTGATAAGCACTACAGGGGAAATTTACTGAAACTAAGTATAGCAAGATTTGAGGATTTTAGGGGACATTTCACCTATTTACTGTTTTTAAAGGAACATGTGGATAGATGCCTGACTGAATCTGTGTAATCTGTGCGTATCTGTGTATGTGCGATGCAGGTGAATGCTCTTTTACAGTAGAGTGCTGTTTGTACACTGACATTACGTAATGTTTGCCTGTCCTTCAGACCTCGGGTGGAGGCATCTGAGAGTCCCTCGACACGAGTGTCCTCCCTGAACTGAGGAAATAAATGGAAGGCAAGAGATACAATGCAGTATTATGGCAACACACTGAGTGGTTGGTTAACTAAATAGGTTAAAATGCTGAAAATCTTACACAGACTAAATTTACATGGTTATATTTTCTAAGACAACTTGGCCTCTATTCTGTATATATATATGCAGTACTCTTCTGTGAAGATGATCTCACACTGCTTCAGTAATGTTGCAGTCCGTGCTCTGGGGAGGCCAGTCCATGGCTGATAGCGTTCCACTTTGTTTTTTCTATCTGTGTATGCTTTTAATGCACATGCAGCGTTTTTGGAATCATTGTATTGCTGAAAAATGAAGCAATTACCAATCAAACACTTTCCATATGGTATTGCATGGTGAATCAACATCTTTTCTGTGTTCATAGTTCCATCAATTATGACACAATCACAAATCCCAGTGGTCTACATACACACTGATCATGATTTGAACCAAAGAATTTCAAATTTAGATTCATCTCTCTGTAAGGTTCTTGCCTTTTCTCTGTTTCCCTGTTGAAACTGTTTTCCCAAAATACTTGCTGATGAGGATACAGTGAACAGCAAATGGATGGAACTAAAGGGCCAGATGCATCTCTCAGCGCAGGTCTCAGCTCAGCTCTCAGCTGGATTTTTGTTTTTCTATTTCTTAGGGTTGTGTTTCAGATGCTGTTCATCTGCTGTAGATAGTTTTCTTGATGAATTATGCAGAAAAAATTAGAGTTGGGCTGAAAGGTCTATAGATTTATAACATATTCGTGTTGTGTATCATGTTTTTTAAGTAACTAATAAAGTAATTAATTACTTTTGAAAATAATTAATCAGTAAAGTAATGGGATTACTTTCTTGGAGCAGTATCAGTAATTAGTAACTAATTACTATTTTCAAGTAGCTTGACCAACACTGGTCTTTACATTCTAAAACACCCTAGGTGTGATTTGGTGAGAATTGAATTGAATTGAATTGGTCCCTGCTAAGGGGCATACCAAACAAAAACAAAAATTGGAATGAAAATGAGTGAAGAACCAGCCAATCACCAAAAACAAAGAACTTAAAAGACGCTCAGAAAGTCTGGACCAGTTTAAAAAATTACAACAAAGTCTGGCTCTGGCAAAATTTGAATAAATGAAGAATGGCTCAAGACCTTTGAACATCACTGAATGACTTTAGTATTTTGTTTTTTTAAAAGCCCTGTGACTCAGAGGAACTGGTTCATGGAAAGTGTTATTTATGTATGAGAATAAACTAACAAACAACCAAACATAACCGTGGCATCTTTGGTTTGTGAATAATGAGTTCTTTATTTTGCTCCAACATAATTTTGTGACTGTCAAGAAGATGTTACATCTGGTTTCAGAAGCAGGCCCCCTGTAAATACTGCAGGGTATCTTTAAGATGACAGGCACACACATTTCTGTTTGTTTCTTTGGTTGTTTGTTTGGTCTTTTTAGCTCCTTGAAAAGCTGGCACCAGCACCCAACCACAAGACTGCTGGCCCTAATGTTGAAACCACTCAGCTGGTTGCTATGGGAGGGGTAATCACCTCCGGTTATGTCAGTGCACCAATGACGCACAGACATAGCCGGAAGATTCTGTCTGCCATGAATTACTTCACACTGAAATTACCCCATCTTTCAGTACCTAGCACCTAGTGGCTGGTTCTTAAAAAGACTGAAGCATAACTGGCAACATACCAATACTGGCACTCCATCTGTGAAAAAGGGGGTATATGTTACTTGATCTTCAAGTACCTGGTACCTCTTCGAGTTGTGAAAAAGCAAACTATGAACCACTGCAATTGCCAGCCGATCCTCATACTATCAGATGGTCCATAACAATAAACTTTGTTGCCTCTGAGGACCGTGTTTGGGCACACTGTGTGGCCCAAACACAACAGGGCCCCTGATGGTGCTATGACAGAGAAACAAACCGGAGAGTTTATTTCCCTGCTTCCAGCAAGATAATGTCGACTACACCAGAAGGCAGGAGAGCCTCATTGCTTAGTGACCATAAGTGGACCAATATCAACTGGACAGCTAAAACGATATTAAGTGATACCATCTGCCGATAAAGTGGAGTCTTTACTCAGAAGAGAGAATAGGAATGAGAAGATAATAAACCAGCATCTCTGCACGTACAAACCTCCATTTTAAAAAACAAAGCAAACACACATGCTGTTGTCACAAGTACTGGTTATAAGCAGGGATGTTTCGATCCCCAGGATCATCTTTCACCAGCATGACTCTACTTCTTCACATTTTAATGACTACTGTTATTTTTTCTTTCCATAATAATCAGCTAACACACCAAAACACACTTCATGTATTTTCAAACTGGGTGTTTTTTTGGAGACCTGGAAGCTAAATGTGCCTCGCTCTAAAGTACTTTGGGTCAACCTTAAATGTGCTGTAGCCCATTAATGAAATGCATGCATGTCCCCCCCCCCCCCCCCCCCCCAAAAAAAAAAACCTCCATAATAACAGATATAGTGGGGTACATCAATAGAGGAGGGTGGGTTGATCCGTCCTCCCCTACTACACACAACATCAAGCTTAACGGAGCCTGAGTTAACTTGTAGGTGGTCTTGGGGGCCCTGGTGGTATTCCGGGAGCTGAAAGTCACACAGTCTTCAGCTTAACATAAATTCCCACTGTATAGATTTACATTACATGACCCATCTATGTGCTCCTGAGGCGAGCCTTCAGCTCCACCAGCTCAGCTCAGGACTAGCCAGATTTAAAATCTGGTGCCAGTATTTTAGCTTAATATTATATATGAAATTAAAATACTGTCATAAGATTTCTTTTTAAATTTTTTGTCGTACATTTTTGAACAGACAAAAGCACAAGTGCAGTGTGTGCATTCATTCCCTCCACCCTACATTCGAGCACCGAACTCAGATTTCAGTGACTGCATGTGTCTTTCCTTAGTGCAGGAATTTCCTGACTGTGTTTATAGCTTCTAACCAGTTTGTAGTCCTTCAAATGAACATTTGCTGCCAACACTGCAACATATGGTGTCGCACCAGCTGATTGGTCTTGGCAATTGGCTGCGTTTGTGTACGTGTGAGTCCATGTATGTATTTTTCCACATTCATGTTTGCGTGCAGTCTTTCTGTGTGTGTGCATATTTATACCCCGCTACCTTAAACGAACATTTGTGTGCATCCATGGTGACGTTCCAGAGCAGCACGGGAAGTTAAATATTCCCCTATTGTCCCGCTGTCGGCCGTTTGGCAAGCTTTGGTTCCAGTGTGTGTCTCTCATTTCAAATTCATGTCACGCTGAAATCTGTTCTGAAGGAAGGCTTTCTTTGATGTAGAAATAAGACTCCTCAGTCATAAGAGCTAAATAATAACCATGAAACTGTTACTTGTGTTTCATAAATACAAACCACTAGTGCGTACAACTCAAAGGTCTCCAATCACCATCCTAAGAAATCCAATCAGCGCACATAAATGGATTACATCAGGCCCTATTAGATTTAATTAGATTAGGATTAGACTTTCAGCTCAACACCTTCTTAGCCAAGCTGACAGAGAAAACAGATGCAGCCACTTTAATTCAGGACAGCTTTTTGAAGCTGACATCTCTCCTCTCGCTTCATTGTGACTTTTATTATCCAATCATGTCAGGATACATTAGGAGAAAAGTCTGACACAAAAACCTAATTTGACTTGAACTGCTATTGCATAATGCAAATAAGACACGAAGGTGTCTGCAGCTCACTTTGTGATCACATTTCCATGTTGCCTGGAGACAAACCAGCTGTGACACACTTTATGGCAATGTACAAGAAGAGATGGAGAAAAGACATAAAAAGGCACAGGGGAGATGTGATATGTTGCATCATAGTCACCGGACCGAAAGGGCATGAGTTTTTGTACGGCGCTACCAGCTGGGAAAATGTCTTCTTAATCCCACTCTTGTCAAACACCAGACTCTGCTGGTTTATTTCATTGTTGCTAATTAGCCTTTTAAGCTCTGCCAAAGCCTGCTGGATTTTTCCATTATTACAGAGGATGCTTGAGGAGATGAGAATAGACAAGTTAAAGGAAAAGGTTGTAGTGTACTGAAGAAGTTAAAAAGAACATTCTAATTGAAAGTTATGTGGAAAACATGAAGCTGTGGGCCAGAACCAAACCGCTAATCCAGACCGCTGCTTGACTTTGCAAATGTGTGAAGAATGCAGAGAAAAATGGTTTTGTTTTAAATTTCACAGATTTTAAACTAAGATGCTGTACGTCATTTAAAGTAAGACTTTTTTCAGAACTATTCATTTAATAGAATCGAATCTGAATAATTGTCAGTTGTTCTTACTTTACCCATGACCTTACATACCACGCCTAGGAGCCCAGCCACAGGCTTTCTTTACAATGACAATGGACTGAAAGAATGCAAAGAATCTTCAGAGAATTGTTCACATCATTATCAGTTTTGTAAATGATGTAAATGTAAATGAAGTTGTTGTTTTTTAACTGGTTATGATGCAGTGGTTTTCCTATTTCAGCCCTAGCAGTATGAGATTCAGTGTCTTTCCCAAGAGCACATCCACTACCTCAGACCCTGATGTATATCTGGTAAGGTTTTGTAATTAAATACATATATAATACATACCAGATATGGTAAATGTATAATTTCAATTTCATGAATTGTTGCACAAATCTTATAAGATGGATATTGCATGCGGATTCACTATTGTGCATCGACGTAATAAACAATTGTGCATCGGCGCATAAACAATAAGCACTTAGAGTGTCCAAGTTGTATATTATATTTTGTATTATTACAAAGAAACCTGAAACTGGTCTGACTGCATTAGAGTTCCAGATAAAACATATTATCATCTGTAAAATACACAAAAGACATTACGTTCTCTCGAAGACACAAGCAGGTGCTTCCTGATGTGCTGTACAAACGTCTGATGGTTGACTGTGAGAGCTTTCTGCAGAGGGTGAACAGTACAAGAGATTTACCACCCTTTCAGGAAATCTTCCAGCAGCTGGTCAGACTTTGTGGCAGAAACCGGTTTCGGATCCTGATGCACAAATCTGCCGCTTTCTCTGACCAGAAAGCGTCTATATGTAAGCAACTCGTATGAAAAGACAAGAACAAGCATGCAGAGCAGTGACCCTTGACTCCAATCAAGTGTATCTTTGTTTTCTCATGTTCTTTCTGTTTATTGTACTCTGTACAAAGAACACTGAAAACATATCCTGTCCTGTAATTTTTTAAAAATTGTCTAAAAATTGTCTAAAAATTGTTAAAAAGCGTATTTCTTCAGGTGCGTAAAACTTGTGCACAGTGCTGTGTACAACCCTTCTTTTCATTTCCTTGCTGTTAGCGCCTGAAGCTCTGCTGAGCATGATAACATCTCTCCTGGTCATGTGGATGAATGGTTGTAAACATTGAGCCCTTACACAGACAGATGACTGAAGAAAGCATTTATTTATGACTGTGAATAGACAAACTAGCCCTGCGAAAAGAGATTGATTCTCTACAGCCTTTTAGCCTCTGCTGCCTCTCGGGCTGTTAACACTGTAGCATCTGCAGCTGTTTGGAAAAATGCTCAAGTTTATCTACTTCACGGTCCTCCATATTTTTTTTTTAAATGATTGGCGTGTCAAAGTAACAGTCTTGCTCTTTAGGCAGATTGGCATGATCAGTCTTTGGCTGTGGAAGCAAGTGCTGTGGAAAAAAGGGTTAAAATGCATAGCAATTTATAGCAGCTTAAGTTTGTCATTTACTGATGAGTTCTTGAAATGCTCTATACTACATCACACACTGTAATAGAGAGGTTATGTAACAATATTTCTGCTGAACTTCAAATATACACACATGTACTGCAATGTAAAAAGCATTAAGGCTTATATTGAGAGAGCTTATCCCTGTGTTTATGGAGCATATGGTGTATGTGGGGTGACAAACTAAAGACACATCCAGTGGACTGATAAACCGCTACAAAACTGAGCCTTACCAAAACAAGTCAGGTCTCAGTTTGGGCTATAATCCATGTGCGATGTGCTCACACACACACACACACACACACACACACACACACACACACACACAGAGAGAGAGAGAGGAAGAGACAACAAAAGAAAGCAAGACAGACTGTGGAAAGATAAGATGTACAAAGTTACCAGTACAACAGCAGCAATGCCCAAAATTAGTAAGAGCTCTATCAGCCCCCATCATTTTTCTCTCTACCCTTCTCTTTCAATGCAAACATGGCCATTTTAGCTGTAATTACGGTCATTTAACTTTTAATTATGGCTGTGTTGATGTATCAACGGTGACTTTCTCTGAGCCAGACTCATGTTATGGTCTCATGACTGAGTTGTGCTGTCCTTTGTTGAGATTAATGGTGACGACATCACATAACACTGCAGACTTAACCCCTGAGATTGCATTTGGACAGACACGTTAAAATATGAAAAACACAAAAGCTGAACTGTATTAAAGGAATCAGCTTTTTTGAGAAATAGCTCGATAACTCTAATGCTTTGTAAAAACCTGCAGCTTTGACTTGTCTGTGTCAGTTTAGCATGTCTGGATTTATCCCAGCTTGGGTCAAAATTCTGGAGCGTGCCCCTGAACACTTCATAGATTGTCAAAGGGAATGAGAAAGCCTGGGCTTGGATTCAAAGGCTTTTTTCTTCCAAAAGCCACTCCAGTGCTTGCTCTAGCTGGATGCCAATATCATTGTTCCGTTAATACAAACACTTGTCTCAGTGTTGTTTTGACCCTCAAAGCCAGCATTTTTGCCACGTAGTAAAATGTATTGAACTTTGCAATTTCACCATAATTCTATAATTGTTGGCAACAACAGCTGTCCCTCATTGACAACAGTCAGGAGACGCTCAGAGAAATGTGGCACTAAAATATAAGCAAATGATCTAAATCTGAGAATTAGCATAAATATAAATAAATACACATGACATTTAAAACAAATGCTTCATTTTATTTTAATAATATTTTTGGTGTTTCTTCTTGGATTTTCTTTTATTATAGCAGCTTGAATCCTCTGTACATCTAGAGTATTATATCTGCTAAAGGCCATTTTTATCCCGAGGGCCAACTTGACCTGAATCTCTCACAGCCAGGCTATCTGCCTCTCTCGTGCTCATTCTGATTGTCAGCCCTCACTGTTTCACCTTTTTGTTCGCTCTTTTGTCCCATCCTGTTTCTGGCTCGCTTCAAAGTGTGTGATGCTGTGGTGTGGTGTAGATTTGCAGTCCGGTCAAACAAAGCAGTTAATTGTAAATCAATGAAAGGACAATCAACTGTGTGCTGTCTGTTAGTCTCCTTCAGACACACAGCTGGCTGTGAATGAGTTTAAAAGCTTCAAGCAGCCCTGCCTCTCTCTGGCCATTTTCAAGTACACTGTGGCTTTTTATCCAAAAAGGGGGTAGCGCTCCACAGATAACAGTAAATCAATGGGTCCGCTAGCAGCCCCATCTTCAACACAGATGGGAAAAGCTGAACATCTCCAAATAGCCAGTCAGGCGCTGAGTGAGTGCAAGAATAAATCAATCAATCAGTCAGTGACAAGCCATTAATCCCTGTGCCGGCTTTCAGTCAGCTACATTAAAGGAGTAGAAGGAAAAGGGGGTGTTGAAGAAAATGAACAGAAGACAGTAAAAGAAGCCACAGAGATAAAGATTAGAGAGACCTGTCAGATAAAGAAAAGCAAAGCCTGCTGGTCAGCCTAAAAAAATCTATACTTTTTTTTTCCAGCTTGAAAAATTAAGCCTTATTTAACAGAGTCAGCAGAACAATTACGTTCTCAGAGGTCAGAATGAACAACTTTAACTGCCATTTGCAGTTTTTGTAATTTTTCATCCAACATTACAGGATTAAATAATGAACTCAAACAGTGTTTTTTGCTAAAGAATACGTGAGTCCTAACAAATATACTGACAAAAATGTTGCTGCTGTTATAAGATTAGACAATATAGTCTGAAAAATCTGTGGTTCTAAGAGTTGCATATAGACCATACCAGCAGGTTCATATTATTCTCTATTCAAAGGTGCAAACGCGTCTTTATTACACACAGGTTTCTGACCTGTGTCTCACACACACAGACACTCTATTTTGGTGTAAGCAGAGTACCCCAGTCTTTAGTTCCACCAGCACCATCTACTGTCTCAGATGAGTAAAAGCAGGTGAAGATTAAAAACAAAGATAAAATGAGAACGCAAAGAATCAAAAGGCAGATAGAGAAATGTACAAGAACAGATAGCACTTTAACTAAAATCATGCAAGTCTCTGTAGTGTAAAAGGTCACACGTTTTACTTTCTCCTTGTTACAGATAAGATTCACTGCGGTTTGACACTTGCACATAAGCAGGATATGCTATTTTCATCTGGTATATGTAATCTGAAGCATCATATCTCTGCTATATTGGCACTGTGATTATTGCAACATCACTGTGTCTCCCTGCCTGCTTTTTAACTGCCAATAAACTATTTAAGTCTCTCTTCTTACAAAATACTCAAACTACTCATTTAGTTTGTAAAATAAATCAAACCAATTTACCATTATGACTAATGTAATCATGATGTTAGAGTAAACCATGTCACTAGAGGTCACTGCCGTTCTCAAAGTAAGGTGAGCAGTGACTGTGTGAAACAGTTCACAGCTTACTGGGACTTCTAACAATGCTTCAGAAGACCAACAGCCAAGTCTGGGATTTTAATTGGAACCACACAACTGCACGCTTTTATGAGTTTCCGTTTAACCATCATTGGGCATGGTCGTAACAGTGTGGGTTTCAGGTTCTGTGACATGTACGAGTTTCTGTAACGTTTGTGAATGGCTTAAAAAAGGCAACATGTCCAACAAAATCGATTCTCTCAGCCATCTTTAGCACTCCCTGAATGAAGCATGGGAGCATAAAATTCAAAGTTCAGTCCTTTACATCATGAAACGGTCTACATATAGAAGGCAGGACAGAGGATTCTGCTGAATGTCCTGCTATGACCTTGATCTTAAGTATTCAGAGGAAAGTCAACTCCAGGAACTTGTAACATCATATTACATCATTTAGGTCACGCAGATTGTTAGCGAAGGGCTTCCAACTAAGCTCGCTCCTACTCGAGCATCTTCTTTCAGTTCCTAGCAATGGGAAATAACTGAAATTCCAGACAGCTTTGTTGTAAAACTAACCTCGCTATCCTGTTGCTGTTCTGTGTTTGTGTTAAGAAACACGTGAGTGACTGTGTGGGTATGTGCATGTGGGTGTGGGTGTGTGTTCTAGTGCATCAAATTACACATAGATCTCTTTAGCACAGTCCCAAAGATAGTGTCCAGAGTACAATAGAACAGAATCTATGCAACTGTCACTCAACAACATTTTGGGTGTTAAAACCTGAAACAATTGATGTAATATATTTTGATATATTTTGACAGTGGCATAAGCTGAAAAGAGGGAAGTATATAAGAATAGAAAAAGCAGAACTACATTCAGAATACCCTATGACAATATTTTTCTATCTGCAATAAAGTTTAAGTGTGGTTTTTGTTTCGTTATTGCAACAGAACTACAGACGGTCTAACAACTGAAGAGAACAGAATAGAACTGTAACACAATACAGCTGTGGTCAGATGTTTACATCCACTCATGAATGCCATGGTAATTCTTTTTCCACAGTAGAATGACTGTACAGCTTACATCTTTAATGACTTTAAAGAAACAAGTTTGAATTCATTTTGAATTTTCTTGAATCCACACAAGGTCAAAAGCAAAAGTACACAGACTCAAATATATACATAGACTCCCACTAATGTTTGGTTGGTGGTGCAAGTTGCACATCAACCAGATGCTTTTGCTAGGCATCAACAAGTTTCTGGCATAATTCTAGTTGGATATTTGAGCAAGTTCATTTAAATTGGTTGGTTTCCTGACAAGGACCAACCGTTTAAGAAGTCTCCAATAATTTTCAATAGGTTGGTGGTCGGGGCTTTAGGAAGGCCATTCTAAAACCTTAATGTTAGCCTGTTTTATCCACTCCAGAACCTAGCTTTGGTGTGTTTGGGCTCACTGTCCCGTTGGAACAACCAAGTTTCACCCTTCTAGCTGCTGATGTGAGACGAAGTGGACGAATTTGGAAGTGGTCCTCCTTTTTCATTATTCCATCCACTTTATGCAATGTACCAGTACCACTGACAGCAAAACAGCCACAGAGCATAATGCTACCACCACTAGGCCTGGTAGAGTGTTGTTAGGTTTGAAAGCCTCACCTTTACTCCTGTAGTACTTCTGTACCACGTTCCTATTTGGAAAAAGAATTGATCAAAGAAATCATTACCATGATGAGTGTATACAAACTTCTGACTGCAACTGTAACTGCTGTCATTATGCTCTGTAGGGTAAAATCCAGTTTGTGTACAACTTAAGAAATCTAAAATGTGTGTCTAAAACAGCAAACTAGTTTCACTAATGAAAGCCTCCCATGCAGGAAGAAGAGCAGAGTAAAAAAAACATGCAACACAAAATCAACAATATTTTGTGCATTAAAACTAAAAAAAAATGAATTGAATAATAAAATTAAATAGAGTGGAAATTAGAATATAATAGGCAGCACAGCTGAATGAATGAGACCATAATAAATAATAATAATAGAGGGTGAACATTTTGATGTGTCTTCATCTGTGCAGCAAACAGCTTCTCATAAAACATGATATCAGATGTGTCAAAATGCATTAACATCACTAGAGTACAAAGTCCAAAGCAAATATTTCATACCCCATGATTATCTTTTGTTTTGTTTTGTTTTGTTTTGCACGGTGCACTTCTCCTTTGTTCTCTGTCCTTTGTCTATATCTCTTCCTCCTTCGGCCCCTCTCTTTCTCTCCTTCATTCCTACCTCGGTCACCTTGCAACGACGTGAACCTCTCTCAGACCTTCTTGCGCCGCCGAAAAACACAAATAAGATCATGCCTGCTGAGCTCAGTCTATGCTGAGAGAAGGAGGGAAGGAGGAAGCAAGGAGAAAGGGAAAGACGGGAGGAAACGAGGAGGAAGGAGAGGACAGGAGGGAGGAAGGGAGAAAAGGAGGGGAGGGGGGAAGAGAGAGAGAAAAACGAGACAGGGGTAGTGGATGTAGCTGTAGCTGTGGGCCGGGGGGTGAGCTACCTAGCCCGGGCTGCTCTGCTGAAACATCCATGGGTGGCTGTGTCGGGAGCCACCACGACTCTTCGGGCAGCTTAAACGAGAACTCGGACGGCACTGGAGGTAACTTGCGGGGCTTGTCGACGTATTTTATTGGCCACAAGCTTGCATTTCCTTTTTTTTTATGAAGGGCTTCCTCCAGGCTCCCTGCATGTTGTCCTGACTGGAGGTCTTCTTCCCTTCCTTTTAATATCCGAGCCAGACAGAGCCGAAGACAGACAGCAGCCCTGCCGGGTGTCTCCCTCCATGCACCTGGCCTTAAAACGGCAAACGACGCCTCGTCTGCTCTCTACTTTACAAAGTGGGAAACATTGACTGTGCCAGGCTGCCTCCCTTTGTTCTTTGGTGTTGACTAAGCTAGCCGGCTAAAACGTAGCTAGTTAGCTTGCTAGCTTTCTGCATAACAAATATGGGTCACAGGCAGCAATGGCATGCAAGGGGAGCGCTCAGGCGTGATTCAGTGTGATTTCAGATTTGAATTATGCCCAGACTCTCTGCACAACTTGAAGTTACTGACAGCTCGAGTAGGGGTGCACATATGGCAGCTGCTGATCTTGTCTTATTTTTTATTTTATTTTTTTTATTGATTGTTTTCGTTGTGACCGAGGTGTCGGGTCATGCTGTGTCCTGAAAAGTGGTCGGAAGAGTGGAGGAAGTGCCAAAACTGTAGCTTTATGACTAAAAGCGAAACGTATCGTGTGAGCAAAAAGTGATATATCGCACAAAACTGCAAGTTAAAGGTTAGTTTTATTTACTGAGCAATAAATGGAGTTGCATGCAGTCCCAAAGCATAGTAGGGATGACAGCTCAAGCAGTGAGAAATTGAGTGCGACACTGTCTATGAATGCATGCTGTAGTACATATTCCCTTTATTATATAGTTTACGTTGGTGATATGGATAGGGTGCACAGTGAAAGAAGGGTGCTTTGTCAACTATAAAAGCTCTGGGTGGGGTTTAAGGGGAATTGTTGCGTTTAAATGGTGTGAATCTTTAAAAAAGAGAGAGAGGGGGGTAGAGCCCCTTCTTGTAGTTTGAGGTGTTGTACACAACTTCCTTAGTGTTGTTTCCTGGTTTGTCTGATCTGAAAATGAGTTCTGCTCATAGCCAGTGAGTTATTTTAATTACAGAGCGGTAAATACAGTTGGTCATGGGGGGTGGGGTGGAGACTTAGAGATGCTGAGATAAAACTTGCTTTCCTTTATTCATTCCCTCGTTGCCTCTGCTTCTGTCTTTGTCAGTTCCTCAGGCTTCCTCCCTGACTAGATATTGCGTATAAACAGCAGCGGTATCTGTAAAATGTGGAGGATCAAGAGACGATGCAGCATTAAACTGATGCAGACAAGCAAGCAGGAACAACGCAGTTCAGTTCAACATAGGCACATTTATGTGTCACTAAATCAGATCTCGTAGGCAGGTTTACATTGCAGAAATTTCTATGTTAAATTGTTGTACATAAATCCTTCCTGAATGACACCCAAGTAGGTTACTGTTTAAAGATATACGTGAATTATTGGCTGACAGACGATGTGGAAAGCAGGCTAATGAAGACATATGGACAGAGTCATGCAGAGAAGTTCATAACATGAGAGCATATCCGCAGGAATTCAGGCATGCACTGCTGGAAAATGATTACAGCTAAATGACGCACTAAAATGCTTTTATGTTCCTGATGTTACTGATTGTTTGGTACTTTTGCTAATGTTTTGTATAATCACATAAAATTGTTTAAAGAGCCTGTCCAATGAAAACTGGCACAGTTATATTTTTCCTCTAAAGATAAATCAGGAACAAAAAAAGCTATTCAACTTCGTAGTTGAGCATTTCCACCTTGGAACTGCTTTGTACCTATGTTGGGTCTGGAGCCAAAGAAGAATCCTGACTATTGTAATATATAGTACTTAAGCGAGTCTTAAGCCACTTTTAGCAAAAGAAGGAATGACTGTCAGGCTGTCGGATCTCCATCTGTCCATATTTGCAATCAAGTATAAGCATTTGACATTGTCACACTAAAGGCTCTTTACCATAACTTTTCTAATCAGGGTCCAAAATGAACAACCTTCTAATGTAGTTAGTTTCAGTTTGCCAAATAAATGTAAAACGAGTATCGAGCTCAGGGTCACAGGAGAGGTGGATCAATCGTACCCAGTGGTCAAGTTCCCAGTCTATTCCAGGACTATCACAGTTGACAGCCAGCCATTCATGCTCACATTGATACCTGTGTGCAATTAAGAGTCACAAGTTAACCTAACATGCATGTTGTGGGATTGTTGGAGGAAGCTCGAAGTGAAGTTGGCCAGTGCATTTGAACCCAGAGCACTTCAGCGTTAACTGCTGTACCACTGTGCTACCAAAATAATTGTGGGTTGCTTTTTTTCCTACTCCCTTACATGTGTTCTGGCTCTGAGTTTGATAAGCACACATACATGGCTCAAACCAATGCGTGATTTAGACTTCTGTGGGAAATCTATGTGGTAACTTACGACATAACCGGAAAGTCCTTTTAACCATACACCATAACCTTGTACATAACCCAACGCAGCCCACAGCAACTTGAATGGCGTGGAAGGTTGAAACGCAGGGTTACGAGGAGTTTCCATTTAGTACATAGAATTCCCACAGAAGTCTAAATCACGCGTTACGCAGAGCCTACAGACACCTTTTCAGACCGTCACTTACATGTTGTAGCTGTGTACTGTCGTCAGGGGCCAGTGTCACAAACAGCCCATTCTTGTGCTGTTCTCAATACAGATCAACAAAGGCCTGAAGTAAAATTAAATGTTAAAAATAACAATAAGTGTTCACTTTTCAACTAATCTATACATAGCATCTTCCACACCAGTCTACGTGCGGTCATTGGAAGACTGAAGGGGAGTACTTTTGCTTTGGTTGTGTACCCCTTTGCTCTGTGTAGGTAAACAGGCACAAACTAGTACTATAAAGCAAGCGTCGCACAGCTGCTTTCTGAGCTATTGACTCCCTGCCTGACATTTTCTTCTGTCCTTTACCATGTAAGCAATCATTAACACTAGTCAATGAGCAGATGATTAGGACTTTATGGGCTGTGTGAAGAAGTGGATAATTGAGATAAAGAGCCTACAGTTTAAGAGGGTTAAGTTGATTAAATGGTTAAGCAGCCAGGATTTTTACTTTTATGTTTGATTAGTAAGTTAATTAATTTGCAAATTTTAATGTTCGATATTATTGAAATTGCGCTTCAACTTATTCACAGTTTAACGATTCACAAGAATTTGGCTTCAGTTTTGCTCTGGGCTCTTCTTTATTCAGCATAAAACTTTGTCACTTTGCTGGTGGATTTTGTTTGTTTTCTTTTTAGTGTATTCCAGTTTTCTTGCCTGGTGAGTCAAAGTTAATTTGAAGCACAGTTTCTAACGCTGTTGAACTCAATCCATAAAATATATTTCAATTATGATACATCAACATGTATTAAACCTTGTGCAGTTCACTATTCTTCAGAATAATTTTCACATTGAGCACCTATGTATGAATTTCATTGGCACTGGGAAGTGGTTTACAGTATTTGAGAAGAGTTGAAGGTCAGCACCAGGAGAGGAACTTTAATGTATGTTTATCTGTGTTGCTATCTGTTTACTGTACTGCTGCTGCATTGTTTTCCTCCTCCTTGAAATATCAAAGGCTAAACCTGTCCAACTAGGTCCCCCTTAACCTACTAAATGCTGTGTACTGTAACCTGTCTAATGAGCTTATTTCAAACAGGAAGTCTTTTCAGCAAGTTCAAGCAAGTATTAAAAGTAGCACGGCTAGAGGCTTGTCTTACTAAAGTCAGTTGAAGGTTGGTGTTATTCGACTGTGCCACATGATCATCAGGGTACGTGTATACCAGCAGGTGTAACTCAACACCTTGATCCATCAGCTTGCTCGCACCTCCGTGTCTGTGTTGTGTATTCAAACATACACGCTGTCCTGTGTGTCGGCCCCTTCGGCGGTGATCCAGATGGTGTTACTCACCTGCCTTCACGCTGCAGCCGGAGGGCTGTTAGATGCCAGAACCGTAACCATTTAATTGGGTTTAGTACCAATACATTTTTAGCTTCAATTTGTCTAAATGCTTCATTTAGACCTTATGTTACAGTGTAGGCCCATTTTTAATTGACAATTGAATCATGCTTGTGTTTATGAGCAAAGCTGAAAGTCTTGTTTTGTTTCCAGTGAATCCTAACTTTTGTTATGCCTGCTTCCTCCTTACTCATAATCTCTACTTCTCATTTTTATCTTCTGTGGATTTCCCATCTTTTCTCATCTTGCATCCCACATCTGTCTACTTTCTCTTCCCTACATCCAAATTGCTTTTGTTTGTATTTCTTTCCTTTTCTTGGTATTTCCCCTTTACTCCTTCTTCTCTTTGTTGCTTCCTCCGTTTATTCCCATTTATGTTCACACCTTTGATTCCTCTTTCCCTCCGTCACTTTTATGAGAGTCTTTTTCAATATTTCTGTTTGGTTCTTCAATTTTCAGCCTGCGTCAGTCTTCCTGTTTTTATTAGTTGCATTTTCTCTCTAAATCCCCCCTTTCCTCTCCCTCTCTTTGCCGCTCCCAGTGGCTCTAGGGCGTAACCAGCCCCTGAAGAGAGAGCGGCCTAAATGGAAAAGTGACTACCCGATGACTGAAGGCCAGCTGCGCAGCAAAAGAGATGAGTTCTGGGATACGGCGCCAGCTTTCGAAGGCCGGAAGGAGATCTGGGATGCGCTGCGGGCTGCGGCCAGCGCCTTTGAGAGCAATGACCACCTGCTGGCTCAGGCGATCCTTGATGGAGCCAGCATCACACTGCCACATGGTAACACACATTTCCACAGTGATGGGTCTAGTTGACAAGTCATAGATTTAGCTTTATTTTCTGAAAAATAGCTGTACTGGGACACTGAAATGTCAAAGTCAAAATCTCCCCTTCGAATACTCACGATACAGAGCTTTTACTTCATGCCACCTGTCAGCATTCACTACCACATGCAGCTACTAAATAGTAGCTCTTCAATGTAAAGAGGTTAAATTTACATAGAACAGAGAAGCAAAGGGAGGCTGCTTCCCCAGGAAGTGTCTTTAGATTGCCCCTCTGATAAGTTTCATAAACAGGAAGCAAACTTTGCCACATATTACTGAAGCATTTTGTTTATGTAAGCGCCTTCTTTGCTGTCCTTGTTAAAGTCACAGACTACAATTGACATTTTAGTGAACATGGAAGTAAATAGAGCGATCATAAAGCATCAATATAATTCAGCCTGCTATAAAAGAACCTCTTAGTGATTTTCAGTGACCACATTTTAGAGTTTAGGCTTTAGCTGCGAGGAAGTGCTGCAGAAGTAACCCATAAATAATAAATAAGGGGCATGTTCTTGCTCTGCTGAAAGGAGGAAGTAATAAGTCACCTAAGTATGCCAAAGAGTTCAAAACACAAGAGCATTCTCTTAGAACAAATCTATAAAATATATGTGGCTCAAATTCAGGAAGCCCAAATCCAAGCTGTTATAATAAGCTGCTGTAGTAGGCTCTCTACGCGTGGATGTGTCATTCTTTATTGTTCCCAATTCATCAAACTTCACAAAAATAATACAGTTCTGTGCAGAATCCCTCATTTCTTTATATTTTACTTGAAAAATGGGAAATAGATGCAGAGTTGTTGAAACATGCAAACATACAGAGAAATGCAGGGCATAAGGCAAAAACAGAGTTTGTATAATTCTACGAAGCTTGGAAGGGAATATTATTTTTAAGCATAGCCTGAACTTTAATAAGCAAGCTTTCTTGTAATTTCTTTAAGTAGTTTTCAAGAATAGTTTCTTGAAGCACATTAAAAGCCCTTCTTTAGATGTTTGCTCCCTTTTGGTCTGTTCTATGTCAACGTGATCCCACACTGTTAATAATGTTCAGAGTTCTGGGTCTCTGGTGAGGCCAATCCATGATGGATTATAGCCCATTCTGCCAGTTGCTTGGTGAAATTTTTCCAAAGAGAGTGCTGCACCAAAAACATTCTGGTGATTGCTTCGGTCACCAGCAGATTGGAACAGTTACCTGTATTTTCTGTGGAAAACACCAATTTGGCTGCAAACACAGTCAAGCAGTAGTGAAACACTGACTGGAAACGATGGCTTCAAAGAAATGTGTTTGCTGCAGCGAAGAGGCAGAGCTTTTACTTTGAAGACGGATGATGTCCCATTTCTGGTTTCTTCTCACAGTTTCACTACTGTTTGGAGACCACAGGAAGGGACCGAAGCAGTCGCAATGAGGCTTTTGCCAGCTGGTCTGGGACATTTTTCGAATTTTTCCTCTAGCGACCAGTGGTTGCTAAGTGGTCACTGACCTACCTCTCGGCCTTGGGTAACTGGGGCCTTATTAACTTGATCGTATAATCCACATGCCCAACATTTTGGGCATGTGACATTAGATGGTTAGTGGTCACCTGACTGCAAAACCTGTATATGTATATTTTAAGTACCATTAAGAACCTCATGTCAGTGCCTTACAATGTCTACTTTATTCCTCTCAGTAGTTTGGCTAGGTCAGATCAGGTCCTGCTGGGCTGCAGCTGTGGATTCTCTAGACCTGACATCATTGTTTCACTCTACCAGCAGTGCAGTGCAGAGAGTAGACACAACACTTAAATATTTTCACCACTCACATATTTACATTTTCTCAGTCAGTCATGCAAAGCATTGATTTCAGATTTCTTTCACCATTCTGCCCTTGTTCACCAGGACACTTTTGGTCTTCCAGTACTGCTTTACACTTAAACTGAGCAGCATACAGGAATCAGAACTCACATTCCTAAATGTTTTCATCACAATTAATACATCACATGTTGTACAATTGGGATAGAGGGAAAGATGGATGGATTCTTAACTGGTCCCACAAGGGAAATGACTGTGTTCTGTGCAGCAGAATAAAGGCAAGTTTGCTTAAATCTTTTGGCTATGTGTGGTTGGCTGTGACGTCTGTTTAATAGGTTTTAAGAAACAAATTGAAGTTGCGTTTTGTTTGATGAGAAAAGGCTCATCTTGAACATCAGGCCACCATTCTAGGTCTGCAGCAAAGGAAACGCATGAGAAAGAAACAACACATTCACAAATTTAAAGCAATTTTATTATGTCCAACATCCTAGTTATCACTCTTAGCAAGTTAAATATTAAGAAATCCAGAGTACAGCTGAGGCTGACAAAGCCATCATTAGTTTTACACACACGTGTTGATGTAGCTAAAGAAAACCCAGGGTATTTTTGTGACACCAGAATAAAACAATCACTGTAATCTGTAGGATTCACTTTATGGCTGTCTTTTCAGTAGCTGTTTACATTTAGTCTGCACAAGCATGGTAAAAAGAAAATGTTTGCTCACTATGGGACCAAACAGCGATCCTCAAAAATCTTTTAAAATTGCATTACCATTACTAGCTGAGACTTTGTTTGTGAACCCTGAAATGAGATTCAAGTCTTTGTCTTTAGAAAGCATAAGGAAATTATAGAGCATCTTTTCTGGAGCCATTTGTTGTCATTAGCCATTCATCCATTCATTTTGTGCTGCTTATCTGTCTTGAGGTATCAGGGGCATGAGGCCAACTCTTTAAGCACTTATGGGGACACTGAGTTGTTACAAAGCCATCCCAGAAACTACATCTCTCCAACATCTTTCCTGGGTCTCCACCAGGAACAAAAACACCTCACCTAGGAGGCGTCCATGAGACAACCTTGTCAGATTCCCAAACAACCTCATCCAGCTCCTGTTGTGGAGGAGTAGCGGCTTTACTCATATCTCCTCCTGAATGGCCAAGCTCCTCATCCAAAGGGAGACAAGCCACAATTCAGAGGAACCTAATTCCTCACACAATCTTATTCTTTTGGGCACAGCTTGTGACCATAGGTGAAGGTATGGTCACTACAGCAGGCCAGTACAGCATTCTGTATCTCATTGTGCAGCTGTAGTGACAATAAAGGCATTTTATTCTATTCTATCTGCATCACTACCAGTACCACCTGAATCCATCTGTTAGTCTCCCAGTCTACTTTCCGCTCACTCTGTGATACCTAGGTCTTCCAGCTGAGTCCAGCCATGTAGATTCTCATCCTGTCCACTTCACACACTTCTTACAAGAGTGAAAGTTGGAGGTCATCGTTCAATGAAGCCAACATTGCCAAATCATCTACAACAGCAGATCCTGATACCACTAATCTCAAAACCCTTCACCCCTTGGCTGTGCCTAGAAATTTTGTCCATCAAAGTTATGAATAGACTCTTTAACAAAGGGCAACCTTGGTAGAGTCCAGCTCAGGATCCAGTCTGATTTACCGTGGGTAACACAAACCAAGCTCTTACCACACTTGGGAGGCCGAATAGCCCATAATAATGGGCTAATACCGCATACTCCCAAAGCACCCCTCAAACCACATCCCTCGGGATGCGGTCATTTGATTTCTCCAAGTCCATAAAATACATGTAGACTGGTTGGGCAAATTCCCACGCAGTTTTGAATATCCTTGTGAGGATGGAAAGATTTACGGATTCACATCACTTATATTTTCATCCTTTAAAATTCAAAACGTGTTGGGGGGGATATGCAGCGCAGCAAGCACTTCAACAACATGTTTCTTTGCTTTTGTCATAAGATTTATTCTTTAAAATTTGGTACAAGGCTAATTCCACCTTGTGGGTGGAATTTGTTTTTGTTTGTTTTGATGAAATGCCACAACCAAAAGCATCAGTACCATCTGGAATACATTGGCATTCTGCAGCTGAAAAATAAATAGCTGTTGAAGGGAAAAAAATCAAATGAAGATCCTTTCCAGATCATGTTTATACATTTTCATTGAGCCATGTTAAAACTAATATTTATCTTAGCCTTTTGTGATGCCGGCTATCACTACTTCTTCATATTGTGCCCTCTCTGTTATCCCACATAGAAGGAAATTCATCAGAGCCTAAATAAACAACTGTTTAGTTGGTGTGCTGAAATATTGGAGGTAGGGCAGCTCAACTGTAGATTTATTTGCTCAAATTTATATTTATTTTATGTACCTGATAAAAGCAGAGAGCTATAAAATATTTAAACATGCTCTCCAATTATTTATGTAGACTCCTGCACAATATATAATAGTGTGGTTGTGGTTGAAATAATTGCTGCACTTTCATTTTGTGGTGGTTTTTGGTGATTGCTGCTACGCAGTGGGCTACACGTGCCAGAAACCAGTCTTTTTGCCACCTTATTCCTTCACAATTACATGAACTCTGCACTTTTCTTGAAGGCAAGAGTTACTTTCATGTCCTCACCGAGGCCAAAGTTGTCATCATCTAGAGAGTAGTGAGAACTTTTCTGGGCTTCTGCTAACTCATCTGGGTCTTGGTTACAGGAAAACTCACTGCTACTCTCGGGTGGATCGTGTTTCGGTTTAAGTCATAAAACGGCGCAACAGCAGCAAGGTGACCTTTTTTTAAAAATGTCATTTAGAAGAAACTGTGGTCAGGCGGTCTTCTCACTTTTGTGGGGAGAGTTTTTCATCTTTTTGGATGTCATCATCAACTTAATCTTCTGTTTTTGTTAATCCACAATAAATATAACCTTTTAGTTTTTTGGTATGAAAAGTTTGAATTATTTTGCAGGGTATGTATCTGTCAGGAATCCCCCTCATGAACAGAATGGCTTGCATTTTTACTCGTGGACACAACCTCTTCAGTATGCTATAATTCCCACTTTCTGTCCACCAACTCTTTATTGTCAGAGTCTGAATCACGGAAATGACATAATGTTTCTTTATGTTTTAGCCCAAGATGAGACTTTCCCTTTTTTCCTGCTTCCACAGTCTGTCCCCCTACAATCTTTATTTTCTATTTGTATGACTCTCATTTCTCCATTTCATATCAATCCAGGGTATTATGAAGCATAGTTCAGGTTTTGGCTTTGTTGAATGGGAAAAAATATGTTTTAACTTTCACTTTATTACAAATGACTAATAGATTTCTTTAAACAGAACGTATTCCATCTCATGCACAGCAAGGTATATATATCTATATATATTATATAACTTTTTTGTTTAGACAAGTAGTCCATGAAGAGTTACGAAAAGGAAAAATTAGAAATGACCCTGCTGTTCACTTTAGTGTTTTATGGCTCTGCATTTGAAGCTCCCAGTTAATCATTTACCGAGTTCTTACACTTCTGTTTATATTGTAATGTGATTTATTGACAGTGGCAATTCCTGCAAACCATAATCTGTAGCTTTCATTTGATTTATTAACCAAATTAATATTTCGATATTTTTTTAAATATATTGAATTAATTGGTTATATTCTCCGTTCTTCCAGGAGCTCTGACCGAATGCTACGATGAATTGGGGAATCGATACCAGCTGCCAGTCTACTGCCTCTCTCCCCCAGTCAACATGATCGAGGAACGCTCCGATGAGCCCGACGGTTCAGATCCTGACTCCGGAACCGCCGACCCGTCCTTGGGCAGCGCCGGTGATCCTGGCACAGGAGGGGAATGCCAGCTTCGGCTCCGCCTCTCCACGGGTCGCGACCTCCGGCTGGCAGTCCGTTCCACGGACACAGTAGGCATAATGAAGCGGCGTCTGCAAAGTCAGGAGGGCGTGCCTGCCGCAACGCAACGCTGGTTTTTCTCAGGGCGGCCTCTGACAGACAGACTGCGCTTGGACCAACTCAACATCTCAAGAGACTATGTAGTGCAGGTCATCCTCAGCCAGCGACCACCACCAGAGCCTGAAACTACACCAGAAACATCAGGGCCAGTGGCAGCAGAAGAAGTAGCCGCACTGCCACAAGAGCCCACGCCGGAGGAGGATTGATGCTCCCAAACTTGCAGCCTGGAGCGGGGCATACCAGTGATGTGATAGTATAAAAGTTGGAGGATAACAAGGGACACAAAAGAAGCTGATTTCTCTTCTCTTCTCTTCTCTTCTCTTTTCTTCTCTTCTCTTTTCTTCTCTTCTCTTCTCTTCTCTTCTCTTCTCTTCTCAGACATTTTTTGCTGAGAACTTTGTTTGGGCTGATATTAGGCATCTGCTGGAGCATAAGGACTCTTGGATTGAGAAAAGACAAATCCTTTTGGTTTTTACACATTGACATTTTGACCTTTTTTGAAGTCTTTTTAACTGTTCCTATGGAAACCAAACAGCAAAAAGAAAACTTTGTCAGATGGCTAAAATGGGTTTTCTTAGCAACACTGATATTTGAATGTTTCTGTGTTTCAGTTTCCATTCAAGTTCTGCTCTTTGGCAAAGCTGGTTCAGCACAGAGAATTCTTCGTATAAGGCGACAGGGTTACGCGTGTACTTTCACAGCATATGTTTTCAATTTAGACATTTCAAAAAGACACTTAACAGTACTGAGTTATTCAGAAATTCTTCATTTAAGTACATGATAGTAAATCAGTCAGGAATGCGTCAGGGGATAAAGTCAGTATACAAACAGCCATAAAGGAAGTTTGGTGTAGTTGGTTAGCAAGCAGATGTGTTCTCCTTCTTGAGGCTGCACTCAGAGGACATGACTGGATGCTTTACCAAGCTGCTGCTGCTGGATCATATTCTTTATTTCACTCTGCTTCACTGAACAATCAGATTAATCATGTTATAAGTAGTCAGCCTGTGCGTGAGAGTGCGTGTGAATAAGTGTATGTGCGTGCGCGGATGTTCATATATGATCAGGACACAACCACCACTCATTCATGTGGCGAAAAGGATGGACATCAGAAACACAGTTGCATATTTTGATTAAAGACAGAATGTTTTTAATGAAAACTAGTCATTGTTTGTTTTCTTCGATCTCTCTTTCAGAATTTCATATTTCAATGAAGACTTGGGACTGATACGCCACAATACTTACACTTACTACAACTCTGGGATTGCCTTTTAATGCTAGTTTATGACTTGCTTAGTTTTTCCTCTTCTTGTGTTTTAATTAAGGTGATTTCCTCACTCATTTTCTTTGCTTAATACATTACAAATATTACACGTCAAATGGTCTCACAATGTAATTGTTTGTAGATTGCATAGTATTGTGTAAATGGCCTGTATTTGTAAGGACCCCAAAGCGCTTTACACTACATTCAGTCATCCACCATTTACACACTGGTGACGACAAGCTACATTGTAGTCACAGCCACCCTGGGGCGCACTGACAGAGGCGAGGCTGCCGGACACTGGCACCAACGGGCCCTCTGACCACCACCAGTAGGCAACGGGTGAAGTGTCTTGCCCAAGGACACAACGACCGAGACTGTCAGAGCCGGGGCTCGAGCCAGCAACCTTCCAATTACAAGACAAACTGCCAACTCTTGAGCCACGATCACTCCTTGTGTATTCCCATGCACATAGCGTCAATTTAAAGTTACAAATAGAAAAAATTATCTCGTATTTTGTGGCTAATATTGAAAGGAAAGGTTAAGGCTAAGGGCAAAAATTAACTTTCTTTCTTTTTACTTGGGTAAAATGAGCTGTGTGACATCCTCAATACCATTTTTAAGAGTACTGAATTTACACATCATCACCTCCTATAAGTGTAATATTTTGCATCAGTTTTAATTTGAACGAAACCCTCAGAATGGTTTTAAAATGTCAAAACAAAAAAACAACAACATTTGGCTTGTCTAATTTGTTTGGGTCTTTGGACAGGTACTGTAGCCATTTCCATTATAAATGTCAGGCTAAAATAATCACCTCCTGGCTTCAGTCACAACACCATAATAATGTAATGTAAGCTCCCAGAGCACTGTTTTTGTGCTGATGTTAATGCCACGGGTGTTTTTGGAATTTTGCAAATTCTGAGTCATATCTACAAATATAACAGCAGAGCACTACTGACTCTTACGCACCATGTGCCTCAGCAACATCCCCCACATGCTCTGTAATTTCACGTGGTCAACCACTTTGCGGCTAAGTTGCTGTGCTTCCTAAATGTTTTCACTTTGCAATAATACCAGCTGATTGAGGGAAGCAATTTCACAAACTGACTTGTCACAGCGCCACACTTGAATTCAGTTAGCTCATTAGAACAACTCATTCTTTCACGAATGTAAAGGCAGACTGCTTGGCTTGATGGTTTTATGCTCTGCGGGACTGAAAACACCTACATTTAAGAGGGACTGTTTCTGTCCTTTGTTGTGTGATTACAATTCAGTAATGTGTCTTATCAATCTTTAAAAAACTAAAATGTAGGATTCCCCAAAAGATCAAATTATAATTTCAGGATCTGACACTGATATATCCATGATAATCTAATCTGTTTTCTCTGTCTAGTCTCTTTAACAGGAATAATACAGCACTCTAAGCTTTCCCTTTTCTCTATCATTTCAACATCATTGTTTAAGCCCATTCATTTAGTCCTGGCAGAAACTGGAAGTTTTCTTGAAAAACCCAATTACGCAAGCATTGATTAATTGGATTTGCTTTGGAAAGAAGTGCTGCTAAGCGGCATTCCCACCTTGACAAAGACATACCTGCTATCATTCAGCTGGTATGAGGAAGGAATGCCAGCTGCCTCTCCGCAATTCCTGTAAAATACAAAGGAAGTTAAAGAGTTGATAAGCCACTTGTTTAATATTGAGAAAAGTCGCACCGTGCACACACACACACACAGGGAAGTGGATGTGGTGTAAGGTTAGTATGATATGACATTTTTAGTCCTCATAAGAATACGAAATAGGGTAGTGGTGGGGAAAAACCTTTTACTTAATTGAAGTGAGGGTCCAAGCAAGGAAATTGCATTTCCTTTCAAAACAGCATAAAACACACTCCCCTTGAGTCATCTGTTGCCTTTTTTTTTTTTTAAATAAACAAAGGTTAATCAAAAGAAACCCCTATACCTATGTGTATTTATGGGAAAGGGTCTACGAGCTGTCATTACAGATGCAACCACACAGGCATGCTTAAATGTTAGTGGTTATTTTGGAAAGAAAACGCTCTGCAGGTAACTTCCCAGATGTATACGTTAAAAAAAAAAGAAAATGCAACAGTGATTTTTCCATTTGGTCATTGCGTTTACAAAACTCCTTCAGATAATCCTGTTTTGTTTTTTTGTTTTGTTTATAATCTGGGTTTTCTCCTTTATTTCATCCCTGATGATTCTGTTCTCTTGACGCATTCTGTGGAAGCGTCCTTTTTCTTGTTCTTCTTTAGAAGTCCCATGACGGCGATCTAGATTACCTGCTCCACTTTCAGTGGCGTATAACCATATTTAAACATTTTAGGGGTTGCAGTTCTGTTTTACAGAAGTTTCTGTATCATTAGTTGGCCTTACTTCCCCCCCAAAGTGGTTAGTGTGATCACACAATCATACATCAGATTACAGCGTGGATTTTGTGCCGAATGAATTGTCGTCTTCAACACAGCTAAATTAATCAAGCTTGACAAAAGAGGAGAGCTGGGTGGAAAGCTAGTGGTAATCCATTTATTTTGATCATTCATTAAATTTCCTTTCATGTGCAGTGTGGTCCATTGTCATCGTCATCATTGCTCAGGTATTAAAGAGTTCCTCTTTTGAGTGGGGATTTCTCAGCCTGACGTATAAATGCAGCTGCAGCTGTTGCCTTTACACAGACAAACACTGCTTACTACATCTGGTTCCAGTGTGAGATTTTGGATCAAGTTTTACAAGGTAAGATCTATTATATTCCATCTGATTGTCACAGATATTCAGGAGGAGGAATAATCTGCTCACTTTGGGTTATGTAAAAATCAAAATGTTTAAAACTTCTTATATAATTGAAAATACTTGTACACACTTTGAAAATGCTGTTGTACAGGTTTGCAAATTTGAGTTCTCATCCTTTGAGGGGTCAAAAAGGTTTTAGGAGGAAATATCTGATTATTTTTTTTATACTATTTCATTTGATATCTTCTAATTTTTTTTATTAGATTTAAAAAAAAAAAAAATTGAATTTTTTTTTACTAAACTAACAGATAGTTAAACTAAGGATATTTTCTCTGTAATTTTATTTGATTTTAATTAGTTTTCCAAGTTCACAATTCTTTTGTTGTTATTTTATTTTAGTTAACACTGCTTTGATTTAAAGGGTTAATTTTTTACTTGAGTATTTCACTTTTTTCAAGGTTTAAAAAAATATTTTTATTTGTTTATGTAAAAGAGTCCCATCACTTCCTTTCTTTTGTTACAGATGCATACATTTTTGCTCATGGTTGTGTGGGCTATACTGAGTGGCACCAGTGCTGACACCCAGCAAACAGATGTCGAGACACTCGTGGATAATGGTATCTCCTTGTCTTTGAATATTCCTCCATGTTTTCCTTTTTGTTTTTAATTTCACCAACAGTAAAATCAATTTTTTTGTTTTACCTAGTTGTGGTCCTGAGGGTGCCCTCTTTTACGGGTAGCATGGTTCACGTTCCTTTGACCTGCGGAGAAGCTTTTCAGAATGAGCCTGTGTTTTGGAAGAAAAATGGTAACGCAGCTTTTAATTCAATTAATTTCACTTATGTAAAGAAAAAGTCAAAGTCACAAGAACTTTCTTTTGTTTGTTTGCTCTATAGCTCATCAAGCTTTTGTTTATCCAGACGTCAAACTTTCCCCTTTGTCTCTTTATGGCTTTTTATGACCACATTGTAACAATGAACATGTCTGTGTCTCAGGTCAGGAGCTCAATCCGCCTCTGCAGGGGAACCAAGTCCAGGTCCTGGTGGAGGAGATGAAAGGAGGGAACTACACTTGCCACCTCAGTCCAAGTGGAGAATACCTGAACCACACTATGATCTTAATCCAGCTTAATCCAGACAACAGGACAGTCATATTGGAAAACAGAGAAGGAGGTAAGTTGAAAAAAAAAGAAAGAAGGAAGGAAAGGAGCAAAGACAAAGAAAGAAGTGAAACGAGTAGGGGAGGGAGAACAAAGAAGGCATGCATGAAGGGAAAAGGGCAAAGAGCAGATTTTCTTTGACTGGATTTAGCCTCAAGCTTTCTCTGAAGAAGAAATGGTATTGATGGGACTGAATAGCTAAGATGATGGTCAGATTGGGATTTAGGATAAGAAAAAAATAGGGAAAGGGTGTAAGGGTGGGGTTCCAGAGCAGAAAACAGAAACTGGATCAAAGGATCACCATTAGTAGTGTCAAAGGAATTTTAATAGAGAAGATGAGGGAAAAGAACAACACAGTGAGCAGGCTTTATATTAGGCCCATCATCACATTGTTAGTGCTCATGTTTCTCCATAAGGTTTCAGCTTTGTAAATCTCAAACATTATGTTTCTGCAGTTTTGTGCTATGAGGCAATGTTTTCCTGTGATGGAACAAAACCTTAAAGTTGAAGTGAAGAGGCAGCTACAAAGCTTTTTTTTTCTCATTTACAGCAATTGTATCAATGCCCTGAGTGATTTATTTGTGTTTACTCGATGGGATCTAGAAGAACAATGAAACACTACAAGTGTAAGCTACACTGTTCATAAGAACATTAAACAAAAGAGAGGGAGGGGACTGACAGTAATTCTGTTGCTCCAGGTCACATCCACTGCTCGGCACCAAACTATACAGGATTCTTTCACTGCTCCTGGAAAAGAACAGCGCTCAGATCTGATGCCAGTGTGGTTTTGGTTAAGGCTGAACGGTAAGGACAAAGACAATGCATAGCATACTTTGGTTGGGTGCTGGTGTGGAGGAGGTGCTCTAGATAGTATTTTAACATCAACTTATATTCATATTCCAGTTTTACCGACGATATCCCCTGTGAGCTGGATGCCGATGCATCAGGGGTTCGCTGCCAAGATGCCCACTGCCCATACAAAGAGGAGCAACATCACATTTCCTTCACCGTTTACATACGCAGCCATGCTCGTTTGGAGGCCTACACAAAGTCTTTCTACCTGAGAGAAATCGGTAAGTTTGTTTTTGTGTATTTTAGCGTATGAAAAGTAACTTTCTTAGTCATCGTGCCGTGATTTCCTCTCTCCATTCTCTTTCTTTTTTAAACTTTTCCCACCTCATTTCTTTCCCTCCCAACTCAATAAAGTGAGACCGTCAAAACTCCCTAACCTGCACATCAGTGATGGGAAGGTGTTCAGCTGGGACTACCCTGATACTTGGGAGAAACCCTGCGCCTATTTTGGCCTACAGTTTGAGGTCAAGCTGGTGCACAGTGGACATCCCTGCAACAGTGACAATCAAATAATTGTAATTAATACACGTACATCTATACACCAGATTCATATCTTTTTGCTGATGTCCAGTTTAGTCGAGGTTTCTTTGTCTTTATTAAGTCGCCTCTTCTTTGTGCAGAATATCACCACTGATACAACCAAATACGAGGTTGGCGTTAAGACCAAGAAGTATGTTTTCTGTGTGCGAGCTCAGGACAAGTTCACCAGAGGGCCGTGGAGCCACTGGAGTCAGTGCACGTAAGTGTATTGATTTTTATTTATTTATTTTTTGCTAATTCTGTTCCTGTGCAAGGTTTCACACTATTTACAAATCATTGTATACTGACTGATCCAATCTGTACTGTTTTGTTCTTTTTACCAACAGAGTGAACAAACATAACGTGGCATGCTAAGCGTTAGCCGCTGGACTCTGCTGCCGCACCAGAAAGAGGAAAACAGTTTTTAAAAATATTATAATTCAGAAGAAAAAAAAATGGTCTAATACATTTTTTCAAGTGATGCACAACATATGAAGCTGTGCTTCAGGAGTGAATGTATACCTGTACAGTATTTATTCATCCCTCTTCATCCCCATTCGTTATGTCTGTGGAACTACAGAACAATGTTACAATAATGATTTGTACTGTGATTGAAATGAATTAGTATTTCCTTCATGCCCTTTTTAACTTATTTATATCTGTTCAGAATGTTTCTCAACATTTTATAATAAATTAATGAACATATCAGTTTATTGTATTTTCTTTCATTTTATAACAGGGCATCTCAAAATGTATTTGAACCCATGGGTTATCTATAGAGTTTATTTTGAGTGCAGAACATACAAAAGATGAAAAATGCACTGACAAACTAGAAAAAACACAAAATCATAAAACTAAAGTACTTGTACATATTTGCATATTTTCTATTCTGATATTGTGCGAGTTGCATGTGTATTAACTCATCATGTGGCTACGTGAGAAATCAATAGGTAATAACAATGACAACAGTAGGAAAAGAATAGCCAATAATAATACTGAAAAAATATTTATGACATTTAAATGAAGGGGAGGGGGGCACTAAAAAACCATGGTGTTTTGGGAGGTGTCATTATTGGCCAGGTCGTTAGTGTCTATGTTCTTTATTCAATGAATTAACCTTTTGTCTTTTATGGTGTTCATGGTGTACAAGTTATGAACAGGAAGTAATGAAATGTTTCTCACTGTAAAAGATGAACTCATTTTTAACTACCCTTTAGGAATGTAGAACAGTACAAGCAAGCGAGGTACAAAAAAAGGTTTATTTTCCTATTTACAGCCACAATTTCATCGATGAAATGAAGAAAACACACAAAAAAGGCAGAGCTCAAGAAATGAAAAGAAACTGAATTTCCAGGGACTGCTTGACATATCATATAGCTTATGTTTCCAGAGCTTCAGCTTCATAAAATGAGGCCCACCTTAATAAGTACTGAAATGTGTAAAAACCCACTTTAGTTACAAAAGAGAAAAAAACAAAACACACAATTAAAAAAATGTGCTATCCAGTTCTTGTATTCTCATCACCTTTAGTTGATTCATTGACATTTGGATGTTCCAGAAACATTTCAATGAAGAGCTGTCACGATCTAACGAGCATCAACGAAATAAAACCTATGCTTTATGTCCGTTCGAGTGTTGCGTCCTGTGATGTAACAGAATCAGCATGCACAGAAAAACATGAATACGTTTCTGGACATGTATGCACACAAATATCCAGCCATGGAAGCCTGACTGTAATATGCATGTACAGAATGTAAATAACAAAAAACAGGCCTGTTTGTAGTGACCACCTACAGACACGAAACAAATGGTGTCACACTTGTTCACTAAAGCCACTTGTTTTGATGAAATATTTTAGCTAGCCAGTTCTAAGACCAACAGATTTTGGTCTCTCAGTAGTTTTTAGAATTGCTGCATATGTCTGCATGTGCAGGCTGCTGTTATTTGTTTGACGCTCAGAAACCTTCCAGACGTTCCAACTTTTCACTTCATTTATTACAAATCAAACAGACAATCCAAATACTACATTAAAAAAAACACGTTAAATTACCAGGATATCCTCGCATACTGAAAACACTTTCAATGGTTACGTAACTTCATTTTGCTTATTTGTTTCTTTTCGCTCTTTAGCTTTTAGCGGTCAGTCTCTTTGAAGGCAGGCTACTGACCTTAACCATAATGAAATTAGATTTGTATCTTCTCCTACTCACTTGGTACAGCAGAGAGGCTTGATAGAGTATTTTTTACTGGTAATCAACTTAACACATCTGCTACTATTCACCCATCTAAAATACCAAGCAAGTGTAAAAGATCTCGAATACTTTCAGGAAATAGTGGACCTCAGTTATCTATATTAAACCCTTGTTGACCACCATGAGTAAACAGGTGAGCTGGAGTCTGTGACATAAAATCAGTGTGGTCTCAAACAGGATTTTTTTTTCCACAATGCACCTTGCACACTGAGAGTAACTGTAAACAATATTTGAACAAACAAATGTTCCAGACTAAGAGAAGGCAGAGAACATGCAGATATATAAACTGGGAAGCCCGTCTCAGTCCTGAGGTTTTGACCTTGTGTGTAATTGTAGGGTTAGTGGTGGACTTTTAGTGAGGTTTGGTATGAAGGACTTTATGTTTGTTCTTGTGTTTGACAAGCAGATGATGCATTGGTTGCATCCACTCCAAGTCTTTGCGCTGATAATATAGTCCCTCTTCAGTGGTGCTGCCTCTTAGATAGGTACCTGCAGAAACAAACAGGCACACATTCAGGGCATATTTTAAACACATTCAGTTGAATTCATGTTGATTTGGGGAAATGTACAAATGACACTGGGATACAACATTAAAAATAAGTAACTAAATAATGGAAGAACATTTAAAGCCTTTACCATGTACTAGAGATGGACCGATCCGATATTACCTATCGGTATCGGTCCGATACTGACCTAAATTACTGGATCGGATATCGGATAAAAATAAAAAATGTAATCCGATCCGAAGTATCACAAAATCACCTCACAAAACGCGCTACTTGGCGTAACCCAGCTCGGCGCATCGGAGTAGTATGTGTCACGTGATAGAGCGGCTGTTGTCTGCGAGACCTGTTGGCGGTCTGTTGGAGCATTTGGAGCCTCGTTACATGCTTCCTAACCGTGGTATTTCATCTCGGCGAAAACTATCCCACAGAAGTAAGGCAAGTTCATCCCTGAATGTTTGCATAGTATTTCCACGTTAAGCTTAACAACTGATGTATTGAGCCACAGCTGGACTGGCCATCGGAGTTCCATATTGAGGTGAAAAGGAAGCGATTTGTCCCGTACTTCAGCTGGAATTCAAAAATAGACACAAAGCTGGAGTTATTCTGTCTTTGTTGCGCAGTTGCATCTACTTCTCTCATTCACTTCTCCTTCCTCTCCTGTTATTACTTCAAACATGAAACTGATCAATGATCAGTTTCATGTTTTTCTGCCGCAAGTCCCGTCTTTCTTGTTTGTTTATTGCCCACTTTGCGCTAGAAAGAGGAGACCGCCGGATAAACAACAGCAGCACGTTTAAACGTGATAAGCTGTTGTTAGAATTTATTTAATATTAACTTTGTAGTATCAGCTGAGGTTTGCTGGAGCCACAGCTGTAAAAGCTGCTGGTCATGATATCCGTTTGGATATGTGGTGAGAGGGAAACATGAAGATGAAACCAGGAGAAGTCCTTACTGAATCATCAGAGCTGAACAGGTGATGGAGAAACAGGTTTACCTTTTAGGTGACATGAATGAGTTGAAGGGAAGTTATGAACTGTTTCTGAGAGACAAATAACACCAGGATCCTTTTTTACGTAGCTGACAGCTGGTAACTGTGCAGGGGCGGGTCTAGCAAAGTTTTGTCGGGGGCCAGGTAGGGCATTAACAGGGAAAGGGGGGCACAAATAAATACTTTTCTTTGTTATGTCATTTAAAAACTTTGAATAAATAATTATCTGAATCTTACAACAAAAGTGGTCATCTGATTAAATGTATAGAAATCCATTATTGTATATAGTAACTAATAAGTCTAATATACACCCTAATAAGCTATAGTACTTTTTCCTTTGGGAAGATACCATCTGTGAAGTCTGCAATTCTGTTGAAGAAAGATGTTGAATCTATTTAAATATTGTAGAAAAATAATTGATTTCTATGCATTTGTTTTACACTTGCATTAAATTAAAGTTGATTACATCGATTAAGGGCGGGGGGTGGTTCCCGAATATTTTTGCTGGGAGTTGGCAACCCTATTAGTTAGGTTGCTTAATATTTCCACTAAGTACTCTTTAAAATACCAGAATAGGGAGGATGGTGTAGGTTTAAATTTATTAGATTGATCAGTGTTACTGAACTATAAAATGTTTTGGGTGGAGTGCATTTTTTGCATACAGGTATAACAGAATAGCTTCAGTCTCTTGTTTTTTAAAACTTGAGTATGAACTTATACAAAATGCAGCAAGATATTTATATAAAAAACACAGTTTTATTGATTACAAAATACGCTATATCAGATTCATATCGGTATCGGCAGATATCCAAATTTATGATATCGGAATCGGTATCAGACATTAAAAAGTGGTATCGTGCCATCTCTACCATGTACAGCACAAACAAATTATATCATAAGTTGGACAGTCGATTAAATAATCAACCATGTACAGTCCTACGACATCACAGATAGCAAAAATAAAGCTAAGAATGGACACAACAAAGTGCAAAGGAGAAATTTGCACTGAGATCTCACCTTTTAGCCTTTCCATCACAACTGTAAATAAGAAAGAGCTCAACACTGATCCCTGATGTAACTCTACCCCGACCCTAAACTCATCTGTAATTCCTACTGCACACCTCAACACTGTTTCACAAATTTCTTGCCACTGGTGAGTTCCTCATTGAGTACCACAGTTACTCTCTTTGCTTGGGATGCACAAGTCTCCTTCTTACTTTAGATTGTGTTCATTTATCCCCAGAATTGGATGCATTTTTTAGGATGAATTTTATACTTTAAATAATCTGAAATGAAGTAAAAATTTAAGTAAGATTCATGTGTGTGTTGGCATTAGATGTTATTTTTTTAATATATCTAGTATTTTTTTGTAAATGGCTGTTCAGGTCTAGCATGTGCTGTAGGTTTGAAGTATGCAACTACAACTATGTAAATGATACTGTTTAGCTGTTCAAGGAGTGCATACCTCTCCCAGTGTTTGTGGTTGAGTCCACTGAAGTCGTCAAGCTTGGCGATTTCTTTGAGGTATTGAGACAGTTTATACAGCTCTCTGTCCCGCTCCCTGTTGAGGTGGGCCTTCATGAAGGGTCGGATCTAACACAAATTCACAACAACAAATAAAGAAAAAGTTTCATTAAGATCTGTAGTTAATTGTACCAAAAGAAGAGAAAAATGGTCAAGATAATTGTATGAACTAACCAACCTTAAGTCCATTCTGTGGGTTCATAAGAAAGTTTCTTCCAATGTCGTCAAACATAATGGTGTTCTTCCTGTTATAAAATTCTCCGTACTTCCCCCATATCACACCTAAGGGCTTCACCTGTGGAAGCCATAAAATAGATTAAATCAGTGCCATGACGTTTGCACAAAGCAGTAAACGTCCTCCACAAACATTATGAAAGAGGTATTCAAGCACATCACAACATGTCGTCACGGCGCGTGCAGTCACACCTAGAGTGCTAAATGACTTACCAGAATGTAAACAAACAAAAAAAACCCAAACAACAACAATATGATACATGTCACCTAGGACCATAAGCCAGAAACATTCCCGAGAATTTACATAGTTACTTAGCAAGCACGAAGTGTATACAACTTTATCTAGTCACAAATCTCTGACAAAGAGATACTTGACCCCCTCTTTTCAAATTTATCCTCACTACACATCCATATTATATATGTGCTTCCCATTTGACACCCCAAGACTCACATATGTTTTCATGCACAGTAATCTTATTTAATGAAGTTATGAAAAATTATAGCTTCATACTATGGTAAATGGCCTGTATTTGTATAGCGCTTTTACTAGTCCCTAAGAACCCCAAAGTGCTTTACACGTCCAGTCATCCACCCATTCACACACACTTTCACAAACTGGTGATGGCAAGCTACATTGTAGCCACAGCCACCCTGGGGCGCACTGACAGAGGCGAGGCTGCCGGACACTGGCGCCACCGGGCCCTCTGACCACCACCAGTAGGCAACGGGTGAAGTGTCTTGCCCAGGGACACAACGACCAAGACTGTCCAAGCCGGGGCTCGAACTGGCAACCTTCCGATTACAAGGCGAACTCCCAACTCTTGAGCCACAATCGCCCGTATACTATGATTTACTTATCTTTTTTTCAGGCCCTTGAAGTACAGAGGGGTGGTTCTTTTTAATATTCATTTGTTCCAGCAGTTTTAAGCCGTGACTAAAGCCAAATTGATCTGAAGCGCACTACCAAAATCCTGCTTTGGTAAATGGTGAATGAAATGGTTTTTATATCGCATGTTTGTGTATAACCTGCTCTGAGCATCAACATCGTGGCCTATATCATAGTCTGACAAACTGAGCTGGACAAGCTTAATGCCTAAGATGTCAAGTAATAGAGACAGGCATTGACTGTTTTATCTCGTCTGATGATTCACTGGAGAAAACAAAAAAAGTGCATTTCGAGTACATTCCAAAGAGTGTTATCACCACATGGTGTTTAGTTAAAACACGTGACAGCATATGTATTTTTTTTTTACCACCAAACTCGTCTTCTATTCGTGATTTCTTTCTGCGTCAAAATAATTTGTACACTTTCTACTGTAACTGTGAAATAGAGAAACAGCATTTGCGTCCACATGTTCAAAAAAATAATTTGTACAATGAAACAAATTAAGGTCCTGAAGATGTAAAATGTATTTTCCCTTTTACTCAGTTTACTAAACTAGAGGGGAAAAAGCTATTTGCTGCGACACTCATGATCATCTATTGACTCATTCTCAGATATTGAGCTCTGAGAGAGTGCTCAAAGGCATCAACGGGAGCATCAGGCTAAGGACAGCCTGGACATAGAATGAGAACTTTCCTGACCTGGTTTGATGTATTTTCCATTTTGGCTGTTTATTTCTGCAGCTCAAACTACTTTAAGCTATTTTTCATTATCTAAAATGTAACACATTTTAAGAAGGGTTTTTTTTAAAAATAATTTCTGTATCGAGTGTGGTGCATATCCTTTGTGAAAGCACCAATTATAAACCAGTGAAGGTTTTCAGATCCAAGGTTTCACATTGTTGACTCATCACATGGAATTTCCACCTGCAGTGACTTCATGACACCAGCTAAGATTCAAATGACAGGGCATGTTGCTCATGACATCATTAAAGGGTGGAAGTTAGGCTACGTTCACACTGCAGGTCTTAATGCTCAATTCCGATTTTTTGATCAAATCCGATTTTTTTGTCTGCTCGTTCACACTACAAATAAAATGTGACAGCAAATGTGCTCTAGTGTGAACGCTCAAAGCGGCCCGCATCCGCAAAAGAAGACGTCACACACAAAGCGCTCTGTTTAGACCCAGAGCAAACAATATTGTTTGACTGATGGCCCTTAATATAAAGACTTCGGACTTTACGTTTCCCAATTTTTGCTTTAAGTTATTTTGTTATTTACATAATAATGTAAATAACCTAATAATTATCCTTATTGCTGTTTTAGAGAGGAGCGGTGCTTCAAAGGATAGTTGTAGATTTCTGTCAGAATCTGCAGATTATATAGTATAAATAAAATGTTCACGTTTCTCCAACGTTGTCTTCCCAACAGTTTCACTGACATCTACGCTGGACGGCCAGGAAGCATTCGCGATGTCTTCTCGGGCGCTTCTCCGGCACTGATAATTGGCGTCTGTCTTGTGTCAGTGACGTAAAAGATGGATTTAATGCGACTTGACCATTCAAACAGCAGTCGCTTTCTAAAACATCGGATATGTATCGGATTCAGTACCACATACGAAAGTGACCCAGATCGGATTTGAAAATATCGGATTTGTGCCGTTCACACTGTCATACCATGATCGGATATGGGTCGCATAGGGTCAAAAAAATCAGATTTGATGCACTTTTGCCTGCAGTGTGAACATAGCCTTAAACTTTCAAAACCAAACCTTTGTGCATGTTGTGTACATGTGTAGCTCTCTCTCTCTCACTCACTCACTCCTTGAGTAAACAGAACCTCCTATTTAACATTTGGAGATTGCTACAATATGACTGTATTAATATGACTGTAGTGTGTGTGATTAGGTGTATGATGCTGTAGGAAAAAGCACTTTGAGTGGTCAGTTAGGGCAGAAAAACTCTGTATAAGTCCCAGTCCATTTAACATTTGACCATGAACCTGTCTGTCACAGTCATGTGATGCTTGCAGTTTACCCAAAATGCCTTTTTGAGGATCATCTGAAAATAGATACTACCAATACTAATGCGTGTTTCTGTTATTCAGTATGACAAACATTAAATTCTTGGAGATGTTCCCTCTGAAACTATGATATATTCTATAATATCAATGCTCAGATTTAGTTATAGAAATAATGCTGAACAAAAATTAGATTATGGCTTTAGATAATGACACTCAGATTGGATACAAATTTGATTTTCTTGCAGTGTTATGTTCAATGACCCATTAACTGCCAGAATGAATAACGCTTAAAAACCTAAAATAAATCCAAATATATTGTAAATCATTTCTTCTTCTGTGAAAGATATGTCCAAAGCATTGATGTGTGACCACAACAGTGACACAGGCCAATATTTTAAACAGCAAGTGTACCAACCTCCACAACTCCTCTCTTTGGGGTGTGTACCGTAATCATGGCCCCACTGTCCAGCATGAACGTAATCTTGTAATTAGGGTTGTCTGTCACTCCCAGCTCCTACACACACACACACACAGTGGTGTTATCTTCTGATCCATCTACACTCATATAATATATGCCAACTTGGATAACACTGCCACCTTTTGGCAACAAAATGTACAGGATAATAAAAGAAATGGTAAAGAAATAAGAGAAGTACTTGCCTTCATTTTTGCATCAATCCATTTCATACTTGTAGCAGCTTAAAAGAGAAAACACATTATGCGTGTTAATTAGTAATGAATTAAATCATGAAAGAAAAAAATAACAATTAAACACAACACAATGTCTACACACACCCAAGCACAAGAGGCATCTCAGTGAGAGGACACTGTTCTCCAAACGCATACTGGACATTTAATTGGGTATTTACCACCATTAGAAAAATGGGCGAGCTCAGTCTGTTTTTTGGTTGGTTTTTTTGTTCTTCTTGGTGGATCAGATGCTCAATTTGGGCCAAAACATCAGGAATTAACTAGGCAGACATACTTATATGAAAACCCCACTCTCTAACACAAAAGCAATGAACCACTGCCACAGACAAGGGAAAGAGACGGACAGATACGTACACCAAATTACAATATCGTAGTCCTCATAGGCTGATGTCAGGAACTCGTGAAGGTAGGGTCTCATCAGCTCCTGACCTGTTTCTGCACATGACTTGTGATCTGAACACACACAGGATTATTGTATGGGTGTCCATGGTAAAACAAGCAGCTGATAAACAGACAGTAACTGCAAAGCCTCCTCTTTTGTTTCTTGCAAAGCATCTTATTAAAGAGACACATGATGATACCAACTCACCAAACAGTGTGTAGTCCACATCCAGAACCAGGAGCCTCTTGCCTTCTCTAGGAGGGTTTAGTTCCTCTACCTTGTACTCTTTGACTCTTCTAGCTATTTTTGCCAGGTTCTCCTCTCTGAAGACATAATTTGTTTCTCAAATGCACCAACACATCCACACACAAAGACAGGTTTCCTTCAACAATTTCTAAAATTCTGACAGACCTGTTCTCCACTTCAATGACCTCCTCCTCAATGTCAAAATCATTGACAACGTCATCATTCTCTGGTGGAGGGGCTAAAACGTCTTCCTTCACGAAACAAAATATATGCACGGTTAAAACTGTATCAGTCAGTACATTATACCCATAGCATATATCCCTCAAAAATGTCAACGGCTGTCAGATCTTCACCTAAACAACCATTTTCTGATCCATTAATCAAAGCTAGCTGATTCCAAAATCCTGAATAAACAGATTATTTACAAGTTACCCCTCACCTCTCTTGTCTAGTAAACCTGAACACTAGCAAGGCACACAGTCCTTCTATAATAGTTCCAGCCAGATATATATTTTTAATTTTCTCTATCCACCTACCAGACTCTCCTCTCTGGTACCCATCATCATGATCTTGGTATTAGGCTTCAACTTCAACGAGCCCAGCTTCATCTCATCCTCTGCTGGTTTACCTGCGGGCAAGATGAAAGGGAAAGGAACAGAAAATATATATAGAGAGAAAATCATATTAAGAGCATGCATAACTTTTATAAAATTATACATATTATATGTATACATATATATATATGTAATAAAATAATTTATATACTCAATAGCCTGTGGATAGGTGGAGAAAAAAGAAACTTTTGCACATAGACCTGGGGCTAGATGTAGGGGTGATTATTTTAAATATGATTAGCATCCAGGAGGGTCTTTTATGTAGACTGCACAATTAAATAAAAGCACAAGATGAAATGTCCTTTCGTCTCACACTTGGATTGGACTTCATATAGCATTATTTACACTAACTAGCGCAGAAATCAGAATCAGAATACTTTATTAATCCCTAAGGAAAATCAGGTACTTATCATTGACATCATCTCACCTTTGACCTTGAGTCCCAGGAGTTTCTGTCTCTCTGGCAGGACCCCAGTCAAGGTCTTGATGGACTGTTTCAGGTCCAACACCGTGTCTTCCTCAGACAGAGAACTGATGAAGTATTCCTGACCTCCCCACTTAATGATAACCGACACCGACATGACTCTCCGGTGCTCTTCACACACACATACACACGACTGCAGCTGAAGTCAGGTATGCACGCGCACCCTAAGCAAAGAATTTCCAGCAACAATAACAAACATGCACGCGCACACCTTGCAGAAAGGGAGAGACGGGCAAATTCAAAGGAAAGGTGTTAGGATGCCACCATGTAACTGGCTGGAGCTCGACTTAAAACAAACAAGATCAGCTTGTGATAAAACAGAGAGCCAAACGGGACATTACTATTGTTAAGCAGGTGATGGTACGTCTGGCTATTTCAAGACACAACGGCCAAATGCCACCTAATCAGCTCAGACACTGTGTGACTGTCCCTGATGCTGATATTTATAGCACAAGGTTGCTAACACTGACTAGCAACGATGTAAACACGCCGGGTTTAACAGCCAGCTCGCTAACATTAACTGACTGAGCTCCGCGGTCTGCTCACTCTTACCTGGTAGCACAAACTAACATGTAATGCTTGGCACACACTGTCAAATTTCCTCATAAAGTTGAATGAATGAACTGAGTTGGCCGTTCAATTTCATTCAGCGGGAGCCTCACACACCGCTGCTCTCTTCCTGGCGTCCCGAATCTTTCCGGTAGTGACGTAATTGAAAAAGGAGGCTTTGTTGCTATAGTGACAAAAGCTCGTTACTTTAAAATACAATCCTTTGAATTGTGTATATATGCCTGCCATAAGAAATATTTCAGCTATATTCAAAATAAAACTGTCGAGTATCTAATTGTCACGGTTCAATGACTGACCACTACCTTATGCTATGCATTATGTATCTTGATACAAGTCTAATTTCACAGCAGGAAACACATTATGATTTACCATGGTCTAGAATCAGAATCAGAAATTGTTTAGTTACAGATGCACCCTTAAAATATTTATATGAACTAGAGAAATAAGGTGTAAATATAATTGAAACAAAGGCAATCAAAGTGTCATATTAAATTAGAAGTACGTTTTAAAAACATACTATGTACAATATAAATAAATGAAAGTGAAAATAGTCTATGTCCACGCAAGGATAAGGATACTAATAGTATTGGTTTGAGAAGTATGTACTTCTTAAACCAATATATAAATGCTTAATAGGAATGTTTGCTAACCCCTCCCAAAAACAACAGTCTTTTTGACGACCAAAACACACCTTTGTTCTACTATAACTTGCCTGGCGAAAGGGGAATTTATGCTTATCCGCACTGCCGGGAGAATATCTCATTCATATAAACCTAACAATTCCATAAAACTTGTAAAATCAAACACAATTAAAGTAAGTAAAGTGACTGGCCACCACCTTAGGCTATGCATTAGGCCTCTCCTTTAATTTTACTTTCAGGTTTTGTTCCTAGCTAAATATAAATAAATAAATAAATAAATAAATAAATAAATAAATAAATAAATAAATAAACCCCCTCTTCACATTAGGCAATCGACATCAGTGCTGGTTTTTAAATCCAGATTGAAAACGCATTTTTATTCACTGGCTTTTGACTCAGTGGTTGACTGACTTGTATTTACTTATATTTTATTGTTTTCGCTATGTTTATTATTTTATCGTATTTATTATTCTTATGGTATCTATTATGTTTCTATTGTTCAGCACTTTGGTCAGCCTTGTGTGTTTTTAAAGTGCTATATAAATAAACGATGATGATGATGATGATGAAATATTTTAGGCGTTTGTTAATATACTATGATGACTTATTTCTGTAATGTTTCATTCCCCTCCCAAATTTATTTTTTGCCATTAATTGAGTGACAAAAAATATCACACATCCTAATTCCACTTTATAACAGTCTTTGACAATATGTTGTGAATAAAAAGCTTTGTCAGGTTAAAAAGATATAACCTGTTCTTTCTGTACGGGACGGTAACATTGCGCATGCTCGGTACATCTTGCTTGGTAACTTGGATAATGGCCGCTAGGTAAGATGAGCGGATGGGCCGCGTCGTTTCAGCGTGAAGTGCTCACTCCGGGAGGACCGTTAACTCGGGCGGTGGCGAGTTAAAATGGTCGATATCCGACCCGTAAGGCATCCAGAAACAGTTGTACATTGTGCGAACATCGTCCTTCAAACGTAAGTTCTTATTTTTTTTAAAGAAATTTGTCTACGTGCCATAACTGGTTGCTAGCCGAGTGTCCCAGTCTGCTACATTTGGGCTTACTTGCCTAGGGGAGCAGGTTATGGTAATCCTCAAGCGTTATAAGCTAGAACATTTTATGTGAATATGTGCGAAGGCTAGCGCCTTAATTTGTAAGGTCAAAAGCAAGCTGATTCGTTCGGAGTGTTTTATTTCCTGCTGTGTTAAACATAAGCTACGTTGTTGTTGTTAGTAGTTCCTCGGCTCGGTGACAGTGATGCTAGCTGAAAGCGTTAGCTTGATGCAGCTCATCACATAGCGCACGTACGCTGTCATAGCTCGCTATTTCTATCACTTTTACATCCACGAAACTGCGTGGAAACCGTAGGCATGCATTGGCGTGTCTGTTATAAGTATTCGTGGACGATACAGACCAGTATAGCAAGCAAAATATTGCCGTATTTGCGGCGTTTTGCGAGAATTTTTTTTCCGTCGAGACAGAGGGGTTACTAGAGTTCATGGCGTAGCACAGTCGTTGCAGCACTCACTCATCCATAACGTTTTCATTGCCGGTGCTTCAGTTAAACTAGTAAATGGTATGCAGCCATTAGACCAAATACACCACAATATACCCTACAGCTGTCAAAGGATTATAACGGATAAAAATTAATTGGTAGACAGCCTTGTTATATAAGTTCAGATTCTGCAAAGTGATGTCTGTCTGGGCAGTGATAGTCGTGGTAAATTTAAAGTTATGTAAGTTAACGGGTTCCTGCTACGGGATGCTGGGATAAGAGATGGAAACACTGCTGTTGGCAACTCAAGAAGGAAAAGAAATGTAAGAGCTTTGTTTAAATGGAGTGGATTGAAACTTTGTAGATTCGTGACGTTTCTTTTTTAAAAACTAGCACTCACGGTGAAATGTTCCTCTAAAACTTCACGCAGGTATTAAAGGGCACTTAAACGAAGGGGTTGTAAGCAGCTAATTTTTGTGTGCAGGAGCTATGTTGTTTGGAAAAGGGCAGGAAAAAAGAGGGCAACATGTTGCTCTGTGGAATTCACTTTTGTGAGGCTTTGAATTTCCTTAAGCTCCAGCGCTTCTGGGAGAGAGCCTGATTAACAATTGCTGATTTGTTGGAGAGCCTCGAGTTTTCCAAACATGCTCAGATTTCATTGGAGTAATCCATGATCACTGTGAGAGGTTTCATCACTTTGAGGTTAATACGTTAGAAATAATATATTAAGTTGCATTGATTACATTTGGTGTGTTTGCTTTGCATCATGCAGTAGTGGCAGTGATGGGATTTAGTAGGTGGAAGGAAACAAAACTGAAATGCAATCTTTAAACAAATCTTTTTATGTTTTACTAACTTCAACATTTGTGTAAGAGATGTTTTATGCCATTTTTTTAATAGCATTTCATAACTTTGAGGTCAGTCGTTGAAATGGTTGAAAACCTGTACATATTCAAGAATTTTCCTACATTGAACAACCTTTAGCACCCACCAAATCATCAGAAAATGTAGTCAAACTAATTTTAATCTGTTCTGTTAATGCAGGTGCCATTTACTCAAGCATATAAAACATTTTGTTTATCAAATAAGTAGGAAAATCCAGAGATAGGGTAACTGACTGTATGCTAACTGATCATGCTTATATGACTAGTTGTCCACCAAAAGCCCATTTTAAGCCAGGATAACACTGATATTGGCTAGTGTATGTATAGAACCATAGATGCGAGTTAAAATGTTTTGTTTTTTTTTCTTTAATCCCATCCATTAGATTTTCCATCAGGATCTGTGTTGATATAATAAGTCAACATATTCTTTCTTTATATATTTCATGTTTTGTAAACTATTTTGACTTGTAGAAATTGTATTTTGTATGTTTATATCCGCCACCGCATTGCTCACCCCCAGATAGTGTTAATAAAGGTGTAAGTAAACCAGGAAATTATTTTGGCAAAGAGAGAAGAAGTGTAACCATTCTGTCAGCGCAACAGAACAGTATGTGTGCTTTTTTTAAATGTGAACTGCAGATTTTGCAAGTATGCCTCTTATGCCATTTGTCAGACTTGACCTTTTGAGTTGCACCTGCATTAAAACATCTGAATGTGTTACCACATGCTGTACTTTCACAGTTTCCCATGGTGGATTCTGTGCTGTTGGTGATTGTGTGGTAGCAAATAGAAAGGCCTGGACAGATTTACATGTCTAGGTTGATTATTGACCCACCGATTTGACTATGCAAATTACAGTTGTAGATGAAGCTGTTTTTAGCTGGGTCAACCGTGCAATGTTTCTTTGGAATCTTGGTAATAATAACCTATTCAAGACTAGCTGTTGTTCCCAGGATCAAGTTTCTGGCATTCCTGTATGGGTGGATGACGGTAAACAAAGTGAATTGTGGCTGACAGTAGTGCTTTCTGCCTGGACCTATAAAAATACTGTTAGCAGCATTTTGAGAATTTCTTGTTGGTTATTATTGCAACAGCCTTCTTAAAATCATGTCAAAATTATCTGGGTTTCAACACCAACTCCTACAGAAGAGTACATTGGAGTTCTTATGTACACAGCATCACTTGATTGGCTTTAGTTAAGATGGTGAGAAAATGCTCAATGTTTCCCAGCTGTATGCCACTTAATGTTAGTGCTGTGCTTGAATAAATAAGTACATATTTAGGCATGGGCAAAAGAAGTAGTGAATTAAACTAATAATCTGCAATTTATTGATATAAATCAACAGTTAACTGTTGTTCCTGAGCTGTTATGACACCACAACCACTAACCGAAAGATGTGGCATATGGCAGCAACCATCTTGATCTCTGTGACAGGAATTTGTAAATGAGCAAGGTAAAAAGTAAGACATGACACTAACCAGTGTGGTTCTGCAGTACTTTGATTTAGAAAATGAGGGGCTGTATGTAGGTTTCAGGGTAAACTGATAACTACTGGAAGTAGTGGGTAACCATATTTGGCATAGGTTTGTGTGTTGTGGATGGTGCCAATTCTTATATTCTGTTCTGACTAGTGAATTAGTTACCTTAGTTATTCTGTTATGCTGTTGTGGCAAAGGGGTTTCCTTCATTTAGAAAAAAATAAAATATGTCCACCAAAGATGTTTTGGGATTCTACCAAAGCAAAATACCAAAATAGCAAAGTAGACTTTCTAGTTTCTGTTGTATTTGTTTATAAAATAGCCAAAAACTTCCTTTAAGTAAGGTAACTGCAATTCTTTGTCTCTGGACCCATTGTACTTTAGTCAATAGTCTCCTTGAAAGTCCTGTTTGCATCAGGAAAAAAACAAAACACTGTCAGTATGCTAGCCTTTAGAAACTTTAAAATGATTTTCGGTCATGTTAGTAACTTATTATAAAAATTTGTGGTAATAATGTAACAATTGTTGAGTTTTACCTTTACGTTTAGACCACAAATGAATGAGACAGTTTTGTGATTGACCTCTTAAGTCTTTCGTCTTTTCTTCTGTCTTTTCTTCCTCTGTAGCTCACAGCTTTTCCTTTGACTTTTATAATAACTGAATTTATATTTTGTTGCCTTTGTTTTGGCTTTCATCTCTCCTTCTGTTTTCCTACTCTCACCTCCTATAACTACTTCATATTAAGACTCCATCTTCCTTTGTTTATTTGCATTTTCTCTCTTTTGCTACAGACCACCCACTATTAACATCACGTCTTAGTGGTCAGTTCTGCCTTCGGATCAGAGCTTAAACTGAAACCATGGCAGTGAAGGACCGCGTAGAGGCTGTGCTCAATGTGGGTCTGCGTGTTCCCAGCATCATGCTGTTGGATGTCCTCTACCGCTGGGATGTCAGCTCCTTCTTCCAGAAGATCCAGCGCTCCAGCCTTTCCAATAACCCCCTTTTTCAGTACAAGTACCTGGCCCTCTACCTGCACTACGTAGGTCAGTGCCACCTTTCCTGTATTAAAACTTAAGAAAATGTTTGGTGTAACTGAGACACTTTGTTTAAATGCTTTGCACTGTCTGTACCACATTAAAGAGTTCCTCATTTGAAAACATCATGTGTACTTCCCTGTAGTCAGGTTATCATGACCTGCACTGAAACAGTGTTATATGCCATGCATTACTGTTTTACCTCTGTTGGTTGAAAGTGCGTGATTTCTTTTTCCATTCAGAAACTCACGTGTGGTATTAGTCAGTAAGCCACAAGGCTCAGCTCTGTAGTGATTGAGAGGGATTATTTGACAGTGTGGCAATCGTGGCTCAAGAATTGGGAGTTTGCCTTGTAATCGGAAGGTTGCCGGTTCGAGCCCCGGCTTGAACGGTCTCCGTCGTTGTGTCCTTGGGCAAGACACTTCACCCGTTGCCTACTGGTGGTGGTCAGAGGGCCCGGTGGCGCCAGTGTCCAACAGACTCGCCTCTGTCAGGTGGCTGTGGCTACAATGTAGCTTGCCATCATCAGTGTGTGAATGTGTGTGTGAATGGGTGGATGACTGAAAGTGTAAAGCACTTTGGGGTCCTTAGGGACTAGTAAAGCGCTATACAAAGGTATAGTGTGTCTTTTAAGACACACTAGAAACTCAGAAAACCAGTACTCAAACACAAAGTTCTTAATTCAGTTTTGAATTACAAAATGTCTTTGCAGCACAAGTGGTTAGCCAGATACATTTACAGTGACACAGAAACACTGAAAGTAACATAAATGAAATAGCTAGGCCTCGTTCTATTTTGTAATTTAACCTAGCTGAAATAAAGCTATTGTTGAGTTTTCTTTGTGTTTTGGCAGTGTGAGCTCTCAAACTTGGCTGCAGTTGGTTAATGAGCCAATAGGCTTGGTATGTGCTGATGAGCACTGTGGGTGGAAAGAAAGAAGGGAGAGCAGGGCAGTAAAAATAAATTTGGCTTTGCACTGAAGTGCTTTTAGACACGGTTTTAGGTAGTAGGCTATTGTATGGTAAGGCTTTCTGCAGTTTGTCAAAAATAACTTCCCCCCAACTATGTCATAAACATCTGTCATACGCTTTATTTATGTGTTTTAAAATGCACTCTGGTCTGCAAACAGGAAGACGGATGCCTTTCAGAATGCATGACTTTCTTGTATTTCTTTTATATTTATGGCTACTTCACAGGTTACATCTTGAGCTTGGTGCTTCTGACTCTGCCTCGTCAGCACCTGGTTAAACTTTACCTGTATGTTCTTACGGCCCTGCTGCTGTTTGCTGGTCACCAAGTGTCAAGGTAAACATTCACGGAAACTTAAATCTACCAGAATAGCTAACAAGATGCCACTACTCCTCTTTTAAATACTGCTGTGTGTATGTATGACAGTTTTCCTCTTGTTAATTCATGTGAAGGACTGGACATTGTGAGAATTTCCTCTGTATTGATTGTTTTAGTTTTTCTCTGTCAGGGATTATGTTCGCAGTGAACTGGATTCTGGTTATGAAGGCCCTGTCTACCTGGAACCTCTCTCCATGAACAGATTCACCACTGCACTCATAGGTATAATTGTTCAACATTCATATTATTGAAGAATGTGAATGATGAGGTACCAATGTATTGCACATAGATACTAGTGGTGCAACGGATCAAAAATCTCACGGCTTTAAGTCATGGATCGGATCAATTTTCGGATCAGCAAAAAAGAAAAAAGACAAAAATGTAACATTTACTTATTTACTTATTGAAGTATTTTTTTGCCTGTTGAAAACATTCAACTCAAGACTCATCCCATGCAATTATTAAAAAAAAAAAATTATGGTACAATATAGGGCAGTACAGTCTTTGTATCTACCACTCAATTCAATTCAATTCAATTTTATTTATAAAGCGCACAACAGTCGCCTCAAGGTGCTTTATATTCTAAGTTAGACCCTACAATAATACATAACGCTCATTATATCGCACTCTGCTGTGATATAATGAGCTGTCACGGTCACGTAGCTTTCCGTTGCCCTGAAGGTCCACCCATTTGTAGTAGTTAGGGCAACAGAAGATGCCTGGGACAGTTCAGCCATAACTTAAATCTTTTCCTGCTCATACATGCTTGGAATGATCTTGCCACTAAAGTGGACGCGAACGGGATATCATAGCGTGGCTCAAGCACGTTCATCATAGTTTAAACCCCTTGTTTTGCACAACTGAATACGGCCTCCCATCTGCAGCTAAACACCCCAATAGCTTTTATAATAGCTTTTTGGACTGGGCAGCAAAGGGCTGCTTAAATACTGCAAACTCCTCTGCTCCTCCACGTGAACCGCTAGCGCTGGACATAACTATCGCTTGACAGACCCACCACGCGTACCATACACATACTTATTTTTTTCTTCTTTTTCAAATCTTCGGATCACGTGCGTGCCGAACCGTGGAGTGGGATCGGTTCGAATTACGGATCAACCGTGATCCGTTGCACCACTAATAGATACAGACCCGTAGACCCACTTGGGCAGCAGAAAGAGATTTATTTATTTAAATTTGACTTGTTCCTTCTTTTTAATGGCTGCACATACTGCTGTACAAAGTATAGGAACATTAATTTTCTAGATTGGCACCTCGTAGCACTGCAGTACAACCAGCAAGACTAAAGCTCAGAATTCATATGCTCTAACCAAATGGCTAAACTGAATGGGCATAGTATTCAGAGCATATGACGAGTAGGATGCATCTGTTGCCATGGGTCTGTGTGAATTTCATCCAAAAGAAAACAGTCTTCATTTCGGGATTGTGTTTTTAGACCCCGCATGGGGCAGTAAATTGAGATTTTCATTGAATTTGTGTAACCTGGGTCAGTAAACATTCATGGACTATAGTAGACTGTGCAAAGTTGCTAAGAAGATGCATACAGGTACTGGCAAAAGAAAAGCAGACACTTGAGTCTTTTCCTTAAGACATTTTTGTGTAACAGGAATGAGCACACCTTGTTTTTGTCTTTTTAACAGAAAAAGTGGAAATAAAATACTTGGCTGCACATATGTACATATTTAGCATTGCTCTCATGTCCATGTGAGCACTTTCATTAATTATATGAATACCTAATGCCACGGCATCCACATTAATGGGATTATGAAGGGACCTAATTTGTACCAATTCCAGAATTAAGAAGTGCTCACATACGTATGTGCTTCAGTCTTCCTCTGGGTGGGAAAACAAAAAGAACAGCCTCTTGTAGTTTTTCATTATGTCTGTTGCTGATATGCTTAATTATGTAAAAATTAATCATTTTCTAAATAGAAAATGCTGTAGAGTCTGTGTTTTTAGGACCTACTTTCAACTTACTAGAGAGTATAGATGGAGTCTCCTGTGCTATAAATAGACCGCAGAGTGCTGCTTTTACTGCGTAGTGAAAGCCTGAGAAAGCAAAAATAAGATGAGTACAGTGACAAAAATATGCTACTGTAAGGAGCAATGTGAGATTAAAGCATCTTCTCTTCTCTTTTAAATGTTTGTTGCTTTTTGGTGTGTGACACATTTTCACCACTCTAGGAGAGCTATAAATATTCTGATAAATTTTCTTTTAATTGTCAGTTACACGAAAATGATAAGTACCACATCACAAAAACCGTTTTAAAATCAGAGTGATAATAGTGTCTTTAGTCATTTATTCAACTTTGTTTTATATATGTGTGTATGTGTGTATGTGTGTCTTCTTTCAGGTCAGCTGGTAGTTTGTACACTTTGTTCCTGTGTGATGCAAACCAAGAGGATTTGGCTGTTCTCTGCTCACCTCCTCCCTCTAGTGGCTAGACTGTGTCTGGTCCCACTCGAGACCATCGTCTTCATCAATAAGTTCTCAATGATCTTCACAGGCCTGGAGGTCATTTACTTCCTGGCGTCTAACTTGCTGGTACCATATAACCTGGCCAAGACTGCCTACAGAGAGCTGGCTCAGGTATTTATTGTGGGCTGATGTTGCAAGCTTTTCAGTTTCTGTGACAGGATTTCAGTTCTGAGATATTTTCCTGTAGATGGTATCAAAGGTATTCTTTATTTCGGTCTTTTTCTGTCCTGCAGGTGGTAGAAGTGTACGGGCTTCTTGCTTTGGGAATGTCCCTGTGGAACCAGCTGGTCCTTCCAGTTCTCTTCATGTGTTTTTGGCTCGTGCTGTTTGCTCTGCAGATATACTCCTACTTCAGCACAAGAGACCAGCCTACCTCCAGAGAGAGGCTGCTTTTCCTTTTTCTTACAAGGTAAGACCATAAATCAGGCTGCAAGACACTTTACATTTTACGTCACTGACCCTTTAGAAGGTGTTTGTCTATTTAGTGCCTTGTATCATTGAAGGGCAGGTATGTCTGTGAAGGTTCTCAGTCATCCAGGTCATCGTAGTCAAAGGAGCTTGCAAAGAAAAGCGTCTGAAAAGCGTCCAGTAGCCATCCAGACGCTTTTTACAATTACAGAGACATTAGATTGCAAAGCAAGTCAGTCTGCAGAGTTTGAGTAAAGCAAGTTTTTAGATTTTGAGATAATTTTGCAGAAATGTGTCAAGAGGAAATTCTAAAAGATGTGTTAGATCCATTTGTCACAGTGCTAAATAACCCATGTTTTGCACTGGTGGACAGAATTAAGTTAAAGCAGACGACTGAGATACTTATCAGAACTTTAAGGACGTGATCTAAATATTTAAAATTGTTTAGAAAGTTGTTGTTGTTTTTTTTGTCATGTTCTCTAAGTAATTTGCTCCTCCTTTCTCCAGTATCGCAGAATGCTGTAGTACACCGTACTCTCTGCTGGGTCTGGTTTTCACAGTTTCTTTCATTGCGCTGGGCGTTCTTACACTGTGCAAGTTCTACCTGCAGGGCTACAGAGCCTTCATGAATGACAACACCATGCACAGGTCAGCAAGGTTTTTATTTTCTTGATGTCTTCTGGTATGTTTCTTTTAATTAGTTTAGTCTGTTTTAGCCTCTCTGTCCCAGTAACCATCATGACTGGAGGCAATATGTTTTCTGACTATTTATCCCATTCGTGTGGAAACACATATCTGGAACTATTCTTTAAGGATGTCTGCATTTCACACAACTGTCCAATAGGATAAAATAATTGACATTGTATACCCAAAAGTCAAGTCTGGATAAACGTGTATATGATCTCCAACTTGAGTGCAAAGCCAAGGCATATAATTGTGTGGTGTGTTAACTCTAATTTGTTTCCTCTCTGTGCAGGGGGATGACTGAAGGTATCACCTTGCTAATCCTTGCGGTCCAAACTGGCCTCATTGAGCTGCAGGTCATCCACAGAGCCTTCCTTCTCTCTATCATCCTCTTTATTGTTGTTGCTTCCATCCTGCAGTCCATGCTGGAGATAGCAGATCCTATAGTCCTAGCCCTGGGAGCATCTAGAGACAAGTAAGAGAATATACCAAAGACTTTTTTTATGTGTTTATTTTTAAGAAAACTCTGTGTCCCACTGTTTGTTTTATTTTTTACTAATCATAAACAACTATTAATAACTATGGGCAGTTAGTTAATTATCACAGTATTCATTATCTGTGGTCATCAGTACAACTCATGCTAACATCATAAATTAAGTAACACTACAGTGTACAGTCCTTCTTTCTTCATTCCTACCTAAACAGGCAGTTAGTCTTTTTGACATCAATAAATGTAATCTGACTCAATGTGTGTATGCAAAGCCTGCTATCAACCTGACTGCTTTCTCATATGCTCGTTTTGCTGCCTGTCCCGTAGGAGTTTGTGGAAGCACTTCCGTGCAGTTTCTCTCTGTCTCTTCCTGCTGATCTTTCCAGCGTACATGGCTTATATGATCTGCCAGTTCTTCCACATGGACTTCTGGCTTCTCATCATCATCTCCTCCTCAATCCTCACCTCTCTCCAGGTAACATACAACCGCATCGCAGTGTGCAAAAACATTTAATTAAATAGTTTAAACTTGCTCTACCCAAACAGTTGAGCCTAATACTAATTAAACATTTATATTTGCTTGTTTTTTAATTCCATAATAACTCTGAAACACTGTACCGCCAGGTCCTTGGCACTCTGTTGATCTATGTTCTCTTCATGGTGGAGGAGTTTCGTAAAGCTCCAGTGGAGAACATGGATGAAGTCATATATTGTGTAAATGGGACCTACAGATTGCTGGAGTTTCTGGTATGTCACACACACATACACCAACTCTTTGCTAAGTTGTGCCTTCTGACTGTAAACAGACACTGTCATCTAATGCATCAGCACGGTCTCTGCCTCACTGTCAGTGATTTGTTCCCTCGCCAGGTTGCGGTGTGCGTGGTGTGCTATGGTGTATCAGAGACTGTATTTGGCGAGTGGAGTGTGATGGGAAGCACCATCATCTTGGTCCACTCGTACTATAATGTCTGGCTCAGAGCCCAGCTGGGCTGGCAGAGCTTCCTGCTCAGGAGAGATGCTGTAAACAAGATAAAAAGCCTCCCCACAGCTAGCAATACACAGCTGCAGCAGTATAATGACATCTGTGCTATCTGCTTCCAGGTATGAACTGTTTTTATGTTTATATAAAGAGGATGCATGAGAGAGTTAATCTGCGGCTTTAAAAGGTAGGCTAATGTGAAATTTGATTTGTTCCAGGACATGACCAGTGCTGTGATCACTCCGTGCAGTCATTTCTTCCACGCTGGCTGTCTGAAGAAATGGCTGTATGTCCAGGAAACGTGCCCTCTCTGTCATTCACAACTCAAGAGCCAATCACCAACTAATGGCGGAGCTACCCAAGATACACCTGCAGCCAATCAGAACCCTGCAGGACAGGAAGAAGCCCCAGGCAACAAGCAGGAGGAGGACCACAGCACTCTACCGGATGATAGGAAAGAGGAAGCGTCAGTAGAGCAGGAGGGAGATAATGAAACTACCACATCAGCTGGGGAAGCCTCCTCTTCCACCTCCCCCACTGGCATGCAGTCTGCTCACATCGTCAACCCTCCATTATCATCTTCGTCTTGTTCTTCTTCTCCTCTTGCAACTGATTCTGTGCCGCACCAGTCCCCTGCAGATCACCCTTCTGCATCTTCTTTCTCTACCTCTTGCACATCAGACACACCTGACGCTCCTGCATCTCTCTGCCATTCTGTCTCCACCTTTCACCAACCAACGTCACAGGTACTGACCCAAGCAGAGGCGAACCCTGCTGAACCCGAATCCCTCCCTCAGCTAAAATCAGTCTCCCTTGTGGACAGCCAGGAAAACTCTACTGGTCCATCATCACAATCTAACCCACCAACTGCCCTTTCAGTGGAACCTCCTCCTCGTCCTCCACCCCCTCCTCCATTCAACCCCTGAGCTCCATTTTAACACACACACAACATACATGCATGCATGCATATATAATCACACAATCTAAATAATCCCCTATTGTACTTGTCCAACTGTTTGCTGTTGGCTCTCCCATCATGTCCAACTCCTTCATATCCATATTATGTTTCAAAAGATCTAAAACAATCTCTAAGCAGAAATTCATCACTCGGTATTAAAAAAAAAAAAAGAGAAGACAATGATTGCAGCTTTATAAAATGTTAGTACTTGGAGCAGTGAAAGGTTTCCCATGATAGGTGTAACCCATGCCAGCAGTGATATCATCACAGGTGCAGTTGTTTTCCACATGTTCTTTCACAGGGATTCAAATTTAATACAAAAAACAGGATGCAGTAATCTCATCTCAGAATGAATTGGGAGTTTTACACCATGTCCAGAAAATGTGAAAATCTGATTTCCATCACGGCCTTTTTCTTTTTTTCCCCCTACAATCATGCTTTTACCCCTTACCTTTTGATGCCCGACATTTAGGGCGATGGTTGCTCCTGCCTTTGTTTGTACAGCTTGAACTTTCACTGCTGTACATTTCATAGTGTTTGGGTGCCACGATTTATCGAAAAATTGATCAGACTATCGATTACTGATGGTTGCATTTTATACCGTGACAAAGTCTTAACATTTCATAACGTCTAGAAATTCTCCACATTTTTTGTTTTTCACTGCTGGGTGTCAGTAGTGTTGTGATTTAGTGAATACTGAGCGTTAGCAGACTGAATGTTGTTTATTGAGGTCGCCGCATGACCTAAAGCCTGGTGCTAAGCAGAGGACACATGGTATGGTCTAGCTGAGGGGTGCAGTGTGAACTCTTGGTTCACATTGAATAACTTACATGTGTCAAGCTTTTGCTTTTATACTACTTCAATATCTGATTCAGACTTGTTTGGCTGGTCCCAGCAAAAAAACAGTTCTATTCCTCATCGCCAAACTTTTGTATTACTGTTAAAGCAACTTTATTTTTAAGGTCATTTTTACATTACTGCTTTATTGGATACCACACGCTGCAAATGGACTAAGGGGAAGATGGAGAGACGAGGTATAAATTAGTCCACAGAGTTGATAAGGAGCTCGGATTTTGCCCTCATTAGCTCTATTTTATGGTTCTCACTCACGCTTACCGTTGCAAGCTTAGCTCACTAACAGATCAACCTATCATTCACATTGTTGATCGCTGATGGCAGGAGCCAATCGGCTCCTTTCATCCAGTTACATTAGAGACCCTGTATTTTCTAAGACATTAGGGTTTTCCTGCTCGTCAGTCAGTTTACTCCATAAATTGTTGATACCAGCAAATTGAGCCATAGCTTCTTTTTTTCTTCTTTTTTTCACAAAAACACACTCTTTCTTTTGGCTACTGCATTTAGCAGATGAAGCACGGCGAGGAAGAAATATGCTTTGAAATGAGTGTGAAAGACTGAAAACTTGAGGATGGCAAGTCCTGATGCACGCTTATATGTAGACCTTGCTGCCACTCTGACCACAGAATTTGTTTGTCCCCAATGTGCTATAACCTTGCTACCAATGTTTTTTTTCTACCTTTTTTTTCTTTTGGGGTTATATTTGCACTAATGTCATTTTTTACTAGCAATGCTCCAAAGCTGTTCTGTGGATGTCGGCAACCAAATACCCTCTGATGTCTGTGTACGAGGAAACGGCCCAATCTGTTTGTGTGTAATGTACATAAATGTTGCTCTGTACGGAATCTATATTAAACCAGAGGAGTGTTGATAAATATATATATACTTACATATATATATATAAGTAAGACGAGGGCTTGGTTTCTCCAAAGTTTCCTTTCTTTGTTTCTTCACGTGCCTGAGAGCAAAGAGAATTTTTGGATAAGAAGCTGCTGGGAAATCAAGCCTTTGATCTTTGAGACCAGTCAGTGTTGCTGCTTCTCCAGTCTATATGATGCATCTTTTAAGCTGGTGTGATCACTCTGGTGCCCTCTACTGTTAGGAGTGGGATCAGCATGGTGCAGACGGACAGGAGACGCATTAATTAGCGCTCAGCAGTATTACTTACTAGCACTATTATTAAAGGTCTTATTAGTATGAATGACCATATTCTTGACATTAGGAAGCGTGGACTGCAGGGTTGAGAATGAATACACGATCAGTGTAGGATCAAACCTGACCAACGCTGTTTTGACTTTTTGTGTTTATTTTTTTAAAGAGATGAAATGTAGAGTTTGATGTATTTTGCACATGTTCTTCTGAAAGGTGAACCTAAGGACTTTTCTGTACACAACTTATTTTATTACCAACACCATTCCTTCAACGTTGATTTTTTTTTAACTTAAATACAGCACTTGAAAAGGTTTTAATGAATTGAGCTGTTTAAAACACACACTTGGTTTTTGCCATGACGCATTTCCACTGCGTCCTGCATTGAGATCACCTGTAAGATGAAATGTGACGTGACGCCCCACGAGGGCGATAACAGTCAGTGGCAGCTGTATGTGAATTTTGCATTTCAGTATTAAATGATGAATATGAGATGCTTGTCAGCTGTTGATTCCTCAAGTATTTGCTCGGTTATTACTCCACGTTGGAGAAGTTGCAGTTTCTCTCTTCAGGCTACGAACTGTGGCTTCATTTTTTCATACTGTCTGGCACAGTTTGACATCAGATTATTAGCACGTAATAAGCACAGTGTTGTGCTCAATATTCATCTGATTAATATAAAGTACATGCAGACAGTGAAGCTTTAAAAAAAAAATGCAATCTTTAACGCATTATTTACATCCTGTGATTTGTTTTTCTTTCTACATTTTTTTCTGAATTGACTTAAAATACGCATCAGTGACTGTGGTAATGTGCCAACAAATGTCTTAGCCATCACTGGTGCTCCTCACACTGAGCAGGATTCATTTTACAGTTAAGCTCCTCTAAGGGGCCGTAATGCCTTTTGAGATTGTAAAGTCACACATACATACAAGTACAATAAGTTAACCTGAATATCTCTTTTTTTTTTTTCTTTTTTTTTTTAATCTTTATTTTTTTAGTTGCTCCTAATTGGCTTGCTCTACAATCATAATTTCAGGATGTATTTTGTCTACTTAACTAGTACTGCTGTTAGACTTTCATATTTGATGATCTTTACTGAATGTGACTAAAATCCCAGAGAGAGAAAACTATTTTTGACCAGTGTGACAGCAAAGTTAGCCTTGCATCTGATATCCAGATGTTTCATTGTTTCCACTTTTCACAATTCTTTGTAAAAATCATAATTTTTCGAGTGTGAGCAAATACAGAAATGGAATCTATAGCTGCCACGGAGTGAGAGCTCTGTAAAGACGTTTTACTGTATTTGCCGAATGCGTTCTTAAATCTGCTCTTCGATACTGTTGCCTCTGACTGACAGATGTGTAGAGATGAATTGTACTTGTGGGGCTGCTCTCCCCGACACTCCCTGCAGATTCTTGTTTAAGATGAATTGTTTTTGTCCATTGAGTTTATCCAAAAACAGCTTTAGGACCTGCTCTGTTTAATGTGGCTCTCAGTGCCATTTCTTTTCTGTTAAAATGCTTCATGTTGGTTTTTGGACTTTATGCCTGGCATTGCCTTGGTTATTTTACAAAAACTGAATGTCAAATAAAATGAACCATCCACTCTGAATGCTGTGACTGTTCTTACTAATACTTTGATTAAGTGTAAGGAAAATAACAAAATAAAGATCATTGTTTTGGAAAAGCGACTGAAAAGTGGGTGTGATACCACCTGCTGAAATTAAAATGAATAAAAATGAAATGCCACACAAATAATGTTAAGCAAATAATAATGGGATGTAGTCCGTAAGGTCAAAAGCAGTCGAAGAATGTATTACAAAAGCTGTAACATTCAGTTTCTTTGAAAAGTCTCATTTATATGTACATTTTGGAGACAATGCATCAGGTGACTGAGCCGTTGCGTCTGACTGTGAGGAAACATGCTCCCCAAAAATGAAGCCAAAACATCTCTATCGCCGCCTAGTGTCTTGGCTGCAGTATAGGTCATAAAAAAACCCTCCTCTATGTTAGCGGATGGGACTGGGGTCAGGCTAAAATTAGAAAAAAAAATCTCCTCAGATCATTTTTTTCCAAAGATGCTTTCTTTCATTATCAGTAGTTCTCATCAGGCTGATTTATGTTCATTGGGTCTCCTTTCTTATAAGTTTGATTCTAATTAGTAACACAAAGCTGTTAAATTGGGGTGAAACGTCATCATGACAGCTTTGACTGGCAGCTGAAGTCACGGAGAAACTTGCTTATCTCTGTTCGGGAAGGGCAGATGGAGCCGCACGCTGAGAGGAGGTCCAGCGTTTACGTTACAAAATCACGACCAGCTGTTTCATAGTGACAGCCTGAGGTGTTCTTTAGTAAAGTGGACTACCCCACAGACGGACCCGAAGCCCCATGGCTTTTTTTCGGTAAGTTAAATGTGTTTGTGTGGGTAAGTACCGTCCTTAGCTAGGTCCTGAAATGTAGGCAGCTAAGCTGAGAAGCGGGCTCTTCGGGGAAACTTGTTTTGTAAAGTTGGTTTAGCCAAAGCGTCCAGGCGAATAAATTGACCATGACAAAAGAAAGGATGAGAAAAGCAGTGGGTAAATGGCCTGCAAATGGCCTGACTTGAGTCCTTAAGGATTTGGACTCAGGATTCACCCATTCATTCACACACTGGGGATGGCAAGCTACATTGTAGCCACAGCTGCCGGACACAGGCGCCACCGGGCCCTCTGACCACCACCAGTAGGCAAATATGGGGTTAGTATCTTGCCCAAGGATATTTGGCATGCAGCCAGGAGGCAGCCTGGGATCGAACCACCGACCTTCTGATTAGTGGCTGACCTGCTCTGCTACCTTCTGACCTGCTGAGCTACAGCCACCCACGGTAGGTGTTTTGTCCAGTCACTGGTGCTAGCTAAGAGGATGTAATAAAGGCGAGGTAGCAGAGGTGAAAAAGGAGTGGTTGTTGATAAATAATTAGAGAAAGAGGTGTGCAGGCCAAAAAGCAGGTGTGAGTGTGTGAAATGTGTTGAGTATTTGTTGTTGAGTCAAAAAATGCGTGGTCTCCAGCTATTTTGGAAAGGCTGCTTGCACGATGTACAGCATGTGCACTTGAAATAGAAGAATTTTCCCCATTCTCTTCGGCTCTCCTGGCTCTCTATGTTCATCTGCTAGGGGGAGGTCCAGGCAGGTGATCTTGGAATCGCAATTCCGAGGGATGAATCCTCAATGGCAGCTCATCACCGGACCCGAATAGAGCCAGCTGCCGGTCGGGCAAAGAAGACATCGGCATCACATCCCACATTTCTCAGTGAGCAAGGTGTGCACGCGCAGAGGTGTGGAGAGAATCCTATAGGAGACGGGGGAGGAAGCCATTGGACAAGGATTTCAAAGTGAAGGAATCTTACCCAATGTGAGAGAGGTTACCTCACACCTGTGTAGCAACACCATAAATGTTACTTTATGGTGAAATTCCTCAAGATATTTGATATGAAGGTCAGATTTGTTTTGGTATTTGGAGGAAAGAAATTTCCTGCCCCTATTCTGAGTGGACGCGGTGATGGTCTGTACAGACCCAGTAACTAGGTGAAGGAGGCCCACAGCTGATTTAGCACTGACTTGAGCACAGGATTCCATTCCAGTTAAGAGAGAAAGGCTGAGTATCACACAGCAGGCTAAACGAAACACATGTTTTTGTGTTTCACACGTAGAATACATGTGAAAGGAGGGATTTGTTAAAAATAAAATGATCAAATAAAACTGTTTTTGTTTGATTTTATATACACATCTCTATTGTGCTCATAAAGAGTTGATACTCCACGTATTAAGGGTCAAAAAGCATCAATTCAGCGTTAATTGATTTATTGAGCCTAACATGTAGAGCATCAGAAGGGATTTTGCAAACATGCTTACACATCATATGTAGGGTTAGAGTTTGGCTGATATTTTTTTCTTTTTTTTAATAATAAAAATAATCCAGGTTAGGCTAGGGAGGTGTTTTTCTTTCTCTGTCTTTTTTCCAGGAAAGGAGCAGATGCAGACGAACTCAGACATGGATCAAGTGGAGAAGTTCCACAGGGGGAAAAGGCAGGACTGCCACGTCGCTACCCAGAAGAAGATAGTCATAATAATAAATTTGTTTTTGTTGTTGTATAAAACTGTATAGCCCACTTATTGGGCGCATCCTTGTTATGAAGACTACTGGACCACTGGTTCACATCCAGATCCAGCACGCTGTAACTTGTAATTTCAAATGCTAAAGTGAATGAAATCTTTTTAAAAACTTCCTTTAAGAAAAGAATACGAACACAACAAGTACAAAAAGCTAAACTCACCACTAGGGAAAGATCGCCCTGAATGGCTTTAACTTGGATGCTGTCATCAGTATTGCTGGTCAATATTATAATATCGGCCAAATAAATATCATGGTTTATTGCAGCTTGAAAAACCCCATGCCCTTGGCTACAAACCAGTGTTGGGAAGAAGAGCAAAAATTAACCCCTGGCTGCAGACTTACAGCCTTTGCCAAGGAATACCTTCAGAAGATGAGTACCTTTGTGAATATTCATCATCATCATCAATATGGATTGGCGAGGTGAAAACCCCCCAAATAGAAATGTAGTGGTTAAAGCCACAAAGAACAAGCTGATATGAGTGTCATATTAAAAATGACAGCAAGTAAATAAAAAAATGTTGTGTAAAAGGGCTGCATTAAAGATTGGAATTAAACGTAATTGTAAATGAAAGGGAAAAAAAGTGAACGGGTTGGGGTTATAATGATCAGGAAGTATTTGTTGTCAACCTTCTACTTCAATATAATATATCATTAGATGTGAAATACATTTAACTATATCAACTTTCACCATAGTTCGCTTGGCCAGTTTTCTTGTCGCGTTGAAAGCGTTCCTCTGTCACAGGCTTTGCCTTCAGTCCTCTTTAAGTTTTCTGGAAAGTTCATGCTAATGCTAGCAAGTTGAAGCTAGCTTTTAGCTAGCTTTACTGTGAAACAAACACCAGTTAATTTACCAGGAGCAGCTAAAGAGGAAATTTTAAAAAAATATAGGAGTTGAGTGAGTCATATACTCCGAATAAGCTCACTACACTTCTAAAAACTGAAACAACATTATCTGATGTTTTTTGAGGCGGTCAAGGCATCCAAGTCATAAAGGGCCAGTGAGGACAACATACTCCAGAGCACAGTTGTTCAAACAAATGTTCAACTATGCGGAGCCCAAGAAATCTTTTTTAGGACGAAGTGAGAATCAGTTTGCATACTATGTACCTCTAAGAGAGACTTTGAAATGTTTTTTAGAAACTGATTTGTGTCAGAAATGTTTAACAGGTGAGCAGTCACCTGAGTCTTCATCAGATGTATTGTGTGACATTAGTGATGGTAAGATATTTAAAAGTATTATTATTTTTACCAAAGTCCATCATGTCTTAAACTGCTGCTATACCTAGAAATCTTCAAAGTTGTTAATCCCTTAGGTTCAGCAAATAAATAGATAAAACTACAGTCAAAGGAACCATGTTCTGCATTAGTGGAGATCATTTGGGCTCACATTGCATTGGTGGCTTCTGTGAAAGCTTTAGTCGTACACATCATTTCTGTAGGTACTGTTTAATGACACGAGGTGTCATTGGGGTGGGGTGGCTGTAGCTCAGGTGGTAGAGCAGGTCATCTACTGATCGGAAGGTTGGTGGTTCGATTCCTGGCTTCCCCTAGTCTGCATGCCAAATATCCTTGGGCAAGATACTAACCCCAAATCCATCGGAGTATGAATGTGTGTGAATGTTAGCTATAAAAAAAGCACTTGCTTGTGCGAATGGGTCTGAATGGGTGAATGCACAAGTTGTGTAAAGCGCTTTGAGTGCTCAGATGAGTAGAAAAGCGCTATATAAGAACCAGTCCATTTACGATCTGTTTTTCAGGGTGGCAATCTAAATCAGTGTGGAGCTGAACATACCATAGAGACGTACAACTCTGCTGTTGAACACCTCAAGACTGAAGGTACACCAGATATAGAAGGAGTAAAGTTTGAGTCAGTTTTCAACTGTTTAAAATATTTTCACATCTGTCAGCCAGGTTTGCCACCTTGTTTAGGACAAAACATTTTTAGGGCATTTTGTCATATGATGTTGTACTGTTTCTTCAATATTTTTGTGAAAAAAACAATGGTTCACCTACACCGTTCTGAATCGGGGCATTAAAGAGTTTAAATACTCTGACTCTGTTAGGTCAGTCCTCAAACAAACTCTCAGGACAGTTAATAAGAAACTGGAACTTTTTAAGGCTGAGTGGAAGATGGAACAGATGATTTTTACCCCACTGCATCCAGACAAAAAGATGCAGCGGGGTAAAAGATTTGCTCATGCGCGAAGCCACTGCTGGCATGTGATGCGCAGCAGCAGAAGGAGGAGAGCTCACTAACAGAAATTTTATTGGAAAAGTACAGAAAAATATTCTTTTTTTCAGTATCAGTATCTACCGAACGGTTTTGGTTGGTACTAAAAAGGTATCGAGTTTTGGTACCCAGCCCTACTCACATTTCAATTCAATTGCAATTATCATGTCAACGATACAATTCAATATTCCAATGCATCTTGATAACTTCATTTCAGTTTGTTTGTTTTCATCAACAAATAAAGGATGTCACATATACCCAGTGTTGGGTAAGTTACTTTAAATTAGTAATTTAGTTACATTATTAGTTACTTCTAGCAAAAGTAACTCAGTTACTTCAAGTTACTCGTTACTTTCAAAGTAACTAGTTACTAAGGAAAGTAACTTCGGTTTTACTCAGAATTCTCTTGTTAGTGTGTTGCTTCCGTAACTGGATAACCAGCGAGATTGCCAGTCTTCTAGCTTGCTTACTTGCCACAAGTGCACTGTGCCACCTACCAATAGAAAGGAGAAAATAATCTGCATATTTCCACGAGAGAAATCCCACGCCTGGAATGTTGTTGATCGCTGACATGATTCTGGCCTACGTCACAGCGTCATGTGCGGTTTTTACATCCAACACAAAAACTGCAGTCGTGGTGCTTTCAATTGTACTCAGAACTCGGAAATTCTGCCTTCTGAATAGGAAGATGTAGGTAACTCCAGACTGCAGATGAGCTGCATACAGGGCTGGACTGGGACAAAAAATCGGCCCGGGCGTTTCGACTGGCCGGCCCACCACTATAGGAAAAACCATAAAGCCTTTGAATGAAAACAAACGCTGTTGTGACAGTGATGTTCACTGTTCTGATGGTATATATGTATCAATCTATCAATCGTTTGTTGTAAGATTCAGATAAATATTTTTTAAAAGCTAGACATTTTAAATGAGAATAAGAAAGAAAAGTATTTCTTTGTGCCCCCCTCTCCCTGTTAATGCCCTACCTGGCCCCCTTGGCAACACTTTGCTAGACCCGCCCCTGCACAGCTGCCAGCTGTCAGCTACTTAGAAAAGGATCCTGGTGTTATTTGTCTCTCAGAAACAGTTCATAACTTCCCTTCAACTCATTTATGTCACCTAAAAGGTAAACCTGTTTCTCCATCACCTGTTCAGCTCTGATGATTCAGTAAGGACTTCTCCTGGTTTCATCTTCATGTTTCCCTCTCACCAGATAACCAAACCGATATCATGACCAGCAGCTTTTACAGCTCTGGCTCCAGCAAACATCAGCTGATACTAGAAATTAATATTAAATAAATTCTAACAACAGCTGATCAAGCTTAAACGTGCTGCTGTTGTTTAACACGACTTCCGCTGGTTTCCTCTTTCTGGCGCAAAGTGGGTGATAAACAAACAAGAGAGAAAAGCCGATCAGCTGATCATTGATCAGTTTCATGATTGAAGTAGAAACAGGAGAGAGAGGGGGAGAGAATGAGAGGAGAAGAGGCAGCTGTGCAGCAAAGACACAAAATAACTCCAGTTTTGTGTCTTTTTCATTCTGGCAACTCTAATAATTAACCTTATGAACAAAATAAAGTTCACTATCAGTAACATAGCACCCACCCAGCTGTATAGAAACTCCGTCATGCTAGCTAGCACGCAGTACGAAAAAGTCAGCATAATGAAAATAAACTCCACCTAAACTTGGTTTATATCTGACCCAGATAGACTGCAGGTCATAACTTCTTACCTGAAGTTCAGTTCACCTGACACTCGGACCGGCGGCCGCCTCAGGTCTCTGCTCCTCCTGCCTTCCCTTTCCCTCATCCACCTGCTGGCCTCCACCACTTGCTAATGTTACTGAATCTGTGGAAGCTCCGCGATAGCCACCGCAAGAAGTAACAAATAACGAGCCTATCTAAATCCCAGTAACGATTAACGCGTTCCTGATTTTGGTATAATAACTAGTTACCGTGCTCGTTACCACAATAATAACGTAGTTACTGTAACACGTTACTTAATAACGCGTTAGTCCCAACACTGCATATAAGCTGCTTTTTTCTATTGCTCAAAACTTGTCTGAACACAGACTGCACTTGTTGGTCCACTGTGATGTATGTGGCTGAAGAAAACATACTGCTGTTATATTTAGCTTGTACAGTCCCGATCAGAAGTTTAAGACCACTTGAAAAATGGCAAAAAAAATCATATTTTGCCTGTTTGGGTCTTAACAAGGTTCCAAGTAGAGCTTCAACATGCAACAAGAAGAAATGGGAGTGAGACAAAACATTTTTTGAGCATGCAATTTATTGAAAACAACACTTGAACTGAAACAGGCTGTTTTACAGCTGATAACAAGTTTAGGACCACACCTCCAAAAAAACCCTGTACATCCGCCCCCCTCCCCAAACAGAAATCACAGTTCCAAACATGAGCTGAGTAACCTTACCTCCTAACCTCCACCTTTATTGTTAATCACTTCAAAAATTAGTTGCCGTGTGCTTGATGCAACCATTTCCACGAGGTGAGTGGGAACATTTCTCCAAGTGATGAACACCGCTGCATGAAGGGCATCTACTGTCTGGAACTGTTGTCCATTTTTGCAAACGTCCCTTGCCATCCATCCCCAAAGGTTCTCAATTGGATTTAGATCAGGGGAACATGTAGGATGTCTCCTGGAAGAATTCCTTGTGTACCGTAGCATTGTCCTGTTGAAAAACCCGGTCGTTACCACACAGACGAGGGACCTCAGTCATGAGGGATGCTCTCTGCAACATCTGGACACAGCCAGCGGCCGTTTGACACCCCTGCCCCTCTTGAAGCTCCGTTGTTCCACTAAAGGAAAATGCACCCCAGACCATTATGGTGCCCCCTCCACTGTGGCGCGTAGAAATTTTTTTTGGGTCTACCACTTGACTTTTTAGTTCCATAGCCCTTAGGATCATTTAAGAAATGACTGTCATACTGCATCCCACCTCAGCAGCGATGGCGTTCTGCGAGAGACCCTGCTTATGCAGTTCAACAACCCGACCATGTTCAAAAAGGTTTTTTTTGCCTTTGCCATCAGAACATCATGACAGTGTGACCACGTGACAGAAAATGACAATGAATCTACATTTTTCCACAGATTTGGCCTTTAAAGGCATGTGTTCCTAAACTTTTAATCAGCTGTAAAACATCCTGTTTCAGTTTAAGCATTGTTTTCAATAAATTGCATGCTCAAAAAATGTTTTGTCTCACTCTCATTTCTTCTTGTTGCATGTTGAAGCTCTACTTGGAAACTTGTTAAGAACCAACCATAGAAATATGATTTTTTAAAATTTATTTATTTTTGCCATTTTTCAAGTGGTCTTAAACTTTTGATCAGGACTGTATTTAACAATCCATTAGTTTCTTCTGAATAAATTAAGAATCCTTTATGTCCTCAAACACATTGGATCCAAAACCTGTTCTAGTTCCTACGACACCATCAGAGACTTGAAAGCCTTCTACTGTCAAGTCTGGTAAAAAAGAAACTTTGTGAAACCACTGCAAGTATCAAGTGTTTTAAATTTGATTTGACTGTTTATTATGTACATTTTTGTTTTTGGTTGTATTAAGTTTAATATTAATTATATTAGTGCCTTTTTAGTCATTAATTTGATTATTTAATATAAACTGTTTAATCATTGTTTCTATTGGTTTTTATTAATGTTTCTAGCAAATTATAACAACAAGTAACTGAATGTAAATTTTATGCCAATCGACCACATTATGTTTATTACCTCATTTGTGGGACCTTAATTTTTTCGGGGACATTCTGGCTACAACAGCTGCCATATTGAATGTAAATATGAACTTTTAAATAAAAAAAATGTATTGTATTATACAGCTCTTCTTTACTTTTTCAATAGGAGACTGTAATCAAGCTTATTAAAAGTGTATTTTGACAACAGATTTACATTATATTACTTTTTTATTTCAATGTAATTATTGTACAAAAAACAACAGTTCACTGTGAATTTTACATTTATCAACAAAGTATACCATTATGTATTCTGCATTATCACTATATTTTCCACAGTGAAATTCAGGCAAACAACGACTGCCAGTAATTTACTGTAATATTGAACTTTTGAATATTTATTTTATACAGTTTCACTGTATTTAACAATGAAAGACTGTAATCAGGTTAATGGAGTATACGTTGTTTTTACATGAATTACCCATAAAGAATTGTATAATTCATTTTTAAATTCATAGTTATTTACTGTAAAAAAAAAATAAAAATAAATAAATAAAATTTAAAAAAAAATAAAAATCTTTACTGTGAAATTCAAGGTTACCAGAATAGTATACCGTTTCGTGTTCTACATTTACAATTGATTTTTCAGGTTGAAATTCTGGCAACCACAGCTGCCAGTAATTTACCATAAAGGTACATAACTTTTTTTACAGTGTTATTACAACCAAGTAATGCAGAAGAGCATCTCTGAACAAACCACCTATCAAACCTTGAAGCAGAAGACCACACTGGGTGTCACTGCTGTCAGCTAAGAACTGGAAACTGAGGCTACACCAAATTCTTACTCAAAATTACTCCTTCATGTTCAAGAATCATTTTACCCCTCATCCACGAAAGCCTGGTAAGGTATGGTCAGGGGCGTGGACACCCAAGTTTATGACTGCGATAACTCAAGAAGGAAGTCACCTAGGATTTTCACATTTGTACCACACGTGCATCTTGTTGGAGGCTCAGGGCTGATAAGGCGGCTACCGGGATGTTGTTTTGAGCGTAGGATGAGAGGCGGCATAAAGCCTGAACACGTCACCAATCTGTCGCAAGACAGGTGTACCTAATAAAATGGCTGGTGAGTGTATGTAAAGCAGTTTTGTACTTTTGTGAAGGCAGGGTCATTCTTGCTAGTAAAATAATGTTAACATTTAATTGTACTTTGTGCATTAGCGTTCTTACACAGGACACTGAGTATTTCTACTTTAACAGACTAAATAGAGTAAAAAGAATAGACTGTTAAAGTGAAACAAACTGACGGCTCAAAGAATTTAGTGATTGTGATGTCGGCTTAAGGAGATGTTGCAACATAATCACAGGTTGCTCTACATCCGTTTAATTTTGACGTTACGACTTTTGGGTTATTTCTGCAATTGCACGATGTGAACACATGATGGCGCAGTTGTGTTAGTTTTTAGATTAGCTGGGCTCTAATCCAAGGCCACAGCGCCGCTGGACGCAGACACACACACACACACACACACACACTCCTTGGAGTACTTGTGTTCCCGCACTGTTGGGAATCACTGCGCGCACTAAATTAGTACCGGTGTTTTATCTGAGCGTTTTTCTTTAATCTGACATCTCCCGCAGTGCTCATGAACATTCCTGCATTAACTCAAAAATGTCTATTGCATCTGAAATCTAAAATACTTTAACACTTCCGTATTAAAAGCCCCCACCTGTGGCCTTTTGATACCGTATTTCCTTTATAGTCCCTCGAGAGCAAATATACCAAACTTGACTTTAATGACCTGAAATTTAAAGAGTCTTTTTTTAAAATCGATATTTCTTCCTGAAACCTCAGCAATCATGTCTGATATTTTGAAAATTGAAAAAGTGACTAACCGACACTGTTTGATTACATTCACAAGCGTTTATTTCCTCCACAGTTTAGCTGTGGGCCTACATGAGCTGACACGCGGTGATAAATATGTTCGTTAATATTTTTGGATTATCTGATCCTGCTACACGTGTTTGATTTCTTCCCGATCGATCCAAACACCTCTCACACTTCTCAATTTTTAATTCATTCCATTATATTATTATTATTTTCTCCTCAGCTATGAAATTCTTTATATCCCACACGGGTTCATCCGCCACCGTCTCCTTCTTCCTCTATAAGCAGGAAAACTGAAGCATAAAAGACTCTTATTCTCCATAATCAAGGTCAAGAGCGTTTTTCAATAACCTTTGGGAATAAAAACCTGGAACGGCGCCAGTGCGCCCTGCCAGTCATTTTCACTGCCAGCAGAACACCGCTAAAGTTGTTGACCTTTTGCACCTAAACAGATCAATACGCCGCAGTTTATTCTATTAAAAATAGTCCACCGAATCATCTATTAATATTTGTATTTAGTTTAAATCCCCCCTCGGCGGCGTGATAAATTGTTTCAAATAACAGATGGTGCTAGAGGGAGAGACAAAGCGGGGAAATCTGGTAGCAATTATCCTCAATTATGTTCATTGTTATTTTGAGCTAATTATTGTTATTGTCACTTTTGTTTGTGTGTCTTGCGGCGCTAGGCTGCAATAAGCAGGCCCGAGGAAGACAATGGGGGGAACAGGGATATGTTGTGACGAGGAAATGTGGCTTTTATAATTGAGCCTAACCAGCTGGTGTAAATAAAACTTTGATCTAAATGTAGAGGCTGCGGGTCTGCCTCGAGAAATAGACTAATAGGATGTGGACTCGGGTCTATGGTCGAATATACCTTATTTTTCTTCTTCTTTTCTTCTTGAGGGTGTGGGGTCGCTACATTATTTAATTACTATGATTTTAAACAAAAACTAAATCTGCGACTAAGGTTTGAGTCATGAAGACAGAAAGATTAAAATCGTGTTTGGGGGCGTTTGTTCTGTTCTTAGATAGAACGAAACTGCCCACGCTGGTTAAATGTCTGAGATCATTAGATTGCCCTGTGATGTTCACTCTGCTGAAGTGCCGTTTCTCCCCCCCCCCCCCCCCCCCCCCCCCTCCTTTTTCAGCTCCTCTCTCTGAACTTTCAGCACGGATTCGCGCAGGACTTCATCTCCACATTTACAGAAAACCTTCTAAACGTTTATTAGAAATCCTCCCCCCAAAAAACGAGGAGAAAGCGGCCCGGAGGAGGACAGCGGGAGAAGGAGTTCCGTGGCCGCTGCACGCGGGGCAGACCTAACTCCTCTCTATTCTTTGTTTGGGGGCGTCTCCTCTCCTCTCTTCCCGTGCTGTCCCCTCCCCTCTTTCCTTTCCATCCCATCCCAGCTCTCTCTCTCTCTCTCCCCCCGGGGCGGGAGAAGCCGTGTTTGGTTCAGAGAGGGTCCTTTGGGAAGAGTCACAAAGCGGTTTCCTCTGAGAGAGAGAGGGAGAGCGAGAGAGCGAGAGAGAGCGGAGTGGCGAGAGCTCGGGAGTCTTCCGCGGGAAGCAGCGCAGCTCTGGACATCACCGACGCCAGCGCGTCCCGGACCACTGAGCTGAGGCAGAGACGAGAGCGAGAGCAAAAAAAAAGAGGAAGAAAGAAGTGTCAGAAGATGATGACATCTGATCCGGGTACTAGCTGATCTCTCTGTTTTTTCTCTGTGACAGCCCAAAGCTGTGGGTTTCCACGCGCACCAGGAGTGACTTTTTCCACCCTACACACATATTTTACGCACAGGGCGTGCGATTTTTAACCCTTTTTTTAAGTGCTTGGATATTCTGGATTTTATGACTTATTATGATTCGCCTACCGTTTTAGCACCAACTCCCTCCTCAGGACAAGAGAAAGTGGAATAAAGGGTGCACGCTGGATTGAGGTCTTTCTAAGCGCACGCAGCACCAGCAGCAAGAGTGCGTCTCAAGGTTCCTCCGCTCGAGTCACTGAAAGGGATCCGCCGGGGAACAAGTGCAAAGCCGGGAGGAGAGAGGCAAACGGAGGGACTTGCATCGAGCTCAGGAGGTTTGTTAATGTTTGGAATCCAGGAGAGCATCCAGAGAAGCGGCAGCAGCCTGAAAGAGGAGCCGCTGGGAGGAATGAACGTCCGGAGCTGGATGCAGGGGGGCGGCGTGCTGGACGCCAACACGGCCGCCCAAAGGTGAGCTGTGCCTAAGTGAGGAGCACTTCCACCATCACTCATTTACCGAAAGATGGAATCAGCCTGCGTGTTCTCCTCCAGGATACTGCAGCTGCACAAGAATTGAGACTTTGCGAATGGAAGTGCAGCAGTCCGAAAAAAAATTCTGTCCATTCAACTGCTGATAAAATCATCTGTAGAATTAATAATCTCATTCAGAAAAATTCTACCACACAAGCTGTCATTAACTAAACAGTTGTAAGCAGCATGTGCTTGGTCTAGAGATTATTTTTTCCACAGATGTTTCAGATGCGATTTATTAAGGATTAAATCAAAGAACAAATACACAAATGCAGTCCTGTGCTAGAGGAAAAAAAAAAACCTGTACTTCCTCCCCATTTTCAAACTTACTCGTTGTTTTATTAGAAGGGAATAAAATTCTCCAACTGAACCACAGCCAGTCAGAGTAAACGTGGATATATCACGATCTCCCCTTTACGCGAACAGCAAGTTTGTGCTTCAAGTTGGTTTAGAGATTCCGGAGATAATTATCTCCGGAATCTGTAAATCTGTAAACCAAACTATGAAAGCTGCCTGTTTTACTTAATTAATTAAGTAAAACAGGCAGCTTTCATAATCACAATCTTTAAAATAAGAGGAAAATCTGCCAAAAAAAAAAGAGCACAAGCTGGATTTTACTTTCAGTGTTTGTAGGCCCTTTAGGTTTGTTTTTATTATTTGTTTTTATTTATTTATTTTAGTTTAACTTTACATAATTATTATTATTTAATTTGCTCTCGTTCTTATATTAATTTTGAATTTTTCTAATTTTTACAACATAAAAACTTTACATCCTCTGACTGCTTCTAACACCCCCCTCCGTCTGTGTGTCTGCAGTGGAGTGGGTCTGGCTCGGGCTCACTTTGAGAAGCAGCCGCCCTCCAACCTGCGGAAGTCCAACTTCTTCCACTTCGTCCTGGCTCTGTACGACCGGCAGGGCCAGCCAGTGGAGATCGAGAGGACGAGCTTCGTGGACTTCATCGAAAAAGAGAAGGTCGGTTCAGAAATACACGTTGGTCTTAAGAGTTTTTAGATGAAGGAAGATCCCTGAGATTTTGTGAAGGCCTCAAATATTAAATTTGGTTTCTGACATTATTGAATGAATTTTTAACGTCCCATTTTAATGAACTACTTGTCCTTTAATTGTTTGCATTATTATTATTATTATTTATATTATTATTATTAAAAACTAAAAATACAATATTATAAATATTATAAATTTACTGTAAGGCACAAACCTCCTTAAACCCTCGTGTGTATTTGATAAATTAAAAAAAATGCCTTTCGGCGTTTAAATTGTTTTAATTTACAGCTCCATTCAACACAACCACTTGTTCTATATAAACAACGGCGCTGCAGCCCGGGCTTCTCATCAATTATGACTTGGCTTAAATTAGATGAAATGTATCGGGAGAATTCCGTGTTGGATTTATTGGCCCTCCGAACACAACCAGTAATTACGCAGGAATTAAAAATCCACAATAACACCACGATTACACACGGAGAAATTACAGGGCTGCACTCCTCTGAGCATAAATCAGCTTTTATTTAATGCAAGACCGCTGTAAAGAATTCATTAAGTTGGATGTATGCTTCACTAGCCTACATGTGAAAACAGGAAAAAATTAACTTCTTGCTATTTTTTTTAAAATGGTGTTAATTTTTCCATAAACAGCTCTGTGTTTGTTGTGTGTGTGTCAAGGAGACCAGCGGAGAGAAGACCAATAACGGGATTCATTACAGGCTACAGCTTCTTTACAGTAATGGTGAGCAGACTGGCACACTCACACACACACACTCACATATATATATATGCATGCATAGTTAGAGTCAGCTTTGCCAGATCAGCTTCATGTCTTATTTTATCAGACACTTAATGATATTCACACAGGCAGCAGCTGATTCTTGAAGGGGGGGGGAGTCCTGTCCTCAAAGTAGTAAAATAAAATGTTGCAATGGGTTATCAAGGCTTCCAGAATTTATGTCAACGAAATTGCAGGGCAGAGATTCACGATTGTGTAACGTGACCGACTTCTATTAGTCAAATTTCAAGGCAGCTGTTACAGGATGTGACCCAGCTTTGTGGCTTCATTGCTGTCACTGTCCCTAAATTAGTTTGTCCAGTTTTATGTGCTCTTTCTTTTTCTTTTTTTAAAATAATTTTTTGACAGTGTGAGCTGCACGCTAACCCAAGCAGGGACATCACAGCACCAGCCTCCTGTGTAAAGAATAGCTACAATTCGTGTCTCGCATGTGTTGATATTTGGGAGTCAGAATAGACACAAGCAATTTATCAGATAAGTCAACAAACAAGGTGTTTGAATCTGTTTACCGTCTTAACACGGGGCTGAACGCCCAAGGTCTCGTGTTGTGTAAACTATGCCGAGTTAAACGTGTGATTCTCGTGTGATTTGGGAGCTATATCGATACAGCCGGCTTGGCGTAAAGCATGCATCGCAGCAGAGAGAAATGCAGAAGCTGAACAACATTTATTTTCACACTGAACTGATGAGCAGCTGCTGGCTGATCTTTAATAAGCCTCTCACTTTCTTCACAACCCCTTTCTGCCTCGTTAAAAAGGAGCCACTGTGTGTCAAGTCGCAAGTGTTGAGCATTTAAACCAAAGAATGACTGTCTGCTCTCAGACTGTTCTCCACTGACTCATATTTCAGGCCTAAATAGGAAACATTAATAAAAGCTTTAAGAAGAAAGAATTTGCAAGACAAAATTACGTTTGCCCCGCTCCTTTGTTTATTTATTGCGAGCTTATTGCTGTAAATGACGTTAATCTCGTTTCCTTGTACCCGCTGCTGCCACTTTGCTAACCTAATTCCACATATTTTAAATGCCCTGCAACGTGCTGCACTGTGTGTTAAAATATGTGTAAAGTTTACAATATTTCTCCCTTCCTCTGGATCCCAACAGGCATCAGAACAGAGCAGGACTTTTATGTTCGACTCATAGACTCCATGACTAAACAGGTAAACACACACCCTAACACACTCTCAGAGCGGTCTGTCACCTCTCCTGTTACCTCTCTGACAAAGAGCTGCTCCACTGATCCTCTTGTTCTCCGCCGCCCTCCTCTATTTCACACAGAAATGAATGTTTATGCGTGTATGATTCAGTGGGTGGGTGTTTCCACAGTGTATGTGGGTGGGGGCACACACACACACACACACACACACACACACATACACACATACGGCATGGCTCCAGGCGTTTTTGCCTGTGCTCCTCTCGCTGTGATTAGAGTGAGGAGGCAGCGAGCGGGTGTTGAGGAACAGGAGCGTAATTCTGCTGCTCGCAGTAGGAAGTGGAAAGATATAAGGGCACCTCTGGGATTTGGTCTGCTGCGTAGCAAGCATTCTGATCAGATCCAATTTTTCTGGTAATGCTCTTGTTTTTGTTTATGTGTACATTTATAAGAGGGAGAGCAAGAGAGAGAGAGGGAGGGAGACAGAGAGAGGAGCAGGTAGAGTTTGAGGAGAGAGGCGGGAAGACAGGGATGCATTTTCAGTTTGTGCGCTCCTGGTCCCGCAGTTAAAGTCAGGATGAAAACTGATTGTTTTTGTTCATGAAGAAAGTGCGAGTGAGAGTTATCTGCCTGGTGGAATGCAAAATGTGTGTGTGTGTGTGTTGTGAACGCCAAGGTATGAGGAGCCAAGAAGCCCACCATGCACTGAATACTTACTAATGTGACTCCAGGCTCTGACAGTCTCACATTACTGCTGCCACGTTGCACCACATACTGTGTGTGTGTGTGTGTGTGTGTGTGTGTGTGTGTGTGTGTGCACGCTGGCAGGCCTAAGAGACCACACTGTTTCCTAATAACACTCTTTAGGTTCGGCTTGGTGGGGTGACAACCAGCTACACACACACGCATACACACAGTTGGGACTTTCTCCTGTAGAGTTTGAAAAAATTAAATACATGCACACTTTTTCATGCTGAAAAAATTAATGGCTTTTTAGAATTTCAATATTTGAAAAGGGGGAGAAAAAAGGATGGAGGCAGGTGTGCTGCACCTGTGGTGCCTTCCTTGCACTGTGTGAGTGCTGCTCTGTGGCTGTGTGGATGGGGAAGGGGAGCAGGTGTTTAGTGCTGTATGTATACAGTAAATGTGCAAAGGTGCTTTGGAGAAGGCGTAAAGCATGCTCGCTTGAGTTTGTGTGTGTGTGTGTGTGTGTGTGTGTGTGTGTTATTCCCAGTAGTGGAGGAATGGAACTTTAACAGGTGGTCAAACCAAAACAGTCGCGAGGTTGGCTTAGCTGGTCAGTGATGTCATGGCCGCTGTCTCTAACCGCACACACAGGCATTTGTTCGCACCCACTGTTGTCTTGCCAGGCGGGGAAAAAAGAAAAGAAGAAGAAGCCACACAGAAGTCCAGAGGTTGCACTGGTTTCTCTCTTATTTCACTGGTTGTTAACAAGATGTGGCTTCATCCACCAAAATTGAAAACACACGACCCGAGCCCAGCATGCCCAAACACATTTTTGACAGGAACACACAAAATAAAGAGCTGCTGAGTTTGTAAATGTGATAATGAAACAGGCTTTCTGTTTTATAACTTAGGAAATAATCATCAATATTTACATTTGTCATGATGCAAATGCTCGAAAATCCAGCCTTATTCTAGTCTCGTTAATCTCTCTTTGTGCCGTAGTAGCATACCTTTCACATGTTTCACTGTTTAAAAGCCCAGAAACAGAAGACGATAAAAACAAGAAAGCAAGAGGGTCATTTCTCTAAGATTATTCAGAGTAAACCATAGAAACATAGATTTGTTTTTAGTATGAATTTCTCAGTTTTAGTAGTTGATCAGCGGTGTAAAGTATTAATTTTAGTTTTACTTAAATATTCGACTCTGTAACTCAGAGTATGTGCGACACATTATAATGAGGCAAACGTCTTTTATTCTGTTTTTTTCCGCCCTTCTCACTGTGATTTAACAGCCAGTAAAGGAAAAGCCTACTCCAACATTTGGCATTTAAAAGCTGCTGCCTGTTTCTGTTCTATTTCTGTAAGTCTACCTGTTCTGCGTTTGTGCGCTGAGGGCCAGAACTGATTGTGTTAAACGGAGAAGGAGAGCACCTCCTAGTCTTCAGAAGCAGAGCGTGGAGCTCGTTGATCACGACTCTGTCCCGGAGAATAAAGCGTCTGTCACTGCGGCCCTGTCGGATCACTAGCTCGCTAGTCGACCTGACACTAACGCAGGAGGAAGTGTGTTCCCCTGCTTAACGGATCCTTGTTTACATGCCGCACATATCACGCCACTTCAAAGGTGGGGAACAGAGAAGCAAAGATGCTGTGTGAAAGGCCTGCTGAGGTGGAGAGAGGAAGGAGACAGAGGAGGGAAAAGCAGATGAAAGAGAGGAGCAGAGCAGGCAAAGTGACAGCAATGAAGAATCTGAGGCAAACGTGGGCCGTGGCGGTAGAGGAAGGTACACACTAACACAAGAGGCTGTCACAGAGGGTGGATGAAGTATCTTTGCATTGTCACTTTTTCCTCTTTGGAGCTCCAGAGGTCTCAAGCTGCCATGAGGGCAGACCAATTAGAAACTTTAGACCTTAGTTTCATACAGTTCTGCTGTAAATACTAATGTTTTGTTTGACCTTCCATAACGCAAGACCTCTCTCGAAAACCAAACTGGTTTAAAAAGAAAGATTGTTGGCACAGGGCGAGCAGCAATCAGTCAGGTGGGAAAGAACTGGATGTCTTTTACAGTTGCAAACTTTTACTTTTGCTGCATGACCCAGACTGTAGCTCATCTATGCTGTTGACCCGATCGCCTTAAATAAAGGAGGTGGGCTGTTATGTGGTGGTACGTGTCACGGGCGACACGGCTGTTCTGTTTAGAAAGATCAATGCATTCACCCAGCCAAAGGTTTAATGGTTTACTTGTGTGTTTGCGTGTGGGCGTAAGAAAGACGAGAAAATAGCAAAGTGCAAAAAAATAAAAAAAAGTGAAGAGATGATGGTGATGCGCGCTCGTCGAGGTTAGGGAGCAAGCTCATTGCTTTCTCCTGGCCCACTCTTTTCCCATGGCGCGAGGAGCAGGACTAATCACGGACACAACTGTGGTTTATAAAACACGTTTCCTCTTCAGATTTGCTCTGTCAGAATTCTGTCTTTCTCTGCGTTTCCACACACTTAGATTTGGCTTTCATTAAAGGGCAATCAGGGGGATTTTACGGTTCAAATGTTGATGAGTGAGCGATTCCAGAAAGAGTTTCAGATGTTGGGTGTCGGATCAACCTCAGTAGTGTGTTAATGGGAGCGGGTTTTTTTTTCTTTGTCTGAGGTCATTTAAAATATTTACAATCTGAACAAACGCTTATTTTCTTTCCTGCGTATTTGAACTTGCGTCAGACGCTTTGACAGCTTTTGGTCAGATTGGCTTTTCTTGGAGAATGTCAGCTTAGCCTGGTGCAGATTCCTCCATGAGCTCATTTTTCTTTCATATTTTCACCCCGTGCTTGAATCGACTGTGGGTGCACATCCCTGGAATCCTGGACCACCAGGAGCTTTTCGGTCTCCAGGTTCACATATTGATAGATTTCCTGCAGGCGTGGGGAGGAGGGGTTCAAATGGAATATGCACATGCATGGAAAATTGTAACTGACAAGGGCCTCGGGCCCTGAAACACATGGGGGCTCCAATTCCAGAAAACACAGCTAGCTATTAGTATGAAATGCTTTAGGCTACAATACTGGGGCCCTCAGACAGTACAGCCTCTGTCACTGCTTTCCACTAAGTTTCACATAGTTGGTACAAATGAGAGGTTCAGCCTACACCCTTTGCTCATCTTGAGGCCCCAATAAGAAGCCACTGGGAGGTTCTGAATCCTTTTTTATGCAACCAGCAAAATGTGCTCCTGTTAATTTTACTTCATGGAGAATGAAAAGGAATCACAGGTGAAATAAAAGCACTGATTATTCTTCTTAGAGGGTTTGCATTTAAGGTTTTGGGCCATGTGTAGTATATCTGACAGTCCATAAGCTTTAAAGCTACTTAGACATAACATATATATACATGTTTCATTTTCCAAGTATGGCGGTGTCAGTGTGGCCTTGTTAAGTGGTCATAAAATCAGCTTTATTCATTCATCATTGTTCACTTGATGGCAGCAGGCAGTCTAAACATGAGCCAGAGATGATTTTAAAGGGCAGAGAAACTTCTTGGCCGCTCATGAGGAAAGCGATCTTGTCACTCAGTCAGGCTCGCCGCAGTTTTCGGTACGACACATCAAACCAGCTTTTGCAGACCAAAGACTGACAGGGCGTGCGTATTGATTGATAGGTAGCTTAGTGGTGTGTGACTTATGCCGGTTTATTCTGCTTCCATAGCAGCGCGGGAGTGTTGTGTAACAGAAGCAGGTGAAGCCTCGGCAGCAGAGGCAGAAAATGTGAGGACCATTCTCCGGAGCCGATGAGATGATGGTTGTTATTTTGAGGATTTTCTAAAACAATGAGTGTGAATCAGCTCCGTGTGTGCGTATGTGTGCATGTGTGTGTGTGTGTGTAAGGAGGGGTGTGAGACACAATGGGTGTGAGTGTATGTGAAGTAGAGGTGCTACTGATGAAGGATGCGTTCATGGAGGTGAAGTGGGACCTAACCTGTTATCTCAATAACACTTTGACGCTATTCTAAGTGTACGTTGCGGTGACGTTACAGAAAAACTACAAGTCAAGGTGCAGCTTCATGCTCGTTATGATATAAATCTACTATTAAGCTAGTAATTTCCTCAAAGCTTTTTTTTGAAAATGAAGATTTAAAGTTCCCACAAAAACAATTCACTGATCCCATTAACAAATCTCATCTGTCCAACTTCTGATGATTGCTCTGTTGTTGTATTACATATCAGTTAAATGGATCTCTGTGAGCCACTCACACACCGTAAATAAAAACAGTAAGAGGCTTTGGTCTGCTGTGAAATGAGCACGCTGGAGCCTGCGAGTTTAACTCTCCGCTTTCTTCTTCTCCTCTTTCTTTTCAGCCGATTGTTTACGAAGGCCAGGACAAGAACCCAGAGATGTGCAGAGTGCTGCTGACACATGAGATCATGTGCAGGTGAGAACAGATGCATCACATCTCTCCTCTCCTCTCTCCTCCAGCATACTTTGCCTGTGAAGTTCTCACCAATCACCGCTATGTACATTTCTTATTTTGTCACCCTCATTAACCCCCCCCCCCACCCCACCCCCCCCGACACGCACATACGCACACACACCTGAAGCCCTATCTGTTGAGGAAGATGAGTTTTGGCTATCACAGTTGTTGCTTTAATTATAAGCTTAAGATGAATTTCTTTGGAAGTAGGTTGGGAGGAAAGTTCTATTTATAGGGGCGTTTTGCCGACCTATCCTATACAATAGGAAACGTGCGCGCGGGAACATGTGTAGTTTGTGTGCGCATGTGTCTCTGACGCCTGGTTAATTAGGACACAGAGAAACTCATTAGTCAATCTGAACCCTTCTGTTGTTTCATGGCTAACAAATGGGCCTTGCTCTTCAATCTGACTATAAAAAATAGGCAGCAACTCGCGCACACACACACACTCGCACACACACACATAGATCCGTAGACACAAAGAAGTATGCTTGTGTATTCAGAGCCCCGCACAGCGCAGTTATAAAAATTCAGATTTAGCACATGAATTACGTTGTTCTTTTTCCTTGACCTTGTCACTGAAAAACTTTAACTGTACCAATATAAATTGGGGTTCATCTACATGCGCACACAGGGACTTTAGTTGTGAAATCAGGCCCACTAATACTTCATCGTATAGCTTGGTGAATATTCCTCAGGCAGTTCAGCTGGAGAGGCTCATGATAGACCAATTGAAATTCTGATTTACAGTGAATATATAAATAAACAATTTGGCAACAGATTTTATTGTAAATTATTGCCGTTCATCAAGTGGAGGATAATTGCGGACCTGAATCAAATGTGCTTGCATAACCTGTACGGTATGACTCTCGTACAGTAGAAGGTGCTCGTTCTGTCCTGCGGGATTTTGTTTTAAATACTTCCTTCGGGGGAGCAACAGTGCAGAAAGTATGGCTTCTGCAGCGAGTGTAAACAGTCGCTTGTCTTCAACAGCCGCTGAGGTCAAAGTTACGGCTGTTGCCTCATGTTCTCACATGCTGATTCTGCAGCGGGGGCTTTGCACACAACACAACACAACACGCACACACACACACACACACAAAGAGCTCAGGGCGTCCATTAATCAGTGTGGCTTATTGTCACGGCAGTGCTATTAGCCATATGCTCCCAGCCAATCTGCCACCACAAAGACCTGCGTTGCAAAATTGGCTGAAGCGCTGGCACGAATACGTGAGTGATTTCACTCTAGAATTGGACAATAGATGCTTCAATGAACGCGCTTAATACAAATGTTGGTCGTGCTCAGTGTATTTTAACATTTGCCCTCTTTCAAATCAAGAAGCTTTATGACATTGTAGATATTTTATATTCACTCTGTCTGACAGAGCAGCCTTGGTATAGCTGGTTGAAACTCTGTTTTTATTTTCAAGGTGAGTTTAATTTATTGTGGACATTTTAGCATAATAGTTTTCATTTCTTTGGAAACTCCAGGACGTGAAATATACTTTTAGACAAAGTTCTGTGAATTTGGAAAATCCTTGGCTGCTCAGCTTCTGTGTAAGCAGAAGTTTATCTGTTATTATTTGTATCTTTTTTAACAGACATTTGAATGAAACATATCTCTCCAGGAACAGAATTATGGATTAGTGATTAGCCTGTCACTTATGTTTTTAAGTTATTATGTTTGCTATACTGATCAAAATCTAAGGCTAATCTCTTGACTTTATTTATATCATGTGATCACTGACATGTTAACATAGCTGCTAATCATTCTGGCTATTAAAATTAAAGTTAAACACCCAATATCTAATTAGCTTTGATTGACCAACAGTCAATATCCAAAGATTTTTCATAGAGCAGATGATTAGCTCACCAGCATCCACAGATATAGGTCCTGCATTACTCCCATTCCACCCCTTCCTTCTCCTTTCATAGCATAAAACACTCTTCTCCTTCCTCCACTTCCTCTTCTGTCCCTTAAGTTTCCTTCACATCTATTCCATTCCCTCTGTTTCCCACGCCATCACCCACCCTTCCCTCTACCTCTCCCTCATCTGGTTTAGCTTTCCTTTTTCACCCCCCACCCCGGTCCCTGATCTCCTGCTTGATTCCTCTCTCTAACCTCTCTCTGTTGCTGCGCTCTGCTCTCCAAAGTTACAGTGTAATGACCCAGTTCATAGAGCGGCAGAGAGCGAATGACAGCGAGAGCAGAAAGAGCGGCAGATAGCGGAGACAATGAGGAAGGTGTAACGTATCAGTCGCTTTCTTTCTACCTCTGCCATCTGTGACAGCGGGAAACCCGAGATGTCTCCCCTTCCTCTTCTTCCCACCCAGACCCCTCCTCTCCCCTCCCTCCCCTTCTCACCCTCTTCTTTTAGCTCTCCCTCCCACGCACACCCTCTCACTCTTTACCCCCCCCTCCCCACCCATAGCCATCTTTATCCTCCGCCCTCCTGCTTACACCTTTATTCATAATTGATGCATGCAAGAAAGCCTTTTTGACACACTTGTAGTACACATGTGTGAATTTCGGTAACCATGTCAGGTGTTTTGGTTGTTTTCTCACGTATGTGCGTGCATGTGCGTGCGTATACCGCCCACGTGTTTTTGGAGCCTCGGGCTTCTTTTTTGTTTCCATCTCCACTTTACCTGATGGTTCATCAGTACAATTAGGATGGACTTTTCGCGCTCGATTTCCAGACGGTTATGCTGTTGGTTATGTTGCCTTTGGAAAAAACTTGACTATAAGCATCTAAATGATCTCAGCTTGTTAATTACGTACTAATGAAAACATTTTCTTGCAACACATGTGGAGGGGATTTTAACTAATTAACCTTTCATAACCCCAACAGTATCATATTGACACCAGGAGAGGTTATTATTCTGAGACTTTACAAAACCCCAGAGTTACAATCATATTATGCAGTCACCTTCATGGGCTATGAAAATAGGTGTAATGCACCATTACAGTCTAGTCTCATAGGAAAAAGTGTTGTGGCTATCCACAGCACAAAGCATGGTGTTTTACAATAAACGCTGTAAAATTGTGACCTAGCATGTAATGTTAGTATATGCGTGTGTAATGTAGGGCAGGAGTCCTGGCAATCTTGCAAAATGGAAAATGGAGCTTTGCAACATCTGGTTAAGGTTGTTAAAAGATCAGTTTTAAGCCAAAACACGATCTTGGTGCCTGGAGCTCTGGAACTTATCTTCATATTATTTTGCTATTCAGCTAAATTACTACCTGTGTAGTTCTTATAATGTGCTGTGCAAAATGAAACCATCTATTTGAGCCCAATCCTAAAAACCTGAATGTTTGAGAGGTTGTTGGGATTCGGATGAAACTACTATCTTAATAGTTGATTGTTTGAGCCAGATGGGCAAACTGTGGTTAAGGGTGCACCTTATACTGGGAACACTGGTAATGAATATCAACCAGCTCAGCAGTAAAAAGTGGAGAAAATGGAAAAAAGAAATGCTAGGCAGTGACCACAGCAACAAATTACCCACGAGTGAGACAAACCACGACCAACAATAAATCCGGCAGTGTCTTTTTTAATGTATTTGTTAAAGCAGCAATCCCACAGTGTATTTCCTTCAGATCCTGCTATACAGTCACTTTCCTTGTCTTGCAGGTCTATTTTTATCCTTGCTTTCAGGGCAGATTTCTCTGAAAGACTTTCAGTAAAATTCACTATGGCCTGCTTTCGACAGATTGGGACAAATTCTGCAGATGTTGTAATAAATTTGTTTTATCAGTGCAGACAAAAGGCACGCACTGCAACACTCCCACTTAAACCTCTAATCTGGAAATTCCATAAAATGTACCCTATGCCCAAATTTTCCCCCCACTTTGCCCTGTGTCTTCTTCCCTGACGGTCTTCTTTTCTCTTCCCGTAGTCGGTGCTGTGACAAGAAGAGCTGTGGAAACCGTAATGAGACACCCTCAGACCCTGTTATCATCGACAGGTACTGTCTCTCACTTTGCCTCTTCTCTCTCTCTCCTCACGCACGCACTTGCGCACACCCACAGACACACAGTGGACGAGAGTTTGTGCGCTGACCCGTTTGAACGGCGCGGTGGGACAGGATGTTTGTGTGTTTGGATGAGCTGCTGTCACTCCTCGATAGAATCAGCGGCCTCAGATGCACGGGAAGCATTTGAGAAACCAATTTTGCTTTTATAAGTCAAACAGCAGGACTCGTGAGTGGGTGGTGACAGTGTGGAATTACACTTGCAGACACACACACACAGGTTTTATCTGCATGTACATGCGCACTCTAGTAACGTAATCATCGATCTTTGCAGAGGGGACACAAATACACATCAGCTGCTCCGTTACATCCCAAAGGCGCACTTTCAGACTTGAGTGCTCAGATGAATGTGTGTTTCCTCTACGTCACGCAAAACACAAAGCAGCTCACTAGCAGGAGTCGTCTGTTGTTTTCCTGCCGCTCGTCTCTGTCTGTCTGTCGCTCTCTTTCTTCCCTTCTGTCTGTCACAGGAGAGGACTGAAGTTATCCCTCCCTTAACATCCACCCCACCCCTCTTTCTGTCGCTCCTGCAGCAGCACAGAAAAATGGGTCATGAGCGAAGAAGAACAAAAAAAAAAAGTGACAGAGAAAAACTGAAATGAGATCCAACCTCATTTTAATCTGATTTCTCCTTGGCAGTTGTTTTAACCCTCTGCGAGCAGTTCTGTCGGTCTGTCTGCATGTGTTTGAGTAATTCACAGGGAGAGGAGTGAAATATTCTACTCCCTGTCACCACATTGTTACACAACTTAAATCACTGTACAAAATATCATATTCCTGCAGATTTGTACCAAGTGTTTCTTTTTTTTCCTTCTTCACCATGACCAGATGTTTCAGTTTCAGTTTGTGAAAGATTTTTGGCAATTGTAATATAAGCTGATCATCTGCAACATTAAAAGCACTGACAGATGAGGTAAATACCTCAGATCTTCTTGTTGCAGTGCAGTGGGTGCCAGCATTCATGAGGATATTACTTTCACAGCATCTAGACACTGTTGCAGTCCAAGCACACTCCCTGAGGCACTAGTACTCTTGCAAAGACTTCTCTGGAATGGCTCAAGAAACACGACAAAGAGTTCGGGGTTTTGACCCTGCCTCGGGATATCCAGATCTCCAGATTCCAGTCCAATCAAGCATACTGCATGTAAGATGTGCTAGACCAAGTGAGATATACGGAGGAAACACTCCACAACTTATAGGACCCAGACGATCCACTGACAGTGTTCCCATGCCCTAGCCCTAAGCATACCCCCATTGTGTGGCGTGAGGAACCACACAATTGAAACAGAGGTTTAAATATTGTGGCTTATGAGCGTCTGATGAACAGTAATCACACCATAGACTCAGCTTTGTATCTACAGACTGTCCTTCAGTGCTTCTTCACTAAAGGTTCATAAAGACAAACATCAGTGTGATCAGCGCCGCAAACAGAGGTCATAAAGGTTATTACAGGGATAATTTGGCATGAATGAGATTCTTTATTCTCGCCACTTTGGAGGGGATGTACAAGGTTTCGCTCTATACAGTGCAAAACTCCTCTTTCCTCTTTTTCTTTGTGTTTGGAGAAATCTTATTAAGTGCACAAACGTGTGCGTGTGTCATACGCTATACGTGCATTTGTGTGTTCGTGAAGGATATTATAGGTATTGCCGCACCACCGCCCTATTCTCCTGTTTTGTCGGCTATCTCAAACGTCTCAGCTTACAGCCTTTTATATATTTGCCTAGAAAGTGTGTATGTAATCTGCGTGTGTGGATTCATGGCCAAGGCTTGGGTTTGGCCCCTAAAAGAATAGCTGATATATTAGACACAAACTGACAAAGTAATAGCTGCATAATCATAATACGTGTGTCACTGTTTGTTACATTGATGCTTGATGACTATTGAAGTGTGTGTGTGTGTGTGTGTGCGCGCACACACAGGGGTGTGCGTCTCATTTTCCACGGCAGGAGGAGAAAAGCAGAGTGAATTGTGGGAGATGTCAGGGAACTTGGTCAAGATGGAATGTCAAGGTTACCGTGGATACCGTGGGATACTTCCTGTTGCCCCCTCCACTTTGCAGTGGTTCACAGCCTCTTGGTGTAACATCTGGAGCTCTGCTGTTTGACGCAAACATGTGAGAGAATGAGGCAAAGTCAAAATAACAGCTTAAAGTGTCATTGATTGTAAACAGAAGGAGAGCTCAAATTAACTCACCCACTCAAAAGAAATATTCAAAATGTAACTTTAATAGTTATTTTAAACAGTTACAATGAAAACATTAAGGGCTTAGCAGATATATCCCCCTGCATCTGTGGTTATACATACTCAAGTGTATGCTGCATTTAGCTATAATATTTACAAAGGTACAATCCAGATTGGTTGACAATTTGGCTTGAACTGAAAGGTAATGCCAATGTTTTGCTATGAAGAAGAAATGAAACAAAAAATGGCATCTTCGCTACAAAGATGTCTGTGATAAATTCCTTCTTTTCAACGGCTCAACTAAAAGACCAAAAACAGCACAAACATAAACAAGAGTATCCCACATTCTTGTCTGTGATCTGTTTTTTTTACACTGCCCTCTGGTGATAGTATGAAGCTACAACATGCAGATGTGCATGTGCTAAGCTCCGCATTGGACTTATAGTTATGTGAAAATGTGGGATGATGGATGCTAATGCACTTAACTGACCGTCAGCAGATGTAAGCGCCTCTATAAAAGAAGAAGTTTTGGCAGTTTGGTGGTCTGGGGCGTTTATTCACGGCTTGGGTTTGCAAAGTCGCATCTGAACAAACCACAAAACCTCTGTAACAATGTCCTTTGGACATATGAGACCAAATTGGAGATGTTTGGTCGTAATGCACAGCACTAGGACTCAAATGTGAGGCCAAGTGTCTGATAGCTAAAGCTTTGCTGAAAATGGATCATGCAACAGGACAATGATCTCAAACAGAGCAGAAAATCTACAGCAGAATGGCTGAAAAAGAAAAGAATGAAGGTGTTGCAATGGTCAAGTCAAAGTCCAAACCTCAACCTGACTGAAATACTGTGGTGGGACCTTAAGCGAGCTGTGCAAAAACCTCAGTGAACTGAAGCGATGCTGTAAGGAAGAGTGGGCTGATTTTCCTCCACAATTAAGTCCTTCACAATGCAAAAGGCTGACAAAGTCATACAGACATACAACAATTTAGTTTTTCAAAGGAATAGATAGAGTCCTGTAGAAACTTTCTTTTCCACGTGAATGTATGGACCACCAGTCCACTATGTCTGTGAAGGTTCTCAGTCATCCAGGTCATCGTAGTCAAAGGAGCTTGCAAAGAAAAGCGTCTGGACTTCTTTAAGTTACTTGAAGACGTTTCACCTCTCATCCGAGAGGCTTCTTCAGTTCTAAGGTCAAATGGTGGAGATATCTGGGACTCTCCACCATTTGACCTTAGAACTGAAGAAGCCTCTCGGATGAGAGGTGAAACGTCTTCAAGTAACTTAAAGAAGTCCAGACGCTTTTCTTTGCAAGCTCCTTTGACCACCAGTCCACTACTTTGCCAGGCACTTTAAGTAAGTGTGCTATTAAAACAGCTTGAAAACTTGCTCACTAGCGTTAGAAGCCTGTGATGAGCTAATCAGCATCATCAGAGTCAGTGTGACGTGTGTCTTGGCCCCTTTGCTTGACATCATGGGAAAACCAAAGGAAACTGCCCCGACACTGGAAAAATATTGTGACGTTCCAGAAGCCTTGTTCATCCTCGTGAGCAATTTCCTGAAAGATACCATGTTCATCTGTACAAACAATAGTATGTAAATATAAATACCATGGGATCGGGCAACAGTCGTAATACTTAGGAAGGAGATGCATTCTGTTTCCGTGAAACTAATGTGTGAACAGCCCAAACGAATCCCAGAACAACAGCAAAGGCTTTTGTGGAGATGCTGGAGGAAAGAAAAGTATCTGCACTCACATTAAAACGAGCCCCATATCAGCATAAAATTGGAAAGAAAGCTCTCAGAAAGAAAAGAAACCACTGCCCTAAGACCTGGATACTGTTGCATGGTATAAATGCTGCCCAACGCTTCTGCAGGGATGGTTTCAGCCAAGTGAAACTGATATTACATTATAGCATTTACAGCACACAGTAGAGAGAAAAGGCTCCAAAATGTTGCTACAGCCAAGTCTGCAGTGGGTTACTGGCAGATGAAGAGATATGCATAAGCACACTTATCTACATACCATTTAAACGTTACATCGACATGTGAACAGAGTTAAGGCTCACGCTCATTTAAACACATTACTCATGCTTTAACAAATTCAAACATTTGTGTGTGCGAACCATTAAAGAGTGACTGACAGCTCATTGCGTGTCTCTCAGTCCTTGTGCGCACATGTGTGTGACTGACAGCTAGCCCATCGTACCATGTACGTATGAGTGTATCTGTGAGTGTGTGTGTGTGGCCCAGTTAATCCTTGTTATAGCACACTGAGCATCCCACTGCCTCTCAGGGTTAATATAGGGTTAACGACATGCAACGCTATCCTATCATACGCCTGCTTGACTCCTAAAGAGCCACAACCACTCTTCTCCTCTGGGTGTGTGTGTCTATGTGTGTGTGACTGCCATTCAGTTTCTACTTGTAACTCCTACTGTCTTTTTTTTAATCACTCAGCATCCTCATCGTCCCCTTTTCTCTTACTTTCCTCCATCACTTCCACTTCCCCCTTTCTCGCTTCCTCCTTTTCCTCCCTTTTTTCCGTGCCTCTGCTTCACCTCACCCTCTCTCTCCACATCCCTCTGCTTTGCTCCCTTTCCCAACCTCCTTTTTTCTTTCTTTGACTCTGTTTTCGTCTCGGTGGCCCTGAGGGGTTACCTACCTCACTGCTCAGCTTTGTGCCTGTTTAGACTGCTACAATTGGCTTAATAGGCTCAGACTGTGCGTGTGTGAGCAGTTTGAGGGGGTTATAGTCTCAGGTGGTGTGTGTTCAGGGCTTAGACGAGTGTCGCGGCGCGAGGAAGGCAGTTTGAGTGTGTGTTTTTCTGTGTGTAGGGGTGCTACGGATACCAGTGTGTGTGAATGTGTGTGTGTGTGTGTCCTCTCAAAGTCTAAAGGGGCCCACATAAGCCTCGGGGTTTAAGGGGTTCCCTATGTGTGTGTGTGTGTGTGTGTAATCTATAGGGTTAAGAGGGGTCAGAGCTTGAGCAAGAGATGATGGGAAAGAGGAAGGGATGGAGGGATGACAGAAAGAGGAGGTGAAGATGATAAGATGGCATTTAGAGGGAGCAGAAGGAAGAAAGGAGGAGTAAGAGGAGGGGGAGGAGAGTGGGAGCTTGTCTAGGCAGACAGAAGAGAGAAAGGAGGAGGAGCAGAGCCAGGTTTGTTTCAGGGGGATAAGAGCCTCAGTCTGGGGAGTCCTGTCAATCAAAGAGCACAGGGTGGGTGAGGAGGGGGCGCTGTCAATCAGATAGAAGAGGAGAGAGGAGGAGGCGGAGGAGGAGGAGGGAGGGCGGATGGAGGGGTGAGGTGAAGAAAGGCGACAGAAAGTGAGAGGGATCTTCTAAACGATCTCTTCATCTTTTCCGCCTTTGTCTTCCTCACTATCGCTCTCTCACTCTCACTCTCACTTGTCCTAGTTACCAAAATATCTCTGCCAACCTGGTATGTCACTGTTCGCTCAACTGTCACTGTCTGACATGTAGCCTACACACACACACACACACACACACACACACACACACACACGCACATCTAAAATAGACTGTGAGAGAATATGCCTCCTCCTTTCTTGACCCGTCCTCATCGCTCTTTTCCATCTTTGCCCTGCTTTCCTTCAGATCTTCATCCTCTCAAATTCTAATTTGCTTTGCTTGGCATCAGCATAATTAGGTACAGGTACAATAATGAACTGTACAATGTAAGAAAATTGCATTAACAGCACAATGGATTTCTTTTTTTTTTTTTAAATTGAAAAGGCAGCTGAAAATCACAGATGCTATTTTTAAGGCATAATCCGAAAATTAAAGGTTTCAGTGTCAGCTATTGATTTTTTTTCCTGGAAAAACGCCAATGCTTGGTTGTATATATACTGAATAAGACACAAATGACTAAAGAAACTTTATATATAAGCCAGCATGACAGTGCAGTGCAGTATCATGGTTTTACACTGTCGATGGTGAAGAAGACATTCAAAGTGGTGGTTTTTCACTTCTTCTAGTTCTTCTGTAAATCCCGAGAGTTGTTTTGGTCTGACAGAGTTAAATTTCTTTGATTTTACTTTCATCTTGTTGTAAGAATTTGCTGATTTTTTTGTATCTTTACGAAAGATGTAGTGTTGTCTCGTTTTTGGGGGGGAGAAGTGGCATCATTTGCCTTTGGGTTGCCAGGTTTGTCTGCTTCCATCAGTTTCACTGGCTTGGTTATGGTTACTTAATTTGAATTTTCTTAATTTCCTATTTTTATTTTTATTTTTATTGTCACTGCCATTAGAAATGGTCACTTCAGTAAACACGCTTCCATGAAGTTAATCTTTTTGGTGCCATAAGTCCTGTGAGATGTTCTCTTTGTGACATTATTTACCGATACAGATTGCATCAACAAATATAGTCATTTTTAGGTGGTTATAAAGTTTATTGCACTTTTTTGGGAAGATAATGTAAATTAATTTAACCAGATAAACTTCTTCATCATTTATTCTCGGAGTTTCCGTGAGTGTGGAGGATGGAATTGAGGTTCTTTGGCTGGTTTGTGAAGATGTCTCGCACTTCATAAACACACACTTATTTAATTATTTGAGGCTGATTCTTTCTTTTCAGCTCACGCTCTCAAGGTGCAGTATCACTTCCTGTGTTAAAGGTCATCGGTGCTGGGAATTATTCATACTATTGACATAATGCCACTGTTCGCTTCTTTCTCTCTGTCTGTGTTTGTGTGTGTGTGTTTAACAGTGTATAAGAGAGAGGGAGAAAGAGGCAGAGAGGACTATGTTTTATTCATTTCTCTCATTTAGCCTCTCAGTCTGCACCTGTCCCAGCATTTAGAAGCTCGGCATTCACATTACTTGCTGATTTAGTTTGACTGCTTGTTTTAATGGACACACACACACACATGCATGCACACACACAGACACACACACACATTTTCATTTCCTCTAACTGTCTAAACTAACGCAGAGGAGCTTGTTTAGGTTCAGAGATGGAGATATGTGTTGTTGTCTTTATCTATCTACTTTTTCTTCTTCTTTTCATTTTTTTTCCTCGAACATTTTCCTTTGCATTGTCTGTAAATTGGAATATTTCTAATTCCAACTTCTTTTTGAGAGCCAAGTTTCTCCATCAGGCTTGTGTGTGTGAATGGGTGGATGACTGGATGTGTAAAGCGCTTTGGGGTCCTTAGGGACTAGTAAAGTGCTATACAAATACAGGCCATTTACCATTTACCATTTCTGTATCATTTGAATCGGGCGTGGAGTATCAGGAAGAAAACTGCCAAAGGGAAAAACTGAAGAGAGTTCACACAGATGTGTAATATGTACCCACACACACACACATACACCTTTTTCCTTTTTCTTTTCTCCCCATTTCCTCCTTTTTCACCTCTCTCATCCTCCCCTTCCTATCTCCCGGTACTCCCCACCCCCCACCCCAGTGCACATAACCACCCTTAGGCAGGGATCACGTTACCCTAAAAGCTACAAACACGACACGAGGGCCTCAAAGATTTTCCCATCTGTTCCTTTCAAAGCTGTTGTGATGCTTCGATTACTTTAGGTGTCTGCTTGTTGTCAAAAACTACAACTGTTTTCAGCAGCGGGTGAGTGGTGCACTGGATTTTTTTTTTGTCCAGTAATAAATATTTGACTACTAAACTGCACAATGAAAAATGTGCCCATTGAGGATGTAAAAAACCAAACGTTCAAATATTTCAATCTCTGACATATTTAAAGTTTATTAAAGAGTTTAATTGAATTTTTACCCAAATTCATGTTCAGCTCTGGAAAGGCGATGCGGGCATGGATTTAAACTACTAAAAACATTTTTTTTTACATAGGCACGTAAAAGACTTTTGAATCTGTAGAGTCGACACATTGTCTCAGAAATTAGTTCAAGCCTCACAGTGCACTGTATAGACGCCATAGTGTGTTATCACATCAGGTAAGGGGAAAAAATCCCGACGTGGAACAGAAGGCACGCCTTTTCATTTAGTTAACTGACAAATTAGCTGAATGACTAATTAACCTACTGGCTGATTTACTGACTTGGCTGATTGATCAGCAAACTTACTGATTAATTAAGTCAGAGAGCGATTATGTAACCTACCAATGGACTGACTTCTGTGGCTCTCTGGCAGGCTAACAAAAGACTAGCTGTCGTGTGAGCGTGTGCATTGGTGTGGTATGTGGATAACCTCCAGGTGGGCGATGAGACTGTGGCTAAAGGCCTCTGGGCTCCTACACAGAGATCTCTCTTAGCATGCTCCCATTACTGGACAGCGATTAGTCTCTCTTCCACACACACACACACACACACACACACACACACACACATGGAATTGAGGTAAGCATACAGAGTGGCTCATTCATGATAGGTGGTTGGCGGTGGCGTGTGTGCATGTGTGTGTGAATATCTTAAGCTCTGTCATTAAAAAGCAAACACATTTAGTTTATCTGGAAACTCCCTGCAGATTACACACACATACATATATATACTTGTTAACTGACACACTGATGAGACTGGGAATTTTTTCCCCCCCTTTACCACAAAGTGAACCTGTGGTTGATGTGTTTTGGGAGGCTGAGCAGGAGTGTGTTTACCTACTGTATGAGAGTTTGTACAACTGTAAGAAGGAATTTGTAGAAGAGAAGAGAGGGGAGGAAAGGGGAGGAGAGTACGAATGTGCCAGCCATGCATCATTTCATTATTAATAGCCGTGTCGGAATAAAAGCGCTAACCTTGTCTCATCTAACGGACGGCTGAGTCTGCAAGCTCTACACTCTCCTCGATTTGTGTGTGTGTGTGTTTTGAAGGGACACTAGTTTGCTGTTGTTTCCCTTTGTTTGGCTGTGCAGGGCGAGCTGGTGAAGTCATTGCAACCCATACAGGTATAAATATCTGTGTGTGCCTCTGTGTGTGTCTGTGTGTGTGTGTTGGGGCAGTGTTTCCCGTGTAAAGCAAACCAGGAAGAGAGCACCAGTGTCCTGCCGAGAGGGGCATTGTTATCTACCTCCTAACACACACACACACATGAACACACACACACATCACCCCTCCCAGTCTGAGCTGCCTGATCTGCGCACCGTCTGTGTCACCACAGTAACACATAGCACACGCCCAAACAACAACAAACACTATGTTTTGCGCTGCTATTGACAAGAAAAGAAAAAAAAAATTCCTTGACTCACATAATCACACATTTACTGTAATATTACATGCAAGTTCATGCATGTGGTGCTTATGAGATGGACCACCCTGCTTTGAGAGATGTTTCTGTTATTTTTGTTCCATTGTGGAGACAAAAAAAATAACAAAAACCCAAAACCACACACACACAAAACGAGGCAGGCGAATGCAGTCCTATGGAACTGCGGAGGTGTAATCTGTCAGACAGGAAGCTAGTGGGGTCAGAGGTCACCAAGCACTAATCGATTAGCCGTCAGTTAGTGCTGCGCTCATGAGGAGAGCGCAGCTGTGGCCAGCTCTTCTTCCACTGTGCCTGTGTGTGTGTGTGTGTGTGTTACAGTGAAGTGTTTAGGTTTTTTAGCTTGTGTGCGCCTATTAGGGATGGCTCATGTGTATCTGAGTGCTGATGCTCATGGGTGTCCTCCGTGGCAGCACTGTGTGGGTGTGTGCATTTCTTGGACATATTGATCACAGAGAATTTCAGCTGATTTTTTTTTTTCAGTCTGACCCTCTGAGGTTAAATGCTGCTCTCTCCCTCTCTCTCCCTCTGCGTCTGTATCTTTCTCGGAGCGAGAGAAAGAGAGATAGAAACACTTGAACTCGGGTCAGGCTGCGTAGGTGTTTGCAGGCTTGAGTCTCAAATCCGCCTCTATCATCCGGGTGTTTATTTAAAATGAAAGCCGTTTTCTTTTCTTTTTTTCTCTAAATCTGCATTTCTTCTCTGTGACCTGTGGGTCTGGCATAAACTTAACTGGTCTTCTCATAGTATTTATAATGCTGGCTTTTATGAGAAACTGCCCCTAAAGCCGAAAGGTGGCAAAAACTTGGTTCCTTGCGTTAACAGACAGAAAAACAACATTCAAACACACTCAGACAAAAACTGGTTCACCCGAAAGACAAAACGCCAAAACACAGACTTAACAATGTGGTGTATGCCGTACAGTGCAGCGAGGAATGCCCAGACCTCTACATTGGAGAGACCAAACAGCCACTTCACAAGAGCATGGCACAACACAGAAGAGCCACCTCCACAGGACAAGATTCAGCTGTCCATCTGCATCTTAAGGATAAAGGACACTCTTTCGAGGATGCCAATGTTCACATTTTGGACAGAGAGGACAGATGGTTTGAAAGAGGAGTGAAAGAAGCCATCTATGTCCACTGTGAGCGACCATCTTTGAACAGAGGCGGTGGTTTACGACACCAACTCTCTGCCATCTATAATCCAGTTTTGAGATCCCTTCCCAGACGCCTTAACGCCCACTCACACCCTGGGCCATCTGACCTCAGGAATTCGCATGATAAGGTGGGGCCAGGTTTCACAATGAACTCACCCGAAACTCTGGCTGATTGGGACCCACACCCAGTTCCACACCTTGGCTCAGGCGATTAGAGGATCATCAGGGGGTCCTTTTGTCCCTCTGTGGGGGGACACTCCCACTAGGGTTATATCTGGGACTCTCCACCATTTGACCTTAGAACTGAAGAAGCTTCTCGGATGAGAGGTGAAACGTCTTCAAGTAACTTAAAGAAGTCCAGAGGCTTTTCTTTGCAAGCTCCTTTGACTACGATGACCTGGATGACTGAGAACCTTCACAGAAACATTCAAACACCTTAGTCATATTAACGTCCACAAAATTATGTCCAAAACTATAATTCAGATAATGATGGCCACATGTAATGTTTTTATGATGGACCCATTTTTATTCTTGTTTCTATGTTAAGCATCACAGTCTTTTTATTGGCTAAAAAGACCACCTGTTATGTGAGTTTTATGCTGCAAACGCCATATTTCTGTCATGACGCTGTGATACTTATACATAAAAAGGAGAAATTGTTTCTAATTTTTTGCCTGTAAAATTAAAATTGATCATTTAATTAATAACAAAAGCCTAGAGGGTATAAAATAATATGGCTTTTCTTTGAGATAACAGAGAAATACATGGTAACATAGTAATTGAGAACTAGGAAGTAGGAAGTAATTAAGGAAGTTACTCAGTAGCACGTATTTACTCAGAAATAGGGATGTACTGGTAATTACTGCCTCTTTTTCCCTTTTATGTAAAGTGAGGCATCATAGTCATAGTTTTTTTTTTTTATGATTCATGAGTAACTACTATGTATGATGTTTCCCTCCTGTAGGCAGCAGAAAAACAGCACCTTATCATGGAGTGATGAGTAATTAATGAGCAATTACAGTTTTAATCGCAAACGACACAAGAAGAAGAAGAAAGTGCTGAGTTAAATCGGTTTGTTTAATTATGAATGCATAATTACCTGGTGATAACTCATTAATATGACATCTCCTATGTGGCTCTTTAGTAAATAAACATCAACTATGTAGTCGTGGATAAGGAGATGTTAGAAGAGCACTGGTGAATATCTCACTGTCTTCCATGTTAGTTCTGATGTCTTCCTCACGTGTCTTTATGGAAACAAGATCCTCCTGGAAGCACTTTCTGCTGGCAACATGTGATATTTCTCGGCAGGGAGCAGTCACCACTAATTCTTACCCACAAACCTCACTGCTGACAGTTCTTGCTGCACCTATTTTTTTTTTTACAGACGTTTACCATAAAAACTGAAAACCTGAGTGATGTCATCTCATTAGAAATATAGTGTCCTGTGCTACAGTCACACTAGGGAGACCACGGCACAACCAAAATTACTGCGACCGTATGCGATGAACTTGAACTCTTGTTGCTTTTGAAATGGTTGCTTAAAAGATGGGCACCAGTTGTTGCCTTCAAAATAATAAAATAAATCAATTTTGTGCAATCAGTTTACAACAAATTGGTGAAAATCACAAATCTGTTGCCGTCTACACATGCAGAAATTAACACTAATTACTTACATTCAGAATCTAGCCAGAACCTCACAGATGTGAAACAGAAAATCAGAAGTTCTTCCACAAATATTGTCGAGGTGCAGCTGCAGAACGGTGACATAGGGGCTCAGCAACCTTGCTTTAATACTGGGATATGACCAGAAACCAACCAGGTGGCAACTGGCTGAGTCGAGTCCCCGACTGCAGGAGACGCGTCGCAGTTGCACTCATCAGCACAGACTGACTCAGATTTCACACCTTTGCCAGTCTGTCTGAGAGTGACTGGAGTCAGTCCGAGTTGGACTCTAGTCGTATGGAGAGATTGCCTCCCATGAGGCGACCTGTGCAATCGAAAGCAGTTGCCGCAACTACTTGCAACTGGTTGCTGAGTGTGAAAAAATTCAGCGTGTAACCTACAATTTTTCCCAGCTACTTGGAGGTTGCAGTCGTATTTGTTCTCTAGTCATTTGCTAATGATGCAACATGATGCATCAAAAGATTAAAGGACGAGAATTTGTTAGACTGAACTTAAATGACAACCTAATGAAGAGAACTCCCATGATGCTCATTTCCTCAAAAGTCAGAGTTCGGAGTGACGTCATTGCTGAGGTGAGAATGTTCCAGTGGTAAAGTAGAAAACGTAAGGCAAAAGAGGATTTGTTTGGAGCCATTCAAACAACACTAGCAAGACAGGACAATGCTTGTGATTTCAAAGCACAGCTGTGGCATGTTCATGGTCAGTGCGCTGTGCATGGCTTATTTTGCGAGTCCTAAAAAGACAATAGTGGCTGCAAAGATTCGCAGTTTTACTACTATTTACATGCACTGCTGCCATGTTGGATTGTGAAGCTGGGGATAGGGGGATTGCTCCAGTTGAAAACTCCGATTGGAATCTGAGAAATTCCGACTTCTGACTTCAAATGGAACAAACTGATAGATAGCCTGACTGTTTACCTGATAGTTTAGTTGACTCACAGGATCGTCTGTCCTAACTTTTTACATTAAGTATTGTCTAAATGTGGGCCATATTCTTCATTCAGTGCTGAATGAGTCTGTATTTCCCATATCCGTGTTCCTGTGTCTAATTATGAGACCCCTGCAGTCGGCGGGTCTCATGGGAGGCTGGTAGGTGAGAGTGTGAGCGAGAGGCATCAGGGGATTAGTTTTTAGAAGGTTTAGAAGGTGACCAGCTCATTATAAGACTACATGTTATAATGATTTGTGGTATGTGGTGTCTGTGTATGTGGGGGGTTATAATGATGCTCAGAGTGGGAGCAGCAGTATTTGTAGTGTTTCTCCAGGGAGTCGAGCTCATGACCTTTCACCCTTCAGCTACACCTAAACCCTAAGATTCCCCTGCTTTGAGTTTCCTCTAACCTTCCCCCATACGGAAAAACACAAATTCTCTCTCATGACTTGGAAGCAGTTTCAGAGCAATTGCAGGTTATCAGCAGCTGAAAGTCAGATTTATCCCCATCAGCGACTATATGTGTGTGTGTGCGGTGTCTGTGCCTGCGTGCGTGCGTGTGTGGCGGCTGTTAAGCAGTAACAGATAGCCTGAGCGCACTGCGTGGCGATGCTGTCATTACCGTTGTGCTTCTCCACTGATGTGTCACGGCTGATGTCACACGCTCAATTGGCCCCGCCGACAGCCGCCATCACTCAGACTGTTTACTACACTTTTACTACAGTTATCACTCACTCGCTGTCGCCACCGCCGCTGTGAGGACCAGACGCCCCGCACCGCTGCTGAAACCACGCGCTGAGATAACAACAGAGGCACACAAGCCTTCACACATACATACACACACACGCATTGGTTACTGCATGGGCTCTTTGTCTTGCCCATCAACACACGGAAACACTCATTTAGGCAGGAGTGTGTGTGTGTGTGTGTGTGTCTGTGTGTGCGTGCGTGTGTTGGCAGGAGGTGGAGGAAGAGAGGGAAGGTGAGGGAGGTGCCTAAAACAAAACATCTGTGCTTAGATTCTGTGTTGCATTGTTTTTAATTTTGTGATTACTTTGTTTTGTTTGTGTTTGTTTATATAATATATTGTTTTTTCAAGCATGTGTTTATGTGAGTGTGTATCTGGAAAAGTGTGTATTCAGAAAGGTTTACGATGTGTTTTATTGGTGTGTGTGTGTGTCTGCGAATCTAGGTTATGCTTCTTATTTCCACATGATTAACTAACTCGCATCCCCGGGACTGTTCCCTCCACCTCGGCCCGTGCCTACCCATAAGGCCGTGTGTCAGTGGGGAACGCTTGATTTATGCTGGTTGAATATGTAACGAGAGGTTGTAAATTCAGCAGCCGGGGCCACATGCATCACTATTCTGCACCGTCGTAATTTAGATGCCACCTTCATATCTGAGATGCTAATTGGTTAAATTACTGGGTTAGTTCTGGAGATTTATACCCGGCTAACGAGAGGGGTGCGAGGAGAGAGCAATGGGGGGATGCAGAGAAGGAATAACTGAGGGTTGAGGAAGGGGAGTCATGCTGAAAAAGCGGGAGAGGGCTGAAAAATGCGAAGGCTTGAGTTCAGCGGGAGGAGAAGAGAAGTGCAAAGTGCACAGACAGTAAGAGAAATAACTCAACTACAGCCGAGGTTTAGACTAAAGGAGGGCACCAGAGCCTGAAAACAGCACACAGATTTAATTATTCCAAAGAGACGCTTTGTTACATTTAGATACGGGAAAAGTCAGTTTGAGTGTTTTATTGTCTCTTTCAGGGTTTTTTTCCCCCTCTGCAGCAGCATTAAATATTTTGACTTGACTTGTAGGAATAATTCAAGCATTAACAATTGTTCTGCTCTAAGCAAGTGTCTCCATTCATCACCTTTATTGCTTATCTGTACCCTGTATGCTTATTGTTACAGGGTCACCGTTTAGGCCTCAGTCACTGGAGAAAAAGGTGTATTTCCCAATTGGTTGGTGAGTTGTTGCTGGAAGTTTCTGGCAGTTGGCAGGTGACATTGGTTGTAAAGAGGGCACTGGCACAAAAAACCTCCTTGCATTGCTTTGGTTGGGAGATTATCACAGTCACTCCTAGTTTGCATGGAAGATGCAGATTTGTAACCGTCCCTGACTAATTACCAATTGGCAGTGACACTTGGAAAATGTGTGACTTAAACCAGAAAAGTAAGAAACTATTGCCTCAGAATAACAGTTGTGCCTCACTGTGGCAACACATTTCAAATAGCACAACTTTATAGTTTACAATTACACTACTGCTTAGGAACTAGTTGGTGAGTGCAAACAAGCCAGCATCTTCCATGCAAACTACTGGAGCCAATATTCAAGAGACCAAAGCAACTGCAAAGAAGTTTAGGTGGAGAACCGAATACTTCTCTGTGACTGATCAGCAACTGGTTGGGGAATATATATATATATATATATATATATATATATATATATGTGTATACTAAAATATATATATATTTTAGTCCAGTGAAGGGTGGATGGCAGGGGGTTTGCCAAGTTGTCTCTAGGCCTGCGTGACTGGAGCCTTAGCTTGACTGAGAGGTGGGATACACTGGGCTGGTTGCCAGTCTTTCGCAGTGAAACAGAAAGACCACTGAAACCGACATGACACATACAACCAATTTAGAATAATGAATTAACCTAACAGGCAAGTCTTTGGACTGTGGGAGGAAACCGGAGCACCCAAGGAAAATCCAAGCAGACGCAGGAAAACATGCAAACTAAACAGAAAAGCTCCAGCCAGCGAGCATGTTCACAGCCCGAGGCACTAACCACTGCATTACCGTGCTGCCCATAAGAGAACCACTTATTCACATTTATCAATAGACAACAAGTAGACTACCCACTGATTTTTTATTTTTATTTTTATTAAGCAAGATGTATTCCGTTTATTGATAAAATAAAGTTCCAGTTTGGATATACCACCTACTCTTGAAATGACCAACAAACCTCCCAAACACACAGTGTTAGTGGCGGTGTATCTTACTAATGTCAGCGTTTCTGAAACAGTGTTTCCAGTCTTAAAAGAGTGAAACAGCATGAAAACGGTAGAATGCTGGGAGAACACTCTGAACATTTGACCAGGAGAAAGTTAAATAAAGTTAAAGTTTCCCTTTCATTTTGTAAACTCTGTTTAGTTTCAGTTCACTTTATTATTTGGCTAGCTTTCAACACTTTGTTAGGGTTAGTGAAAAGTTATGATTTGTCCCATTTGTTGCTCTATTTTGTTGGTTTCTTAGCACAGAATTTCAAACCTAATAGTGACATAATGATATATATGACACACATTAAATATGCACGTATTCACACAGCCACTAGGGGCTGCAATAGCTGGCCTATGAGGTCATTTTCTTGAACTAGTGCATTCTGACAACCGGTCAACCTAAACACAAACATATTATCAACTTTAGTTAGCATGAAGTTTCATATAACTGTAGTTCACAATACTCATGACTTAGCTTGGTGTGCACCAACACCTGATGGTGATATCTGGCTTTTAGCTGCTAAATTCTTTACCGTGTTCAAAAACAACTTGGAAACCCTGCTAGTCTGCTAATCTGGTCGTTGTTTAGTTCCAGACAATGGCACTAAATGGCGACATTTCAGAAAGTACCTGAAATGTATGGCTGAAAAGTATGGTACATGTGTTGCTTGCTGATGTGAGAAAAAATGCTTGCATGCTTTGTTTTTTCAGGGGGGGGAGGAGGAAACGGCGTACAGTTTAGCTTTCTATTCACAGAGACATGAAAGAAACAACAAAGGAGTAATCTACTGCTCTGACATTGTTGCAGAAGACGAATGGAGTTGGCATCAGACATCAGTTAGTAATGTTTAGGCAGTCCTTTTGTCTGCTGCAGGGTGGATGATAATTATTGACGCAAATTAGCTTATGTACACCAACACACACACTCACGTATACACTTGAGCGACAAAATATATCTTCTCTCTGCCTCCCTGTGTACTCCTTCTCCACCTCTCTCTCTCTCTCTACCATCTGTCTACACTCAGTGCCAGCCGGTAATTAGTCCTTGTAAAGTCAGTGTAGTGAGGAGTCCCTGTGTTTGGATACTGCTGTCTAGTCAAACACTGGGGAGAGGGGGGTAAGGGTGTGGGTGTGTGTGTGGGGAGGGTGCTAACAGCCTGTGTTTTATCTGTCAAGTTTGTTGCTGTTATGCAACACTCTCCAGGGTTAAGGTTAAATCTCCGGAGATTCAGCCAGAGTGTTGTGACTTTATTTACTAGTTAAATCAGTCTGTTTGCCTCGGCGAACAAGCAGCCGCACATAAATGGCGAGGAGTTTAATTTCTTTGTTTTATTTTATGCTAATTCTCATCTTTGAACATCTTGCGTTTTGTGCTGTAGCTGTTTATTTATGTGCGCCGTGTATTCTGCTCAAATGTGTTACTGACGTCATTAAACACACGGGCTTTGTGTGGTTTTAGGGCCACTTAAAGCATAAATAAAAGGCCTGTGCAACTGAGTAAATGCTTGGCATCAAGTTGAGGAAAAAAAAAAGCTGAAATTTTCACAGATTTCTCAAGTTTTTATCTAAAGGTTTCTTTTAATGGAAATTGAACATTAAATAATATAAATTTCAGCCGCTGGGTGATTACAGGAGCTAAATCAGATCAACAAAGCTCCATGCAGTCACCTTCTTCCCTCCAATAGTGCCGCTTATTTTAACATTATGGCTCAGAAAGATTACTCTATGTCATCATCTCTTCATTACGCCAATTTAGTCTGTTTACAAACAGTTTGTTTTTAAGCAGCTTTTTTCAGATTACAAATAGGTGAAAAGTCTTTAATTAGTCTCACAGGAAAACTCTGAAACTTGTGCCCTGACCTTTATTGTCACAATTTATGGCATTACTGTTTTTATTTGCACTTTTAATGTAGATGATAATATAACAATGCTGGTACCTAATGTGCATATTATAATCATTAATTTGATTTTACAGAAAAAGCTTTTCTTGACAATATATGCATATATGCATGCACTTGACAAGTGATTGATCTCACTGTCATCTCCAGATTAGTGGTTTTACTAGAGTAAGCAGACTGAGATCTTGTTTAAAGCTGGCTGGTGTAGTTCTCTGATCATTTGTCACAGTCACTACCTTCAGTCAATGGTTTTCCCCCTACTGGTTCATGAGTGGTTGCTGGCTGTCACTAGGTGGAATTTGCATTGAAGATGCCAACATGTCTGCAAACACTCCATGCAAACCACCAGCAATCTTGTAGGATCCAAAGCAACCACAAGGAGCTTTTTGGTGCAGCGCCATATATCTCCTAGCAACCAGTTTCACAGCAACCACTCCCCAACTGGTTGGGGAATACACTTTGTCCCTAGCAAACTGAGGTTTCCAAGGTGTGCCTGGGTTATTACCCTACTGTGCTCCAACATGCATTTGCTCCCACTTATTCCTACCAGGACTACAAATAACATTTATTAATAGTGGTGTCGGCTTATAAGAAGAGCACAAACTCACACAGGCGACACGCACAAAGAAAAAGCCCCCTAAGCAGTGCTGGGCCGAGAACAAAGAGTTTGTATTTACTGTAGGCTCAGGTGACAATACATGACAAACTGAAATAGACTGGGTGTTGGTTTGTGCTGTGTGTGCGTGCGTGTGTGTTTTGCTCTTCCATATATTTGGGCTCCAGTGCGTATGTGTGCCTTTATGTGTGGTAACACCCTGGGCAGCCCGCCCTGCAGATGAGATTTCCAGCTGAACAGGAAGTGGATTGCTGCCACTTCCTGTGCAGAACATTCAGGACATGAATACTGTTTCACACACAGACACAAAAACACATCTGCGGAGCGCAAACGCCTCGCGCGGTCATTCTTACCGAGATGACTGATCACACCTAAAGCTTTTATGTCTGTGCATGTGTAAATGTGACATGACATTTCCTGAATTCTAAGACACACAGACAATAGGAGGTGATGATTCAGACCGATGTTTGCATCTTTTCACTGTCTGACCTTTTGCCTTTAAGCCCCTCTCTCCATTGTGTTCAGTCTGCTCTCTACATCTCCTTCTGTTTGTGGTATAAGCAGTTTGTGTCCACTGGTATTGACTCAACAACGTGATAAACATTAAATTTCTGATTAATCGTAGCTAAACAGACAGTCAGACCCACTGGCAGGGTGACACAGTACAGTACAGTACAGAAAGACAGACAGACAGACAGGCGGGCTAACAGGGTGTGTGAGTTACTGTTGTTGCCTTTTATAATTATTTCAGGAAGCTTCGACAATCGTCTGTCAGTAACAAGAGGCGGTATCAATCTCCGTCTGACAATAGCAGGAAAGACAAACACACACACACAGGTCTGCATTCTACCACATTCCACCCTGTGTATGTGTGTGTTAATGTGTGTGTGAGCAAGTACAGTATAGGCCAGGATACCAGCGTATTTACCGTTTGCCCACACCGATGACGGCACTCACTTCTGTAAAATACGCAGTTTCTCGAGCACTTAAGTGAAAAAAAGCGCCTCTGAATGTCAAAGAGCAAAGGCTGGAATCTCTCTCTCTGAGATCAAATTAAACTTTAATGATGCCCACAGAGAAGCTTGATTACACTTCAACACTGCAGTAAACAATGATGGAACATACCACCACAAAGAAACCAAATGTACACTAGGATAGTGCATCTGTATGATGAACTAGGAGCAGATGACATTAGGCATTGTTAGACTATGAAAAATGTGAACATCGGTGTTGAGGTTGTAATGTATTTGACACAATGTATGACACTATTCAACCATCAAGCATGTATATAATCAAAATAACCTGTCCCACAACCACCTCTGAGCCAGTTGCTAACAAAACTCATCATTCCCACAGCTTTTTATGAAAAACATTAGTCATATGTTGTTAAAGTTAACAATGTGGCTCCGTGAAACAATCGGTGTAGCATTTCGAATCCTGCAGAGCTGCATCATCAGCTGCCATATCAAGACAGTTGTATCTGAAACAGATAGACTGACCTGCTTCAATCCACACAAAACCTTAAGAACAAAATAAAATAAATTTGAATGAGAAAGAAAAATAAGATTAAACCAGTACAAGAGGAAATCATCAGTATTCATTTCTAATTTGTAAAAATGCAGGGGGATACCTCCACAGAAAGCTGGGTGTTATTATTAAATTTTAAAAAAACTGTTCATGTCAGCACTACCTTAAATTCATTCATTCATCTCAGAAGAGATTTGATCCCCTCCCTTTAGTTTCTCTCCCACCAGAGCCGAGCTCCTGCACTTAGACAATAAAGTGCAAATGTGTTTTTAGGAACTGCTTAACAGCGATCCCATGCTGTGTTTATGACTCCTCTTGCCCAGGAGGAAAAAAGTTGAGCCGAGGAGGCAAAAACACAATCCAGGAAGCAGCTGAACTCACATGAAAAGTAAAGGAGGAGCAGTTCTCTGCTTCCTTATCGCCCTGCTAATAGTTACATTCTTTACATGCAATCTGTTGTATGTGATAAATCGGCAAAAATTGCAAATCCTTTGCTGCCTGTATATACACATAAATTCACATCAAACAGAAATTCACATTACCTACATGCATTCAGAGGCCAGTTAGTCCTTCATAGATTTGCAACAGAAATTCCTGCAAATTCCTGCAATTTTACCACAAACTGACATACAGTAGGTGTTTGGACAACCGGTTAGCAATCAGCTGAGTTGAGTCCCCAGACAAGTTGCGCTAATCTGTGCAAACTGACTCAGATTGATTGCTCCACGTTCGCAATCTGTCTGGTTTTATAAATTAGAAAGAGATTATTTGCAAACCTTCATTGATCTGTCTCAGAATGACTGCAGTCAGTTCAAGTCTGCAGCAACTGCACCGGTGCAATCAAAAGTCGTTGCCCAGAGGTTGTCGGTACCACATGCTCAACCTCTGGGCTCAGTTGGTTGTTGCAGTCCCTTGCAACTGATCACTTAATGCAAAAAAAAAAAGAAAAAAGAAAAAGTAATCACCAGGCAACCACCAATTTTTCCTATCTGGAAGGATGTTGCCGTCCCGTTCTTTGCTCTAGACTGACTGAGCCATATCCTCCTGAGACCCAGCCTATTCATGTATGTCCTATGCAATGGACATTTGTTTCTGATCTATATCTTTTGATTTATTTGAGCTACCCCACTAAGTCGTCCTTTCCAATGATATCTCATGTGTTTGGTCAGCCACTTTTAGCTCCAAAGAGGCAGGAGATCACAAAAACAGTAACACTGAAATATAAATTTTTTCCTCAGTTCTCAGGAGGATAAGAGGACAAGCGGGTCCAATCCATGCCAGTAAAATGTCACCTGTTTAACCTGTTTTATCCTGCACCAAAGACTCGTCGAGACAATCTCAAATCATAGAAGAACCTGGTAGCTCGACACCGCACTAAAGTCTAAAGCTGAACTGTTCTAGACATTACAGAGGTCTTTACTTGCCAGGTTCAGGTGGCCAGTTGTGCACAAATGAGTGTCCAGTCACATCCTGCCTCCAGTATCCACTCACTAGATGGACACTCAGCTCAAATGGAGCGAGAACACATCTGAAGTGGACAATAACCTGCACAAATTAATAGGAGTTCATGTTTGCAAACAGCTCAAGGTTTGTATAGTTTTATTTCTTTAATTTGTATATATCTGCCTCCATGTATGTGTATGGGAGCTTGTAGGCGCTCAGTGAAGGTATTCATCTCATCTCAACAGGGAGTTCAGCATCCTCAGCTTCTCCTAAACACAGGAGGGAAGATAGATACATCTGCTTTGGTCTAGTACGACAGTTCCAAGCCTCCCATCCTCCCTCTCCTCTCCCACCATCTCCCTCACATTAATTCAGAGAGGTACTAAATATTTCTTTTAGTAGAAAAAGCTATTTCTCCCCATGGCCGCTGCAATCACCAGCGCTTTCACCCTCTTCACACACACCTCACCCCTGCACATATGGGAAGTGCTGTTTTCTTTTTTTTATGTACTAGCTAGAATTATAAATGTTCAGCTGTGTTTATGGCTTATTAGGCAGTTACAGGAAAGAGGGAAGCATGTGTTTTATTGGCTTAATTGGGAAAGAACAGCTTCCTTGCTGCATTAGCACTATTTTCCTCTCATCAACGGCCTTGGCTGGTGAGGCAGCGCTCTGTGCAGTCAAAGGGGCCCTCGCCGTGCCACTCTTTCTGCTGAGGACGACGAAAGGGCTCCCGCGTGTGCGCGTGCATTTGTGTGTGTGCGAGCGTGAAGGGGAAGGTGTGAGTCTGAGCTGAGTGTGCGCAGGCATTGTGTTGCTAAACAACAGCATAAAATCTTCTCTGTCATGTGAATGTGAGCTAAATGTGTTTATGTTTTTGCTTCTTTTTTTTTTTAAGTCTAAGAGTATAAGTGTGCGCACATTCATGCACGCGTGTGTGTTTGCAAGTAGGCATGCGTCCTGGTACTTGACTGTGAAGCTGCTCCTTTCATTAGTCGAGAGGAGAGACGATCCTGGATACTCCTTTGAGCCTGACAACAGAGAGCGATCTTGTAATGTGTTTTATCTCCTTCTCCATCCCTCCTTCCCTTCTTCTACCACTTCACCCCTCCCCAATTCCCTTTAATTCTCCTCCCCTCCACACACACCCTCTCACCTCCCTCCCTCTCCGTCGTGTGTTGCGCTCCGTTGCTCCCCCAGCATCTGAGGTGGAGACTAAACAGCCGAGTTATTTATTGTGATGTTTTCGTGGCCGCCTGGTTTAAATAACAGTTTGGTCTCTCTGCAATCCTCCTTCTCATCTCTCTGCCTTTATCCTCTCTCTTTTTTTTAGCTGCACTCTGTCGCTCTCCTCCTCGCCCTCTCCTTCTTTTTCTCCGCTTTCTCCACATGTACCCCTCCTTCCATCATGCTCCAGATAATGGTACATTGTTAACGGGCTGTCTATTGTTTGTGTTGTGCACTTGGCTAAGTGGAGTCTGAATAGTTTTTAGATGACAAACATGTAAGTTTGCTGCCAGCCATTCTGATCTGCTGGGCTGGAGCTAGTTATACACAAGAGCCGTCTGAAGCTCGCTTACCCTCAATCAGCGGGGATTTGCAGTGTGTCACAGCGAAACTTTTGTGCGTGTGTTGGTCTTTGTGTTTTGTGTGACACTGTTAAGACTACAAGTTTGAAATACAGACTTGGCCCCCGCTGATTGGCGTTTAAAAGCGATAGTGTTGTTTAGAGTCTCGATTTGCAGATGGGTATAACTCATCGCTCTCATCTCCGGGGACAAAGAGCCGAGACAAGAGCCCAGTTTCATTCAGTTCAGCCGCCTCGTAAAAGATGACACAATTACATTAGTCACAGCAAGCAGGTTACCAACTCTTTTATTTACACTCTCACTGGTCATCTGCAAGCTTTTATGCAAGAAAGATTCCAAAAATCCTGTTGGGTTATAACTTTTCCATCAGTTTGGATCAGGTTCAAATCCAGGCTGGAGCCTTTCTGCATGTTCTCCTATGCTGTCTCCCTTGGTACACCAGCTTCCTTGCAAGCCAGCTTGAGGTCTGGCTAATTGGTGATTCTAAATTGGCTGTAGGTGCGAGTGTCTATGTGTGACAGACTGGCGACCTGTCCAGGGTCATCTCTTGCCCTTTGGCAGCTCAGGCTCTGGCATCCCCACTCCCACAATGCTGATTTGGATAAGCAAGAGCAAAAGGACAGATGGATGCATAGTTCATGAGCTCGAAATAACCAGCCTAGTAAATTCATCAAATTGTGGTTACTTGCTTGTAATTTGTATAATTAACCATTAGTAAGTATGTGCTATCATCTTCTTTCATCTGCTCTCTTATATACGAGGGCTAACCACAGCAGATGGATCCACTTACTTGATTTGGTGCAGATTTTTATACCGTTTGAGGTTCATGACACCTCTCATGAACCATTGACCTTTCTCATGTTAGGTAAATGTGTTAACCACTACAGTAGATGCTATCCTAATTATTGTTTGAATTGTGTTTTGAGGCCTTCTATCCATACATGACACTACACAGAGTGTGGAAGGTGCAGTCAGTCTTTATTTTTGTCCTTTTGTTTTCATGAAGGCTATCAATCAGGTCTTTACGCCATTTTATTATGTTTAAAGCCGACCGTAGAGGAATAGTGCATGGAAACCTTTGCTGAAATTCACCCGTGGGAAGTCTAAAATTGAGCAAATTATTAGATTTAGCTCTGAAAATTAGTTTTATGGAAACATATTTCACATGTTCTATAAAAGAGGGGAATTCTTATCGCAATCGTTAACTGGTGTATTCACTTTATAGCATCATTCCCGGCTGACGTGACAGTCCAGGGTAAATCTTATGCATCATTCACGTCACATTCGACTCTTCACTGTCACACACTAACGCTTGATGATCAAATATAAATTCATACAAAAATGTGACACAATTCCAACAAAGGGACACCGCACTTGCCATTTACACACGCACACAGTATGCAATAAAGTGACCCACCACAAACCTCCAGCCTCTGTCTCTTTATGCCTGTAGATCTAACATAGCTGAGTAAATGTGTGTGTGCACACGCACACGCACAATAACACACACATACACAGCATTTATAGCAGCAGCTCCACCATGGATGTGATGGAGGGTGTGAAGCTGCATTTTAATGGATGATTATGTTTTATGTTTTCTCGACAATGACCTGAACTGGCAGACCGGTATTATTCCCCTCCCATCCTATCCCAGCCCTCACACACACACACACACACACACACACACACACACACACAGACACACACACACATTTCTGCCTCTCTGTAATATCCATCTGCGTTTTGCCCCTCACCCCAACCGTTGTGCTTCACCCAGGGCTGTGTTGGAGTGACATGAGGTGCTCTCCTCTCTCTTTGGGCCAGAGAGGAGCGTGACTTAACATCCAGCCTTTATAGTAAAGGACATTCTCCTCTCGATTACCTACTGATGGAAAGGTCAACTAGCATGAATAGAAAGGTTGGGACCACTCATAATGTAAAACGCATGCTCTTCTCTCCTCTCCTCTTCTCTTCTCTTCTCTTCTCCTTCATGTCCTGTCAGCACTCTCGACTCCTTACCGCCGTTAATCTGACACACAGAATAAGTGTGATAGACCGACAGACTGACAGGACTCTGTCAAAGTCATATTCTTTGAGAATGAAGGCAAAGGAAGAGGAAGAGACAGAGATACCACTTCTCTATCAGTGCTGAGTGGCAGAGCAGGACAAAGAAGAAATTATTTTGAATTCTGAGAACCATTAGCATGACTATAGATGCATTAAAATGCCAGATAACAGGAGCATGGAGGGGAGGTGGGTAAGGATAAGGTGGGAAAGTGGTAGGAGGAGCTTGAGTGTATTGTAGTAACTTGACTCCATCCTTGGATGCTTACTCGGTTTATTCCACTTTTTTTAAACTATAGAGTTGATATAGCGATTTGATTTTGCAGGAGAAGCCTAATTGTTCAGATTGTATGTCGTTCTGCCTACAGAAAGTTCAGGGGGGGGGGGGGGGGGGGGGGGGGGGGCTTTCAGCATCTATATGCATATGCAGCATTAGATATGAAATAATATCTAATCACATTGACAAAAGCATGCTATGCTACCATAAGTACAGTGTTGGGTGCAACACGTTACAGAGTAATGGCAATCTTTGCATAGACAGATGTATAGCAAGCATCTACACAGACAACATGCTAACACAAAGCTAGCCAAGTGTCCAGCCCAGCAGCCAGATCCTGATATTCAACAGGTAACAAAGGCAATGAGGAGCAGTCAGGCCTGAAGGTGCAGTGTAAAAAACTTGAAGTTAAAAGTTTTTTTGTGTTGCAGCGTTAAATACCTCCAAAATTGCTGTCTCTCTGCTGTTAGCTCCCTCCATGGTACGTTAGCTCTGGTGCTAACTGCTGCTGCTGTGTTGAAGTAACCACAGAACAACATACAAGTGGGGTCATTGTCCAATCCAGCGTTTTGGGCCACATATGTGATCCAAATTCCAAAAAGGTTCATGGTTTGAATCCCCCAGAAGACCAGGAGCTTTCTCTGTGGTTTGAATGTCTAAAGACTTACATGCTAGGCTAACTGGTAATTCAGTATTGCCTGTCGGTATAAATGTAAGTTTGAATAGCTGCCCCTCTCCCTGTGTTAGCCTGGCAACCTGCAGGGTGTAGCCCACATCATGCTCTATGACAGCTGGGATAGGCTCCAGCCCCCTCTAGTGACCCTGAACGGGGTAAGAGGTCCAGAAATTGGATAGGTGTGTGGAAACCATCAGATCCTAAATCCACGTAACAACAATCTTCTTGTTTACGCAGCTCTAATCTTTACCAGCGCCTGAAAAATATTTGCAAGTTTAGCTCCTCTGCCTGGCTTTCTCCACCAGCTAGTTGCTATCTTTAGCCATCTGCTGTTTGGTGCTGGGAAGAGCTCACAGTGGGTTTATATTTAGATGTTGTTTATGATTGCACTGGCTAAAGAGGACTGTAAATGAAACAGTGAGCTTAAAAAAAGGCTGAATACCATTGTTCAGAGTTATATTTTTCTGCCGATTTGCTGAGACCAATGAACATGTGACCTTCTGATTTAGTGCTAATATAAAATACCAGTTGGTGTAACAAAGTTTCTTGAGTGGAAAAAAAGAGCATCCACCTTTCTGCCGAAACAGCTGGTGCAGCAGAGTTAAGGTAGAAAGCCTCTGTGTACTTTCATTACATTACGTGTGTGTGTGTCTTTGCGGACAGATTCTTTCTCCTGCGTTTGCTGTTAGCCTCTGCTGTTGTCTGTGTCATAGCTGTGAGCTTTAATCTAATGAAGTGTGTGTGTTTGTGCACGCGTGTGTCTTTCTCTGTGTGTGCAAATCAATAGTGATATATAATTCACTGCATCCCAGCCCCACCACTCTTTATACCCACACATACTGACTATTTAATATTGCATGAGGACACACACGTACTGAGCTGGGTGCAGGGGGAGGGAATATATGTGCGATATGCGTGTGTGCAGCCCCTTAGGATAGTAAAAGAGGGTCTTTTACAGCCCTCTAACCTCCTCTCCTTATGCGATCACAGGGCAGTTTTACCTCTTTCCTCGCTTTTCCTTCTTTCTTAGGATTTTCCTCATTTTCTTTCTCTGTCTTTCCTTCTCTCTTTCTACTTCACTTTTCCTCTCGTATCTTTATTCATCCCCCCTTGTTCTCTCCCTCTCTTGCTCTCCTCCTGTATTGTTTTGAACCTTACCCTTGGGGTCTTCACGTTCACTCCTTTTCTGTGTGAATAAATAAGAATTCATCTCCACATTTAAATAGCTCCGGGGGGTTTGCAGGACACACACTCGCACGCATAGTGCACACATTTCTCAGTCGTGTTTATAAATCATTAGAGTCCGGGGTCACCGGGGGTCGCGCCTCTCTCTCTGGCCACCACGCTCCATCCTGATTGGTTGTTGACACTGCGGGCCACTCACTATGCCTGTTAGCTTAGCTGCGCTTTTTACCCTCACCTTGCCTCCAGTGTGTGTTTGTGTATGCTGAATTATTTAACAGTTACTGCCTCTGTGTATGTATTTCCATATACGTATTTGTGTGTACGTATGTGGGTGTGTGTGTGCAGGGAAAACTCAAAGGCTCAGATGCCCCCCGTCCTCCTCATCTTTTTTGTTAGCTTGGAGTTTCGTCAGATTTAAACTAATTTTATTCCCACTCAGTCTCGTAGACACACACACACACACATGAATCTTTACACAAACACGCATACACACAAACACACACACACTTTCTCCTCATCTTTGGAGCCTCTGCATTCATATTTCATCGCCTTATGACTCCCTATGAGTTGCTTCAGTGTGTTTTATTGCAACATGAAAGAGCCGCTCCATAAACATGTTAATGGCTTTGATCACATAATGAGCTGAACAAATAGGAAACAACAGTGAGATTAAACAGAGAAGGATAAAAAACCTGTATGCACACAGCCTGTACAATCTTGGTTTGTCTGACTGAGAGATAATTAGTAGTTTACACTCTGCCATTCTTTTACACTGCAAGGCTCGGCATAACAGAGAGAAGCAGTGGCAGCAGACTGAGAGTCAGCTGTATCGCAGACACTTATAACATGGAAACGCACACACACACTCACACACAAACACTCGTTAGTGTGTCTGTGACTTCCACCAGGACTTGCATTAATTTCCTGGACACTAAAAATTGAAAGATTTGTATCACAGGGACACACACACACACAGGTATAGTGCAACACATACACACATGCCATCATGGTGTCTTCCACCCATGACAGAGAACAAAGGGGGAAACTGTTAATTGAACAAAGGGTCTAATTAAATTGGTTCATGTGGGGTTTTTTATTATTAATTGTCTTTAGTTTAATTGGTTGAAAGAAAGAAAGAAAGAAAGAAAGAAAGAAAGAAAGAAAGAAAGAAAGAAAGAAAGAAAGACTATTTTGTTTGGTCATTGTTCATTTATAATATGTAACAATAAAACCAACCACGGCATGTTAAAATCCTGTGTCCTTGAGCAATATACAGAAGCTCAAGTTGCCCCCGCTGGATACATTTCAGTGTGTGAACGTTAGGTTAAAAGTGCTTAAGCACAGAATAAAGCTCACGGTAAGAAAGTGCCTTGAGTGCTCAAATAGAGTAGAAAGCTCAGACTTGGATAAGCAAAGGGACATGGATGGATGGATGGATGGATGGATGGATGGATGGATGGATGGATGGATGGATGGATGGATGGATGGATGGATGGATGGATGGATGGATGGATGGATGGATGGAAGACCAAGCAGCTGCACATGTTGAATTAACAGTCAAATCAGTTCTTGAAATATGGTTTCAGGTTATATTTCTATCATGTATGTGCAAAGTTTCATAACATTACATCTTAGGCAACTGCCCAAACTAGAGTGCCAACATGATCCATCTCTCTAGCTACGTCAAGGAAAACAATGTTTACAACCATAACAAGAGCATATAGAGGATCAGGATTGTCAGCTGAGCTCTTCTTTCTTATATTTATCCATGTTGCGCTGTTATAACGCAAAATATTGGCTGACTCTTTACATTTCTGTTTAGAACGCTTTGAGCTAAGAGCTTCAGTACGTATGGATTTCTTTTTTCAGGAGTAGAATAAGAAGTTGTGCTGTGTTTCTTACAGACTGCCAAACCATGATCTTTTCCTGAGCCTGCTCTAAACTTCAACCACGAGAAACAAGATGCTAGTTGTCCTGAAACAACACTTTTTGTCACTTTTTCTCTAAATCATGCCAGATGAGTCTTTTATTAATTAAAAAATCTGATTCTATTATTGAAGCTGTCGATCTTATTAGCAGTCAGAGTAAATGTAATATTGTTATTGATTGTGTGACACTTTTAATGGTGGATTTAAAGTTCCCTCGTTATTGTTAATGTAAAGAAAACATAGTAAGGAGATGAGTGATGTAGATGAGTAGAGGAGTGCAGATTTGTTTCTATTTTCATCATTACCCAGTCCTCTGTACTCCTGAGTGGAGCTCCTTGTTTAGAAGTGTGCGCTTGTTTTGTAGTCAGAACGTCTCTTTTCTTCTCGTCTCTTTTTCATGTTTTTGTCGTGAGTCTACCTTGTATTTCTTCTTCTGTGTTCTTGATCCTTGAGGTGTTGTGAGTTGTTTTGTCTGGTTAATTACCTACACCCCAGTCGGGAGGTGAGTGTTTGACAGTTGTCACTGCAGTGTGTGTGAGTATGTGAGTGGAGGTGTAAGTCTGACTGTATTGCAAGACCTCACTTATGTGACAGCATGTAGACATGATGGCTTTGCTGTTGTTCAGGTACTAGACAACATTGTTCTCGTTCTCCTACTTCTCTCTCCTGCACGCGCACACAGACACAAAGACACACACACACAGTGAGGAGTCTCCCATTGTACTCCATCTCTTGCTGTCTCTTTCAGTGGAGGTGGTATTTCTTTGATCACAGCAGCGACACTGATTAAAAGGAATGATGCCTGTCGTGAAGGCAGCCGTATTTATAAGACTAAAGGAGGAGACAAGGATGCATCCCTCCCTCCTTCTCTATCCCTCTCACACATCATCTTCACCTTTTTGTCTCCTTTTCTCCTTCCTTCGTTCTCTGGGTTGACTTTATTACTCTTGTACTTATTTATAGTTCATACTCATACTTATTGCCCGGTTAATATCTGCACTGTTGGTGATGCAGCAACTCGTTCAGTTTTCATTGTGAACATGCCGGCGTGTGTGTGTGTGTGTGTGTGTGTGTGTGTGTGTGTGTGTGTGTGTGTGTGTGTGTGTGTGTGTGTGTGTGTGTGTGTGTGTGTGTGTGTGTTCCTGCATGCTAAGTGTGCCAGATCAGGTAGTTTTAAACAGGACAGCAGAACCTGTCTACTTCTTCCCCTTCATCTCTCTTTAACAAGTTCATTTATTCATGAGTGTGAACACACACACACTTACACATGCTTGTGCACACACACTCTGGTTGTGTGGCAGGAGGATAGACTGCTGGCAGATAAAAGAAAGAGTTCCTGAGCTGTTGTTAAATAGTCTGTCAGCATGACGCGCGCACAGACACACAAACACACACACCAACATACACACCAACATACACACACGTAAGCACACAGAAGGTGAAAATGAGCCTCTTTGTTTTCAGATTTATAGATTTTAATTATTAAAAATTTAAAAGGGAGAAAATAATAAGTATTAATTATTCATACACAGCATGTTAATTGGTTCTTGAATATTCAAAACAAAACAATCTCATGAATATTCAGATGTATAAAGAGAGGATTAGAGAGCTCAAATGAAGAAAAACATGTTCCTGTAATGAAAGGAAAGGAAAGGAAAGGAAAGGAAAGGAAGGAAAGGAGGAGGAAAGGAAAGGGTCAGCGAAGCCCAGGAGAAGAGGATGAAGTGATTGGAGGGGAAAAGGGGGGGAAGGAAAATCAGTAAAAATGAATATAGAGCAGAAGAGGTGCTGTGGAGCAAAGAAAATAAGAATAAAAAGCAAAAGAGAAAGAAAAACAGCAGAGAGTCAGGGGCGTCTTTTGTGTTCTCACCATGATGGATGACAGTGTTGACTAAACGAGCTAAATTAGAAGCTTTTTCCTGCAACTCTGTTGAAATATTATTAACACGCAGCAACTTTAGTGAAACATATGATTCAGCTGCACATAATGACCTTGGCTATTGATTTGGGAGTAGAGGAGCAGCAGTGTTTTTGTACTGAGAGGGCGGGGGGGCGTGTCAGATGGTTTGTTGCAATGCAGGTCTCCGTTATAGACTGTCATTATAGCATTAACTCATGAGATGCCTTAATATACATACTCTCCTCTACACACACACACACATACACATAGGGACACACACTTAATAGCTTTAATTAGCTGGGCATGTGTCCAGTCTTGTAATTAGCTAATAACAGCAACATGGATGTGGTTAATTAGTGGTGGTAGGAGGTGCTTGTGAATTAGAAAGCTAACGACACCATTACTGTGGCAGGAATAACACAGCTATATGAAACACATGAGCATTATTAAATTAAAAATTATATAGGTTCTTTGCAGTGCGTCTTGTTGACTGAACATTCATAATGATAAAAACTGTGGCTCTAACCACCTCCGCTCTCTTTCGCCTCTCATTTTTTTGTTTTAATGCTCCCTTCCTGCAAAGGTAAGGGAAGTTCCCTGTTAGTTTTCCCGCTTTGTAGCTTTAAAGGAACGCTGAGAGATTTCGCCTTAATCTCTCATTACACATGAAAAGGAAGCGATTATCTGAAGAGCTTGTCGCCTTTCTTCTCTTCATCCTCCTCTCTGCTCCTCCTCATCCTCTACTTAATTGGAGCCCCATCAACCCGTTAATCAAATTACTTCTGAACCAAAATTGACAGTTTTCATTAATTATAAAGGATTATTCTAATTGCAATTCAAATTTATTCATTCACAACAGACGGCGCTCAGTAATATTTCAGTGAATTAGCATATTAAATGGAGTGGTTCGAACATCAGTTATGGTAATGTATGCATATTTCCTTATTTGGACCAGGGTGAGCCATATGCGTGCCACACGGGCAGTTTATATATGTGCCTGTGTGTGTCTCTGTGTGTGTGTGTGTGGGTGGGTGGGTGCACGCACAGGTGAGGAACCTTGATAGCATTTAATTTGTTTGACAAACGTAGCGGGAGTTAAATGCTCTGACTTGCCCTAAACATTTCCCTCACCTTCTCCTTTTTCCTTCTCGTCCTCATTTCTCTCTTCTGTATCTTTTCTCACATCCTTTCTTTCACCCTTCACTGCTCACTTTTCTCAGAAAAGTCCCAAAGTAATCTTTAGGCTGTTGTCCCGCCAAAGTAAAAGCTCTCACAGTCAAAACTTTAGGTGAATACCATGAAAAATAATGATGTCACGCCTTTATATGAAATGATGTAACCAAGTGAAGGACACCGATATTAGTGGTAACAGCCTTATATTGGGAATTCAGGTGTTTTTCTAGTGTTTTTCACCCAGAAGTTCTTTTCGTGAGGTTTTTTTTTTTTTATAAATTTTCACTTGCTTTTTACTTTCGCTTTTGGTCGTGGTTAGGTGTAGGCACAAAAGAACTGCTTGGTTAGGTTTAGAAAAAGATGTGGTTTGGCTTTAAATATACCCTTTCACAACATTAGCATGACTGGAATGAGCTGTGACTTTTTGTTTTGTTTCCTTGCCTCTCTGTATATTTAGAGCCAAAGGCATTATTAAAGGAGACACCAGATGCAAAGACAGAGAAGCTGAAGCAATTTGTAGCACATAATGTTAAAGTGGCAGCCCGAGTGGACAGTGAGTGCTCAGATCAGACTCCAGCCAGAGAGATAGCGACTTAAGTAAAATAATAATTCCAAGATGTTATGACTAAATAAAAAAACATCCCTTTAAATATACTAAATATCTAAAAAAAAAAAAAAAGCACATACATGTGCATAAGTGGTGAAGCGGCACAAGAATATACCAAGTGGCATCTTTAACAACTACTTAAAGATTATTTTATATTTTATTTACAGTACTGTACGTCTTATACAACATGCTTCTTTTATATACAGTTGTATACAGTTGAAGGAATGTTTTGCAGTATTTTCCTGAATCTGAGGAGAGAGCACAGCCCTGTATGCTTCACAGTTCATCCTCCTACTACTATCAGCAGTCGCATCATCAATAAATGCCAGTGCTTCCACCGCATCCACCATGGTTGACAGATGATGTGGTATACTTCATATCAAGATCCTTTTTTTTGCTCCTTCTCCATACTTTCTTCCTCTAATCATTCTGGTCCAAGTTCATCTCGGTGTCATCTGCCCAAAAATGATTTCCAGAAATGTTCAAGCTCTAATCCGGCCTTCTTGTTCCTGAGTGTAGCCAGTGGTTTGCACATTGTTGTAAACCTTCTGTATTTTCACGTATGAAGGCGTCTCTCAATTGGACACTTGTACAATGACACTCCTACCTCGTTGAGAGTGTTAAATGTTAGAAGGTTTCTTAACCCTGGAAATGTATCCTGCACTCTATGTGTCTTCTGTGGCCTTTCAGATCTTTTTATGCTGCTAAGCTGGCCAGTGTATTCTTTTTTTTTTTAAGAATGAATCAAATTGTTGATGATTTGGCTGCTTTTATATGTCTCCGATAGGCTCAAAAACAAATTAAACCTAAGTAGAAGTGAGGCCTCTGTCAATTGCAGAGAAGTCTTTGTATTTTGAGTGCTACCAAATAGATGTCAGTCAATTGTCTGATTACTTTTGATCCTCTCAAAATGGGAATCTATGCATTTAAATTGTTTTAATTAATAAAAGTTAATGCAGTACTTTTGTAACACCACTTGAATTGAAGCTGAGGTTCGACACTTTAGTCACATCTTGATCGGAAAAATTGTGATTCCCCCAAAACGTATGGACCTAACTCTATCACCCTCATTCCTCCTGATATTATACAAATGATAATTAATCGTTTTTAATGAAATGTGTGCTCATGTTTGCCCACACCTGTACACAAAAAAGGTAAACACATACAGAAGGCTTAAGGTCTTTCAATCCATTAGAGCAAATTGAATAATTAAATAAAGAATCACTTCATGCAAGTGTTTTCTGGTTCTTTATCTACTGTACATGAAAGGTTTGGGTTTAAACTATGGCAACTTTGTAACACTTTACCTTGCTGAGTTCCCATTTGTGTGAAAGCAAGAGGTCATGATACATAAAAGTTGAATTTATTGAAGACGGACCAAGCAAGTCCAGCTTGGAGCAACACATGCATGCATCATACATCTGCGTGGAGAAGAAACTTATCAACGTTCCCCTCAATCAGTACCATCATATCTCAGAAATCCCTAAGTAGGCAAGAGATGCGTTTTTACTGACAGTGAAGCTGTGCGTGTGTGTGTGTGTGTGTTTGAGTGACTGACTGATGGAGAGAGGAGGAGACAGGAGGAGAGAGGAAGAAGAGGTTCCTGTCAATATCACTTCCTTCACCACTCTCTTCCTGCCCTCTGTTCCTTTTCGTACCCCCCACCCACAATCCCAGCCCCCCTCCGACACAATCCATGAATTATTTCTAAGAGCAATGACAAAGGAACAGACGCTCACTCAAAAACAGCCCCACAAGTTTAGTTCATCTGCTGAAACCCCCGCAGCACACTGGCGCTGTTGTCTTGTTAGTAGGTAATCACCGAACGGAGGGTGTATCTACGTGTGTGTTTTTCTTTGGTGGTGCTGATAAACTTTATGCGTGTGTGTCTGTGTGAGAGAAAAAAAGAGTAAAAAGAGTAAAAAGCACAGAGAGCCTGAGCTTCAGATCGATTTGAGGTAAGCTGTCTGTGCCTGCGCTCCCGCGCACGCATGTGTGTGTTTGTGTGTGCATACTGTACATGTTTGGCCCAGAGCGAGCGATCCTTTAGCTGCGTGCTCCCCACAACTCTTGCCTCCCCCCTTCTCCTCTGTCCCTCCTTCCACCTTTTTCTCTCCTTTTTTCCCCCCTCCTCCTCTGCCTCTCACAAATCAATCTCACTCATCTATAATTCAACAGTTTGCCTTCAGCCTTTAAAATATACACCACAGTAACCTCCTCCCTCTGTCTGTCTAGCCCCTCATCTTTGCCTTTACCTCTTTGCTGTTCTCCCTTGTTTCTCCCCTCTTTTCTCTCCCCCTGGTGAGTCGGCCCTCTGACGGCATTTGTAATGATGTTGTAATTTAATCTTATCATGGCCTCTAACTGTAGAGCAGCATCAGAGAGCCAGTAGCGTCGTTTTTGTTCAAGTATTTAACAAAGTTAATAACACCAAAAGCCACTAATCTCTTCAAGTGCATACAAGTAACCCCGGCAATGAATGTCTGGGATCATTTTTATATCAGTGAAGTTTTCAAAACGGCCGCGGCCTCAGTCGTTAAAGAAATCTTAAGATGCTGAAATGTTAAAGATTTTTTCACACAGCACAGCTTGTTTTTTATGCGGCAGAGTATATTGTATTTATGTAGCTCCTTAGACTGTGTTTATGTAGCTCCTTAGACTGTGTTTATGTAGTACTAATCTCACACTCTTATGGGGCCATAGTCAACACACACACAGAAAAACAAGACAAATTGCTAACTTTGAAGCATAAACCCTGTTTATTTCAATATGTTTGCCTAATTTTGGCATCGAATTCATATTCTTATTAAATATCTTTCCAGTGATAATAAACTGTTGTCATCTAAGTAGCGTCATATAGGTTCATCATACAGAATGCAGTATCATCACCAACAGGTTTCCTGACTGAGAGCAGATCCTGTGTGTGTTTGAAACACATGAGATCATTTTTCCTTCCACCTATCTGATTCAGGGTCAGCTGGACTCTATCTTAACTGTCAAAGGCCAAGAAGTGGAGTGCACCCTAGGCAGGATGGCAGTTTTGGACTAAGACAGAGAGACATGGAGAGAACATGCTTGCATGATCGTGACCTCTTTCCGTTGTTAGACTCCAAATGAAGCAGTTTCACTTTCATGTAGCTTATCAGTTGGCCTGATTACAACTTGTCTGGCTGACCGGTCATGAATGTCTCATCTTCTGCCATTTGTCTGAACAGGATTTGCAGTTTATGAGTCGTCTTCTCTTCTCAGTCATTCACTGACTCAGAGACACAAACACAACGGAGGTTCTCCTAAACCTCTGTATAATTTTGACCGTTAACCTCCAGTAAAGCGGCGCTGTATCGACTTAACGCAGCATTTGTAATGCATTACTGGGCTGTGCATCGCTCTGCGCTGCCTTGTCATAAACTGATGACATCAGTGTCACCCTTACATGCAACAATGATGTAATGACACTTGTACAGGTCTGAATGAGTGCGAAGTAAGTACGCCGTGCAAGTTATTAATTCTCAGTCTATCTCAGCCCTGCAGACATTACGAGCCCTTTCTCACCGACATCATGCACACTGGCTATCACCACTCTGGCCTGCGCTGTCATTTAAATATGCAGAGATGACAACAATGACAGCATTAATAGTAATGATAGCAATATGAAGCTAAGCCCTCATCATCATCATCATTAGCATATCTCCAGGGAGATGAGCCGTGATTGACAGCTAGCTGGGTGTTTTTTGGGCTGCAGCTCAGCTATCAATTACCTCTGTGCATATCAACCATCATTATGTAAAATAACTCTGCTTCGCTCGGCTCTCTTAAGTCTTGTTCCCTCGCATAACTCTCTTTCCCTCTCCCATGCATTTCCTCCCTCCTCCCCAGCCCCCTCGCTCCCTCCTCCGCTGCCTTTTTTCTTTCTTCCGCACTCCATTTTGCTCTTCTCCCACCCACCCCTGCACCCGCCCCACACGTTTTGAATGTTGCTCAGCCGCTCTGCTCTTTTTCCTCCACTCTCACACTCGAGTTACGTTCAGCACCGCTCACCCATGGCCCTGAGTGTTTTGCATTTGGACATCTTAGCCACAAAAGTTACTTAATACAGTAAATGTGCCTGACGTGTATAGAGAGATGCACAGTGCGTTGTTGCAAAGCAAATGGAAACACACATTAGCCCTCTGTTGTTCATTTTCAACCAGGTTCCTGTTTCGTTATCTTCAATAAGAGATGTCTTCAGTTCGTGTGAAAATCAGCGGAAACGCTCTTTGCACTTCGTGGACAAATTATTAAACTTTGCTTGTTAGATTTTGTAACTGCATGTAGCAATCACACTACGCAGATTATCAGCTTTGTGTTAGGCAAGATTTCACAAAACTCACATATTAGTGAACCAACCAAAATACATCTTCCCTCCAACTCAGATCCTTCTGATTTCCTTACATTTCTGCATCATATTAGTCTCTCTAATCCATTTAAGACAACTTATCAGCATTTAAAATACTAACTGCCTTTAATTACCACTCCTCCAACCAGTAAGTCAAAGTGGATGTAAACATTTAAAGAGATTTGAACTAAAATCTGTGGATTATAGCACTGAGTCCTGTATCAGCACCTGTTTAATCTGCTGAAGTGCCCCTGAGCAAGATAAAACCACAGCAAAGTAAAACAAGCATTCCTCCAACAGGAAGCAATATATTATCACATTATGACTGCAGTAACAGCCGAACAGAGGGCATAATAGGATTTTATGTCCTTGTTTTTCCTACCGAATACTCAGATAGCGGGCACGGGGCCCAGCAGTGCTATCTGATGTCATCACATTAAACAATAACAAACTCACAATGTAAACAGGAAACAGGAAGTTGATCTCTGTGAAAGATCAACAGACTGAGAGGGAAACTCTCACTACTCATATTAGCTGCAGATTAGCTACTGACAAATGAGAATAAAGCACATTTAAAGGCCGGTCACTAATGCGCCGCATATAGCGACAGCATGAACTTGTGCTTCATTTTTTTTGTATTTTTTGCAACTGGTCCCTCACTTTGTGCAGAAAATGATCAATTATTTTGCTGTTACGATCGGTACACATACATTTACGAGTTGCTTCGCACACACGCGCAGACGGAGAAAGTGAATATCATTCTGTCAGAAAGCTTTGCCAGGAAACTTGGCAGCTAGGTGAAACAAGACATCTAAAGAAAGCAGTGAGACAGAGAAGAGACACAGGAGGCAGGAGAAGCTAAAGCACTGATCTGTTGTTCAGTTTGTCTGCACAAACTGACTCACTGCAATTTCTCCACCTGTCAGCAACAACTCAGAATACCGTGTGTGTGTCTGTGTGTGTGTGTCTGTTTTTCTTTCTCTTCCAAGGCAGCATCGTTATTCTTGGCTCGGTAGCACACCAGGTCTTCTGGGAATAAAACGGACACAGAGATTCAGTCTTAGACGCTCACGATCTTCTTCACACATACACACAAAGCTGGAATTCCCCCAGATGTCACCCTTGCCCCGTTGGTATTGTAACTATTTAAATGACGGGAGAGTGGTCGAAACAAACTCCCATAATCCTCTTTCCCGATTCTCTCTTCCATTTGTTTCCCCTTCACACACTCCTCCCCCCCTCCTCCTCCTCTTCCTCCTCATCATCACTGTTTCTCTCTCTCTCTCTGCATTCAGCCATCTCTCCATCCCCTCTCTCTGTCACTTCCTGTCTCTCTGTTCAGGTCTGTGTTAGCCCTACATATTAAATATTAATGTCAGTTGTGCTCTGAGCCATAATTGCCATCTCAGCCCCTGAATAATGGATGCTGCTGTGCTGTTCACCACTACACTATAGCTAACAAAAAATAACAGCATCCAACTGTTGTTTGCTATATTACTACGACCAACGCAGTACAGTGCAGTAGTGATAAACCTGTCCACCCCCAGATAACTTCCCAACAGTGCTGGTACGAGCAGCTGTAGTTACTTTTTCACATTAAATGATTTGTTTTTTAACAGTCTAAAAGGGTGTATTTTAACCCTAACTTAACAGTTTTTTGCTAACCAAACAGGAAGTGAAAGAAAAAAAAACAACTGAAAATGAGACCATCTGCCTGCTTGTGCTCGTTTTATGTGTCCGTTTGGACGTTAGGTTCCTGTGCAGTCCTTCAAAAACCCAGCAGCAACAGCTCGACTGTGTGTTGTTCCAACACTGATCAGTGGACCGCAAAAGAGAAGAGAGCTTCAGCTTTTCATTTTGTATGTTATAACTTCGTCCTTTTCTGCAGCTGGCTTACAGAACAACAACAGCACAAGCTAGAGCAGCCCACAGAAAGGTCGCACCACATACATCGGAAACTGCCTCTAACAGGCAGCAGACGTTCTCTGCTGGTAGACGGGCTGTCTATAGCACCCTGCCAATGCACTGCCAAAGGAGAACCATATTCTACCCATTATTCACACTTTGACGTCTCATAATATTGAAAAATATTCTTACATGGGTCATTTAAGCTGGCAGAAATAGAGATAGTTGATTGTTTATCCGCAAGACCTTCTGGCTGATTATATTTTACGGTTGCCTAGCACTTTGTTTTAGTAGCATCAGTATTAACAATATAGCATGCTAACAACCCAGCAACATCTGAGTTTATAAAAAAAAGTATATATCCTGTATATACTCTGTGTATATACAGTATATACTGTATATCCTGTATACACTGGATGTTGTAGTCTTTAGCACCTATGTTTTCATCCACACTCTGACTCTATAATGAAAAATCACAAGTGTATAAGACAGTATTACTTTTGCATGTTAATGTTTTTGTCTTTCTTCTGTTATTAGTTTAAATTACTGCTCCCCCTGACTCCAACACTTGCCTAAAGAGCTGTGTGTGCATGTGTGTGTGTGTGTGTGTGTGTAGCAGGCAGGACTGGTGTCAGGTCAACTCTGTGAGTGTGGTACTCACAATATAGCAGCAAAGGTCAACAGCGCCGTTATCACTTGAACATGATCGGGCCTCAAAGAGGGAGAGCAGTAGAGGAGGGAGGGGGAGCGCTCTCCCCTCCCCCACAATCACTCAGACCCTTATAATTGCCCATTTTAATTGGAGGCCTCTTAACGACCGGCGACTGGACCAGCCAATCAATTCACACAAGGTGTCTCTGTGCGTGTGTGTGCGTGTTGCTGCAGGGTCTCTTTGTAGCACAGTTGATTAGGCCAGATGGGGTCAAGTGAAGGGGAGAGAGTATCGCTCCCATACTGCATTAAAATGTAGAATATGTACTTTTGACAGTCAATGAGAGAAAACACTCACACCGGAAAAGGACAGAGTCGAGTGGAAGATGGAAATATGAAAAATAATGAGATCACCAATAAGCTGAGCCAGTGATAGAAGGAATGCACTGAGAGGGGGGAATTATTGCTGTAATACTGATGTGGTGATTATTAAGGTGATGTTTAAACCGTTCCTATCTTTCTCAGTGGAGCAGCAACAGAGAAAGCAGCAAGAGAGCCTGCAGCAGAAATATTGTTACAGTAGCTGCAGAGCAGAAATAGAAATAAAGAAGTTCATTTACTCAGAGCACCTAAAGGAGTCCTGTTGCACTGTAGAGGAGTGCCTTACTGAGGTTTTATTTCTGCCTTCTGTTTTATCGATACAAGAAACAAGTGCGCCAACGGCTTGTTGTAAAAGTAAGCTGCAAAAGTCAGCTAAGTCCCAGTTTACTAAGGATTTAATGAACTGGGACATATAACATAGCAGAGTCTCAGCAATGGCAGGATGATAGGAGGTATGTTAGGACACTGTGGAGACTAGTTGCTGGTGATGGCAGCCCTCTCACTGACCAGTGTGAGGTGGAGATGGAGGAGGCAGGATGCAAGAGTCTAAAAGGCAGAATGACAGGAGAGTATATGAAACAGCCTGATTGGCTCACAGAGGCTGGGTAGGAAGATGACTGAACTTGAGTAATGATGACAGAATAAAGCTGGACACTGTGGGAAAGTGAAAGAGTAGACTAGAAGCCCAAAAACCCCAGGAATACACACCTTCCTCAGTGAACTTCTAAGGCTCATTTATAAAATGGTTCCATATTCATACTTGGAAGTCTTCTGATCGTTCCCAACAGCCTGCTTATTTTTTATTCATTAAGGAAAAAAACATACGCTTACAAAAGAAGGCTGTAAGGTCCGCGATAAATTTATTTAATATATAAAATCAGCTTAATTCGACAAACCCTTCCTTGTTATTTATTCTCGACTAATGGCAGCTTGAATGAGAGATTATGTCAAGAGTGAGAAAAAGAAAAGAGGAAGTCAAACATGGAGCACGGAAATGCATTGATTGAGATGGGACACATAGTCAGAACTGCAAAGTTCACTGCCAGCTTGGATGCATACGTGTAGCAAAGTGCAATACCCATCACACCAGCAGTGGGAAAATCACTCATGGTGTCTAAACTTTACAAAGAGATAACTTTGAGGTCAAAGCGAGGTTTATTTTTACATTTAAAACAATTTAAACAATGTTGTTTGTGGTTATAGATGAGACCACAGTAACAGTGCATGTAAAATCCATTCACTTAGTTTAACTATCAGAATAAGACACATGCATTTGATTATGAGAATCCAACCTTGTGTTGTGTCTCCCCGATTCATTGTATCTGCTTTTCTATTGTCTGAAACTCTTAAAAACGTATAAATAATTCATATCACTTATATATCTGTGTTGACCAAAAACCAAGACAGCAGTAAAACTTTAACTAGATGTGTAGAGATGATATTCTTGGTAAGATCTGCGTTATATACTCTTCCATCAGATCAGTGCTTTTGAACAACAACTCCACAGTCTTTATTTTAATATTTTGTCCTTTATTATACTTTTTATCTTATATGTATGTTATACAACATTGTAGAAGCAAATTATATTTTAATTACCATTTCCAGAAGCAGACGTTTCAATTACAGCACCATTTGCAAGAGTTACATTAATAAAATGCTTATAGTTTTACACTATTAAAGTGAATTTTTTTCTCTTTCCCATTGGGTTTGTTTTTTTGTTTGAATCCATATTATTTTCAGTCTTTGAAATTTAGGTTTTTTACTTGTAAATTATTGCGGGTTTTTTTTTTTTTTTTAGTGTATCAGACAGATGAGCGGGGAAGTGTGTAAGCCTCCCAGTCGCCTCCTTTACACAGAGATCTACAGCACAGGGTCAGCTGAGGCGCTCATGTTAACGCTATGCTAGTGTTGTGAGAAGGACTAGACAGTGGGAGGTCAGCAGGGGTCACCGTGGCTGTCCTCCGCTGTGATAGGCTGTCACCCGGAGGTTAAGGGTCAAGATAATTAGGTATGCAGAATCCCAGCGCCGGTGTTCTAATGAAGCTTGAGCTCGTTAATGCAGAGTTTTACACTCAGACCTGCCACTAGGCTGTGCTGCACCGTCACACACACACACACACACACACACACTCGCATGTGGACTACATGTTTGCGCACACACACACGCGCACGCTCATGCCTCTGCTTTGTTCTGGTGGTCCAATTCAAGGGCTGTCATCTCTTGAACAGCAGCGCTTCGGGCTCAGCCACCAGGGAATGGAGATAATACAGACATATTTTCATGAAATCTAACATAATGCAATAGCTCTGCAATCTTAATGTTATAATGGAGTTATAGTATAGGATAGTATAGTATTATATTCAATAATTTTCTGAGATATAGAGGTGTCTTTTTCTATCTTATCTTTAAATATCTTATGTTGGAGGGCTGTAGTTTGTGTAAATAGTCCTGTAGACCTTTGAAATGGCAAATATGGTTAATGTAAAAAATATTGTATTGGATTGTGTTACAATTTTCATGTGGTGCTTTAGGTTTTCATCCTAGGCCAGTAACGCTGTTTGATCTCATTTCTGTGTTTCTGTAAAGAAATTCCTCCCGGATTAAAGTGAAACTGAAGACAATCATCTGCTGTTTATTAACACAAAATATATTTGCAAAGTAAAAGGTTTTGCATGAGTGCAGAGGAAGGGAAGTGGCCGTCTTCTTTGTGTTTAAAGCTGTGTGATAGGGTATTGCTTTTGTTGAGCTGTGAGGAGCACAGATGTAACACAAATACACATGCAAACATGAACATGTGTGGGTGTTTGTGTCTTTCTGTGCAAGTGTGCCTTGTTGCTTCTGCCAGGCTGGCCAGCTGGCTCACAACAAAACACAACCTGGATGTGTTTGTTTGCCGTTGATGGCCATCTGTGTGTTTGATTTATTCTGTAATATAGATTTATGACATATGGTCCTATTTCAAACACCTAATGTCAACATAGCTCCACTTTTTAATGGCTTGACATCAGGGTTAATGTTAAGAAAGTCGATCCTGAATCTTAATTTTTGCAGAAATATACAGTTGCTTATTATCTTTAACACTAACTGGATTTGTGCTTTTTTGTGACTTATGGAAAGACGGAAACAGCGGGAAGGCTTTAGCTAGATTTTTGAGAGCTGAAATTCACAAAAAGTGTAAAACTTAAGGTCAAACTTATGATTTCCTCACAGTCACGTAGTTTCTGCAGTTTTGCTACAATACTGTAAAACTTCCCTTCTCATGTGCTCATCCGCTGTCTTTTTGTGGACTTTTCAAAGAAGCTGCTGTGGATTTAGGAACAAAAAAAGTTCCTCACATCTGCAAGCAAATTCCACTAGGAAATTCATTTTGACTTTCACACAGTATGAAATATTAATTTCTCTCTCTGTTTATGTGGATGTGTCTGCACTGGGCCTGAGCTCGCATTCTGGAGGAAAGCAGTCTTCACTCTGGTCTATTGTCGAGCTGTTAACCTCAAATATGGCCTTATCCTCTTTGTCTCCACAGATTTTTCCTCAAGTTTTTCCTCAAGTGCAACCAGAACTGTTTGAAGAATGCAGGAAACCCGAGAGACATGAGGAGGTTCCAGGTACAAACCGCAAGATTTTCTTCACTCTCGTAATTCATTCCTCATTTTCTTTTGTCGAGGCTTCTCTCTATACCTCGCTGTCTTTTTTCTATCATTCTCGCCCTTCCCTTTGTCTCCTGTGGACATACCACATAATGACACACATGCATGGCTGCTGCAACACATATACGCAGGAATGTGTGTATGCGTGTGTTTCTGTGTAAGTAAATAAGCTATCAGCGCCTGTACAGGAAACATGAGATCCTGACCCTGAGTAGTTGGAGCATAAATATACACACAATGCAGGGGTATAGAGGGGAGAGGGTAAGAGAGCCAAGCACAGAGTGTGTGTGTAAGAGAGAGGGAGAGATAGGCCACAAATTGGCAATCATAAAAGAAAGATGCTAAAAAATATCATGGCAACCAAAAAGAAAGAGATTATGCAGTCTGACAGGTGAGGCTGGGACAGAGATTGGGGTCCAGGGTGTCCCCTGCCTCTCGCCCTGTGTCAGCTGGGATAGCTCCAGCTACCCAGGACCATAAGCTGGATAAGCAGTGAGAAAAATGGGCATATAAATAGGATATGGAAGAAGCAACTGAAAAATCCCATTTTTATTATCAGTCTAACATTCCCAGTATGCATCGGCATACTGCAAACCTGAGGGACCACAAGTGACAGAGACACAGCACGCAAATGCATTGCCAGTGACACTGTATCAAGAAAGAAAGAAAGAAGGTTGTGAATAAGATTTCAGGCAGTGCACTCAGTATTATTTCCTTATCTAAAGGCCACAACACAATCAGGAAGACACCACTTGAACATGAATAGAGAAACTGGACGCCCAGGAGATACTGATAGATTTATTACCGTGGCACATGAGTGTGTGTGTGTGTGTGTGTGTGTGTGTGTGTGTGTGTGTGTGTGTGTGTGTGTGTGTGTGTGTGTGTGTGTGTGTGTGTCTTTCTGGCGTGGCGTGCTCTCTTGTGTACAGACTTGTGTGTGTGAGAGTGAGACAGGATGGAGAGAGTCATCCAGCACCAAGTGTGTGACGGTATCTGTGCCTCTAATTGTGCAGCTCTATTGTAGTGGAACCAGAAAAGACAGCTCTGTTTCCCTGGGAGATAATTAAGGGCCGGACCCATCAGGAACTATTGGACAGAGGAGGACACACACACACACACACACACACAGAGAGTGTACAGTGACTTAGTGTGTGTTGAGGGTGCTGATAATAGCAGTGATAACAGGTTACATTTAAAGAGCTTTTCACAGTTTCATGCTTTTAACTCCTCCCTGCGATGATCCCTCGACCCCCGACTTTGTAATTCCTCATTTTTTCTTTTCTTTTTTCTTTTTCTTTTCTTTCTCTTGCTCCCCTCCCTCCCTCCCTGCCTACCTCCTTTCCCACCCCTACCTATTTTTTTTGTCCACCTTTTCCACCTTGTTCCCCAATCCTCTCCTCGTTAATCACCTTATTTTCCCAACTCTCTCTGCCACTCACCCCCTTACCTCTCTCCAGGTGGTCGTATCAACGACAGTGAGCGTGGAGGGACACGTCCTGTCGGTCTCTGACAACATGTTCGTTCACAACAACTCCAAACACGGTCGACGGGCCCGCAGGCTCGATCCTGTGGAGGGGACGCCGTCTTACCTAGAACACGGTAAGGAGTGTGTGTGCATGCATGCAAGCACGTGTGTGTGTGTGTCTCTGAGAGCATAAGCAGCATGGCCACCAGATGGTTGATGGTTTAATCCTATCAGGTGATTCCTGCCCCTCCATCTGGCTAATCCAACTCACTACACACACACATTGCATGGTGTGGTGCTTTCTGTGTGTCAGTGTGTGTGTATCGGTCTAATATCATTATGCTTTTTTTCATACTCAAACCCAGACTAAGGGGTGTTGTTGTAATTCAGCTGCATACTGATAATCACACACAAACACTTACACGAGAGCTGGTTTTTGACAGACGGGTTTTTGTTGTTATGACATAGGATTAGATCACATGAGCTTAAACACACAATACTCTGTCATATTGAAGTGACATAAGCTGACTGTATCCATTCTGTTTGAAGTCACGTGATGCACACCAAACCGTCTGTGTGTGCTTTTATCCATGTAAGATCATTCGTTTCAGAAATGAACTGTCCTAATCTCATGCCAGTCAAGCTTTGGGATCAACAAACTGTAAACACACCAATACAGATTGCGTCCAAATGATGCTTTTAAACTACCTTCAATCAATGATAATGGAAAATTACACAGTGAAACAAGAAGTGAGCTTCTGTTTTTGGGGGTTTTTGTATGAGTCATTTAAATAAATCTCTTTTTTACCAGGAGTAAATAGTAAACTAACTGCTGTTGGTTCAGAGCTTTCAGTGATTTCTTTTAAAATTTTGGTTAAATTCTGTTATTATGACAGTCTATTCTTTCCCACTCAAACACTTCTCAGAAACATAAATAATGGTGGAAACTGAAGTAAAGAGAACCCAAAGACTTTACTTGATACTTCAGCACTCGTTTCCTGTGTTTATCATTTTACTCACCAGAATTATTTACAAGGGGAAACCCTTCTTTTTTGCACAAGGACCCATTGAAAAAGGACTCAGTCTTTGAATCTGCAGTGTTTTCAGTGAATAAGTGTGATGATCTGGAACACAGCCAGAATCCGCGGGTGCAGCAGGATGAATTATGAGGTGCAGATGCAACAGGGATGAAAATGCTTCAAGCCAGATTTCCCCTCCAGTTTGCAGACTGATTTGTGTTTTTTCCCAATAGTAATATAGTTAATATTTCATGTCTTTTTCAGCTGGAGTTTATTGTAGATGCATGTTAAATACCAAAAGCACTTAATTCTTTTTTTTCACCCTTTTACTCCTGGATCTAATCATCCTCTCATCTATATGCTCCAGGAGCAGCGCCCTGCATTAAAGCCATCAGTCCCAGTGAGGGCTGGACTACGGGAGGTGCTACTGTCATCATCATAGGCGACAATTTCTTCGACGGTCTCCAAGTAATCTTCGGTACCATGCTGGTTTGGAGCGAGGTCAGTTTACCAGCCGTCATCATCCTGCCCCAGTGTTGTTTCAACCCCTCAACTGTGTGTTTTTGCCTTCGGAGCTTTGGAAGTAATTCAATATGAAAACACACTTTTCGTCATGGTCAGGCTCTTAACTGTGTGTGATCAAGTGCATGTTTGTGTGTATGTGTGTGTGTATGTGTGTTAATGTTTGTCTAAATGAGGTTTGGCTCTCTAATGAGTCCCCACCAACGAGCGACCACCGCCCCTCACTGCCTTCCTCACCCACACTCCCTCTGTCTCTTTCTCTCCGGAATACTGATCAAATCAGCAGATTTTGATAGCCATCAGCTTAATGCTCACAAAAACACTCCCTCTCTCACACACACACACATACAGCTCACTATCATACTTTTCCCCAGTTCCACTCCTCGACTGAATGTTTATTTGTCTTCTGACTCCACTCACCGTGTGTGCCGAGCGACCGTGGCTCTTTTCCAACAACAACAGCGACAGTGTTTCTGTGTGTGTGTGTATGTGTACACACACACTGGCAAACATGGATGGGTGTTTGTGTGTCTGTGTTAAGAGCTGAGGGGTTTGTTTACAGTGTTGAGAGCCACACTTACACACACTAACATGTGTACAGAGTCTCAGTTCAGTTCAAACTGACTCAGCTCTCTTGGCGTTCCTCATCCCATCCTTCGAATGGATTTTAGCCAACCAAATGCTTCATTTGCACTCAACCTGATTATTGATTTCAAAGCAAGAAAACACAGTTTGAAAAAGGTCCGTCGGTGGAAAGTCATTACATGTTTGCCAAGTGGGGTTTGTCTGTATCTCTCCATCCTGTCTACTTTTTTTTCAAACAAAACAGATATTTTGAAAATCATCCATAAATATGTTATAACTGGTTCGAGTGTGTCTCGAATATGGCTCAAAAACAATGATTTATCTTCCTCCTGGTATAAACAGAAATGCTGGGAGGTCAGGATTTAGTTCATTTCTATTTTCTTTTTATTTACCCTAAACTTGTGGTCCATTTCAAACTAAGTCAAGTAACATACTGTCATCATTGTGGAGCAATTCTGTCATCGTCATTTATTGAGGTTTACCACAATTAGTTCATGTCACAGCTCCCTTAAGGTCCTGCCACAGCATTTGAACCGAGTTGAGGTCTGCACTTTGACTAGGGCCATTTCAGCACCGTTGTTCTGTCCATCGTCTTCTACTGGAACAGATCCCAGCTGTCAGTGGGCGATAGGTGGGTTACACCTTGGACAGGTCGCCAGTCTACTACAAGCTAAACACAAACAGACAGGCAATAAATCACACTCACATTCACAGCTACGGGCGGTTTAGAACAGGGGTGGGCAACTCCAGGCCTCGAGGGCCGGTGTCCCTGCAGGTTTTAGATGTGTCCTTGAACCAACACAGCTGATTTAAATGGCTAAATTAGCTCCTTGACATGTCCTGAAGTGCTCCAAAGGCCTGGTAACGAACTAATTATGTGATTCAGGTGTGTTGACCCAAGGTGAGATCTAAAACCTGCAGGACACCCGCCCTCGAGGCCTGGAATTGCCCACCCCTGGTTTAGAATCACCCATTTATGTAACATGCATGTCTTTGGACTGTGGGAAAACCCCGAGTATGCAAACTCCACACGGAAAGGCCACATCACGTGCATTCAAATCCAAGCCTTTCTTGCTGTGAAGTGACGGTGCTAACTAATGCACCATTTTGCCACCCCCATCATTGTTCTGTTGCATGACCCAACTGGGCCAAAACTTAGCTGTTGGACGAATGTCCCCATCTTACTCTAGAGCGTTTGGTATACAGAGGAGTTCATGGTCGACTCAATGATTGTAAGGTGTCCAGGTCATGTGGCTGCAAGAAAAGCCCAAGTCATCACCCCTGCACTACTGTGTTTGACAGTTGGTATGAGGTATTTCTGCATTATGGCCAAACATCTCCATTATGGTCTTGTCGGTCTAAGGGACATTGTTCCAGAAGTCTTGTGGTTTGTTCAGATGCAACTTTGTAAACCTAAGCCATGTTGCCATGTTCTTTTTAGACAGAGGCTTTTAGAAAGAGGCAAACAAGCCACACTTTTTATTTCTTTTTCTGTGTGTTTTTCTGATCGTGTTGTTGTGAACTTCAACATTTAACATGCTAACTGAGGGCTGTAGAGTCTTGGGTGCACTTTCACAATTTCCCAAGCATTGCATGGTCTGACCTTTGGGTGACTTTGCTGAGACCACTCCTGGCAAGATTGTGGCATTGTGTTAACACACACCTGAACGCTCCGGACCAGGAAACCTGCCAAAACGTCAGCTTTTATAGAGGTGCTCACACTTGCTGATGACGACTCTATGACTCATTTTAAATCTTAGCTAATAATGAAAAAAGGAATCAGTGGTTTTGCTCCAAAATGCCACCTTCAAATTCAGACTAATGCAAAAATGCACTAAATTCAAATATAAAACCAGGTCAGCTAGAGATGAATTTCACATCATTAACAAGCGATCAATCTCCAACCCAACAACTAAAATAAAGTTTAGAGCAAAGCTTCAGTATGCAGGTTTATATAAATCTGCGACTGAATTGCTAGATTTAAAGGAAACATCTTTTTTTTAAATCAGTGGAGATATTTTTCATGAATAGAGAAAACCTAGCTGCACAACATTAAGAACTAAAGGTGCTGTGTTGTCCCGATGTTTAATACTTCATTATTCTTGATTCTTCGGGTGATTTGACTCTTGGTACTCTGTTCCTTGCTTTTCTAGCTGATTACACCACATGCCATCCGGGTGCAGACGCCTCCCAGACACATCCCTGGGGTTGTAGAGGTCACTCTGTCTTACAAGTCTAAACAGTTCTGCAAAGGCACACCAGGGAGGTTCATATACACAGGTAAGTTCAAAGAACACAGTTACACACACATACAATTTACTGTATTGTCTTAATTAAAATATTTTTTTCGTCTTCTAATATGAAAACTGTCTAATTTGTCATTGTAGGTTAGTGAAAAGGTGTGTTTGCATATATAAGCTTTTGTATGTGCATGTGTGTTTCTACATGTTGGAGAGAGAGTGAGAGAGACTGTGTCTGAATGTGCGTGTGTGTGTGTGTGTGAATAACATCTATGAGTTGTAGTTCACTCTCAGGCCAGACAGTGTTGAACTAATGACTGTAGATTAGTCAACATTAACGACCCACACTCGTTAGAATGTTGCCATAATCAGAGGCTCGTTAAAACCAGCTACAATTAAACAGTCTGCTCTTTATAGCCCTCCATACTGAAACTATTAGTGAAATCATCCAGAACACCCAGTTTACTAACACACATTAAACGCACACACACAAACACACACGTTTCTGACCGGATTGTTGACTTTGAGTGAGCATTTTCCTGCTAAACGGAGTAGTGCAGGAAAAGGAGAGAAAGCATGCGTGTGTGTGTGTGTTATTTTGCTCATGCATGTGGAAATGGATGGAGGTGATGTGATGTCTGGTATTGATCCGCTCAACATGGCTCCATCACACCATAATGATGACGTCATTCACAGATCACAGACAAGGGGGGAAAAATTGTAGCTGCCATAGAAATTCTTGGATTTAATGACGCCAACATTACAAGAGGATTTAAACATGATCAATGAAGATGGAAAAAAAACTTACAATGAATAAATGTGAGTTTTACTCTTGGGGACAAGTACATAAAATCTCTAATATTTCCTGCTCAAAAGGTGAGAAGAAAGTGATGAAGTCTGCATTTTGGCTTCGTGTGCTTTATTTAATTAAATTAAGCTCGATGTGTATTCCATGATAATGCCCAACAAAAAGTCATAGAGGAAGAACAGTATTAGGGAAGTAACTGAAAAAGTAAGGACAAATGCAAGCACTTCACTGCTTTAGACCAGTCAGGATTGTACAATTTAAGAAAAATGGGCTTCTGTGTTGGACGTTTTCCAGAAATCGCAGCTATCACCACAAAAAAAGCAGCAATTATAAGCTTAAATGGCAGACCCACAATCAGGATTTTGTTAGATGATGGCTGTACAAAATTTTGAGGAGTAAAATGTCAGGCGATGTGAGTTTCTTTTAAAGGTAGTTCCTTTGTAAAAGATCTCCAGCTTACTTCAGTGTTCTTCAGACGCAACATCTTTGTGACCCTGAGGCTAGCCGGCTGGTAATTGGTCCGTCTGGCATCTAACTGCTGCTCCTATTGGGCGGAGATGACCCACTCGTGACCTCGCGATTGGCTAATGGCTTCAACATGTGACCCAGGAAACGCGATCCGTTAGTGCGGTTGCCTGATCCCGCCTCGAGGTTGACTCCTTGCTAGAAGTCACTGGTGAAAGGTCAGGGTTGTGAAAGCTGATTGGCTGTGGTGGTTTTTCAGCGCTTAAGCTGTGGTTGCCTCTGGGTGTAAGGGCTGCGCAATTAAACACACTCACGAGCACACATGTGCAAAAAAACCACGCGCACGCACACACCACACGTAAAAACGCACGCAAAGCCACACTTACATGGGGTCATGTCTTACACAACTTACCACACACACTTTCAAACAGGGGCAGGAGTTTAAAGTAATTGTAAATCAGAGTGATATGAGGGAAAGATGGTGACTAGTCTGGTAAACAGATGGTCTACCACATATGTATACACACACATACAAACACACATACACATGCACACATGGTGCCGTATGGCTGCCTCATCTGCCCGATGGGAAAAATTAACATTCTCGACATCACACACCATAAACTATGAACACACAAAGGTACAAAGTGACAATCAATAAATGCTGGCATTATGAACGCATGTGTGGACACACACTCGTATAAAGAGCTGATTTATTATCAACAGCTTAAAAAAAACTCAGAAAGCTCAGAAACTTTTAGAGAAATTTGAAAAATGGTGACAATTTTACACTTTTTTTCTTCACTTTTCCAAACAACCTCGCTTTCATTTTGGAGAAGTGAGAAATAGAGAGATTAAAAACAGAAAGCTGGAGATGCATAAAAAGAAGGGGGGGGGGGGGGGGGGGGTGGCCATAGGAAGAAAGGTGGATTTTTAAAACCAGATTGTAAAGTATCGATCCTCTCATAAGTGGATCACATATACTGATACACACATGCAGATACACTCATCGTACATAGACACATATACAAACACACGGAAAGTCACAGAGAGAAGACGAGCTCGGGAGAAAGAGATCTCATCTCATAAGGAGAAGAATGAAGCAATAATTCAGTGGTATTGAACTGCTGGCTGGCCAGAGAATCAATATCACCACACCTCCTCTTCTCCTCCTCCTTTTCTTCTTCTTTTTCTCCTTTTACATCAGTCCTCTCTGTCCTTTCACCCACCCAATTTCACTCGCTTCCCTCCTCTCCTGCTCTTTTACCCCATTGTTTTTCCTCTTTCTGCGCATTCTTTTGTTTCAACACCACCCAAAGATAACTAGAAAAACATCGCCATTTTACAATAAATGCACATGAGAAATCCTAGACATACAGCTTGCTGCACTCTTTCCCACCACCCCCACGTCTTCTCTTCTGTCTCCCTCCTCTGTTCACATTTTATTGTGAAACAGGAGTGGATGGCCTGTCCTCATGAAACTTCAATGAGTATTGATCTGATGGCAGCTCTGGACTCTGGAGGAAGAACTAGGCTGGAGGATGGAGGAGCGGTGGAAGAATGGATGGACGGATAAAAGTGGCAGAAGGTGTAGTTAAGAAAAAAGGAAGGAGATGAAGCGGAAGAGAGTAGGAGGAGGGGAGAGGAGGGAGTCATGCAGTGATGATTTCACAGGCAGAAGGGTGGCAGGATTTGTCGAGATGAAACAGGTTCAAGCTTCAGTATCACCAAATCGCCCACTGTCTTGAAGCTGTTTATCTTTCTTTAGACTCATCATTGACACAACTCATATCATTGGATTAACATGGTGCTATGAAATGTATTTGCCCCCTTCCTGATTCCTTTTTGCATATTTATCACATTTTCAGATATTGTTGACAAATTTGAACATTAAACAAATAATAAACCAAGCAGAAAGGGAAAAGCTCCAAAAGGAGATCTCCTCTCAAAAACCAACACATCATGCAACAATGTAAAGAAACAACTGAGAAACAAAGTCAGTGGCATGTATTCGTCTGGAAAGGGTTACAAGCGAGTTCTAAGTCTTTGGGTCTCCAGTCAGAGCCATTATCCACAGATGGAGAAAACTTGGAACAGCGATGAAACTTCCCAGGAGTGGCCAGCCTGCCGAAGTTACTCCAAGAGCGCATCAACAACTTATCCAGGAGGTCACAAAAGAACCTAAAAACACATCTAAAGACCTGCAGGTCTCACTTGCTTAAGTTTAGCTCAGAGTTCATGATTCAACAATAAGAAAGAGACTGAACAATAATGGCATCCATTGGAGAGTTCTGAGCAGAAAACAGCTTGTCTCATTTTGTCAAAGACATCTGGAGACATCTGGATGATGACTTTGGGGAGAATATTCTGTGGACTGACGAGACAAAGGTTAAACTCCTGTTTAAGTCCTGTTAGATCTGCATAAAACTAACACATCATTTCATAAAAAGAACATCATAGCAACCACCAAACATGGTGGTGGTAGTGCTGTGGTCTAAGGCTGCTTTGCTGCTTCAGGGCGTAGAAGACTTGCCATAAAAGATGGAACCATGAATTCTGCTCTACCAGAAAATCCTGAAGGTGAAGGCCTGGTTCTTGCCCTTAAACTGAAACACACTTACATTATACAGCAGGGTAATAATCCGATACCCACCAGCAAGTCCGCCTCTGAACACCTCAAAAAACAAAATAAAGGTTCTGGAGTGGCCTAGTCAAAGCCTGGACTTAAATCCAGTGCTGTGGTCTGACCTTAAACAGGTCATTCCTACTCAGATATCTTTGAGTGTGGATGAATTAAAACAATTCTGTTAAGAAGAGCGGGCCAAACCCCCTCCACAGCAACTTGAAACACTCATTGCCAGTTTTTGCAAACACTTGATTGCAGTTCTTGCTGCTAAGGTTGGCACAACCAATTAATAGCCTTAAGGGGCAGTTATGTTTTCACACAGGGACAGGTAGGCTTGGATAACTTTTTTCCCTTAATAAGTAAAAGCATCATTTAAAAACGTCATTTTGCATTTACCCAGTTACCCAGTAAGTGTGAAAAATATGCAAAAAACTAAGAAGCCATGAAGGAGGCAAATACTTTTTCACACCACTGTACTGTATGTCCTTATGTCAAAACTGGCATCTGGAGACCCTCCAACTGATTGTAGTTGTCTGCATTTCTATGGTAAGTGAACCTAATCTGATACTACTAATGCCTTTTATAGCTGATGTGTAACCACTGGAGTGAGTTCTGTTGGGTGATGTTGTTGCTTCTGTGCATTAAGAAACTGCTAAATCTTTTGGGACAGCTGAACTTTTTGCTTCAAAATTCACACACACTGTACATGTAACTACAGAGATACATGAATCCATAAATACGCAAACATTCCCGCTTTAAAAAAACATTTAGTTCTCTTAATAAAGAGTCAGTTGGAGATACTTGAGGCCTAAGGTACTGAAACCGCTCAAAGTCATGCTTTTGTATATTTGTACATGAATGTGTGTGTGTGCGTGTGTGTGTCCGTGTGTGTGTGCGATATTACAGTTGGCATCGTCTCTAGAGATGTACAGGGAGTGTGGATCTGACACTGGCAGTTAATTTTGGCAGTTGATATCCCACTGACTGTTAGGCAGCTGTTTTTCTAATTTTTGTTTTTCTCAACTATGACTAAGTTTAGTTTTCGGCTTTGTCTGTTTTTATTGCTTGAACACAAGCTCTCTTCACTCCTTTCACCACCTCTCACCTGATTTTATTCTTTTCTGCTTTCATTTCTTCTCGCTTCTCTGCTCCTCCTTGACCTACTTCCTTCCAGACCACTCCATCATGTTCACATAATTATCATATGTGGATCTTAAAAATCATAATTTGTCCAAAAACTTTCCTTGGAGCAGGGAGAAGTACTGTCCATGACAGTTTAACATCTGGTGTTTTTATAGCTCTGCAATTTATGAAGTTATCTTGCTAACAAATTGCGGTTCAGGGCATAACAGAAACCAGAAACTTGGGTGTGATGTGATAATAAAACAGACATATATCTAAAACACACACACACACACACAGAGAGAGAGAGAGAGAGAGAGAAACTAGAAAATAACACAAGATATTCAGCTGCAACTAATTTAATAGTGCTGGATGTGGAAAGTACCCGATATCACTGCAGCTGCACACTTGGACATCACACACGTGCAGACACACCCTCTGCAGCCCACACCTACTGTGCATCCATTCATATGTCTATTTGTCTTTGTCTTTTTTTTCTTCACTTATTCTCTAACTCAACTTAAGCATACATGGGTCGAAAAATGGGGTGAAGACACATGTTCAGCACATATAAATAAACACAGAAAATCCTTTAAAGCCGTCATCCTGACTGACAGAGCTTTCATGTCTCTACTTGACTGACATATTGATTGTGTAAAGACTGCAGAGGGCTGTAATTGGGACATTAAAGTGAACACTAAACGCTCTTTAAAACCCTTTAGATTATACACCTGCAGTGTTATTATCATACAAGTGCTTTTGACACCATTAGCGACTGCACCAGGTTTATCCATCTCTGCACATATTTGCATTAACCGCCTGCACTCTATCAGGTCTGCTACCATTAATAATGACAGTGTAATATCAGTTAGACTGGGCCGCCTCCCCAGAGTTAATGCTTATGTTTTAAGGTATGTATGTATTTATTGTAGATTATATTTATGTAGCTCTGCAGTGCTTTGCAGAGGTAAAACTTTAATAAATAAAGCTAAAACAATGCAAGGCAACTGTAGATGTCTCAAATAGTGGTGCAGAAATATACTCACTGCCCATTTTATCAGGGACATATATTCAATTGCTCATTAAAGTAAATATCTGATCAGCCAAACACATGGAAGCACCTTAATGCCTTAAGGATTGTAGATGTGGTCAAGACGACCTGCTGAAGTTTAGCTGTTCATGGCAGCTGTGGTAATGTAAAAGCTTAGGGGACACTATTACAACTGAGCATTGTCACAGCCTCACGTCCACCCCTTTATGACCACAGTGTACCCATCTTCAGATGGCTTTTTCTTTGCACAATAGCATGCCATGTTGCAAAGTTCAAAACATCTCAAACTAGTTTCTTGAATATAATAATAAGTTGACTCAACAGATTTCAATCCAGTAAAACACCTTTGGGATGTGATGGAACAGGGAGATTGAAATCATGGATGAAACTGCAGCAACTGTTTGATGCTGTCATGTCAATATGGACCAAAATCTCTCAGAAATGTTTCCAGTCTGTCAAATCTGTGCCGTGAAGACTTAAAGCAGTTCGGAAGACACAAGGGTGTCATAGTCAAGGGATAAAGTGACTGGTGATCTTAAACTTCTCTTCTGCCAATATTCTCTTCTGCCTGAATTTGTGTTGCTACTCAATGGATTGGATTTATATAGTGCTTTTCAAGGCACCCAAAGTGCTTTACAATGCCACTATTCACTCACTCTCGCATTCACACACTGGTGGAGGCAAGACTGGTGGAGGCAAGCTCCAGTTGTAGCCACAGCTGCCCTGGGGCAGACTGACAGAAGCGAGGCTGCCCATATCGCGCCATCGGCCCCTCTGGCCAACACCAGTAGGTGGTAGGTGAAGTGTCTTGCCCAAGGACACAATGACCAGGACAGAGAGTACAGGGATCGAACCTGCGACCTTCCGGTTACAGATGCGCTTCCCAACCCCCTGAGCCAACTCGTCACTCAGTGACGTTATAGTCCCATGTGATGCCCAGAGTGTACAATAAAGGCATAAAAGAAGCCTGTTTGGCCTGTTTTTGTTCTCTTACATGCATCTGAAGAAACATAATTCAGCTTTAATTCAGCAGGTTTTCTTAGCAGCTAGGCTTTCTTCAAGTTTTATAAATTTAAAATCTGAAGTCAAGCATTCTGCATTCAACAGTGTTCTGCTTCAGGAGAATATCCACAGTAGTTGCTGAGAGATGTATTTTTCTCAGTTACAGTTTCCCAGCCCGATTTTGAACTGCCGACCTTTCAGTCACAAGCCCTCATCTCTAACTTCCAGGCTTCTGTTGGCTCATGCTGAGCAGGTTCACTATTTTCCAACCCAGTTTTGCCAAAAAAAAAACGCTTCTTGATACCAGTGTGTTCCTTGGGAACAAAATGTCACAAAATGAGATGTCATCCTCTCTCCTCTCTAGTGAGATCTCCCCCTGCTGATTGCCATAGATGTTGTGATTCTGTCTGTTTATGCACGCTCAGGCTGAACACCGGCAACAAGAGCATTAAAGGTGCTACTCTAACTTGTTGTTTTTGAGAAAAGGATAGCATCGTTTGACTTATCGTTTATCCGCTGAACTACTAGGAGGTTGAGGCGATGAATGGGAGGGTCTTGGTTTATCGTAAATCACCATTAATTTACACAAATATGAGTTTATTGTCTGACTTTGCCCCCAAGAAACACACAGACATATTCTGCTAAATGTAAATCTTGTAGGAAAGTCATCTTCCTGATGACTTAAAGCAAGAGGTGAGAGTGAGCTCTGTTTTTACCTCTCAAGGTTCATGGCCAGTCCCTAGTTGTACATTTTACAATATATGACACCAGTGGGATTTTGCTGCAAATCAGCAAAATTGCTTCAGACCGTAAAAGTGGTTAAAAGCACATGGAAAAAAAGCAAAGCTGACATTTCTAGAAACAGCAGATGGTGGAACAAGAAGTGAAAGGCTGATGGAAAATCTTATCATACATGTGTAGCCTATAAAAAAAAATGTGGTAAAGAAGCTACAATATTGTTGTTGTGACAGGAAGCCTTTGGGATTGTGGTAAAGTGCTTTTTAAAGGATGCAATCTGTATTTTTATATCAAGATATGAGTTACATGACTTGCATGTTTATCACGTAATTTAGAGTAAAATAGATAAATACTACCTGTCTCTGAGACTCCCTTCAGGAACATATACAGAAGCAAGTAGCTACAGAGACCCACAATATCTATCTGAGGGCTAAAATTTGCCAAATTTACCTTTAAACTTTACCAGATGAGTATTTTATTTTTAGCAAACCAAGTCTAAGGCCTAAAGACGAGTTGGGGCACCCCTTTTAGCCTCCAGTTGCTAGCGATGAAAATCTGTTTTTCCTGACTTGTTGGTGAGGGTTGATGGAGGTCGTTGGCTGTCGCTTGGTCAAATCAGTTCCAAAGAGACTCCTGCACCAAAAAAACCCTGAAATCTGAAAAAAAGCATCCTCCTCCTCCGTACAGTAGTGGTAAGATCCAGTCATGAAATTTGAAGGTAATAAAAAGCCATAAAGTGTTTTCCCCTCCTGTTAGCAGCTAAGTGATGGACATATTAGAGTGAGCCTGTAATATCCAGCAGGAGTTGGTGGAGGTCTAGCCTGAAAGATGGATTTAGATGGACACAAATATAATGTGTAAAATGGCACTTTGCACTGACAAGCTTGCAGCATGAATTTAACAGGTAGTGATTTAGAGTTGTGTCCACAGCTTGTTTCTGTAGCCACTGATTGGCTGAATAAACACTCAATGCAGGTGCAAAGTTGAAAGATTTAAACTCCCAGTTATTGAGTTATGGGTTTATGTCAGAAAACTTTCCAGCTACACCCACAAGTGCAGCATGATGTCAACACTGGAGATGGAGTGTTTCCAGTTGTTCTCAGGAAATTTCCATATTACTTATTCCCTCTGTTTCTGTTTCTCTCTGTCCTCTCCAGCGTTAAACGAACCTACCATCGACTACGGCTTCCAGAGGCTACAGAAGGTCATTCCTCGGCACCCTGGTGACCCTGAGAGGCTGCCAAAGGTACCGAAACAGTTCACATTCACAACTTGCCCATTTGTACAACAGCTTGTTGGACTTAGAACAAAACAAGAACTTGTCTTTTGTTTAGGTATATTTCAAAAAGGACAGAAACTGTAGCTTTGTAGATGTGAATGAAAGAACTTTGTGCTTATATTTTATTTGCTTTGTATATGCTTGTTTTTTATATTTCTGACAAGAATATGTGTTTTTAAATCTCCTGTGGGCTGTTCTTTTACCTCTTTGTGAACCCTTTGTGTGTCAGTTTCTTAGCTCCACATTTACAGGGTGAGTGCTTGAATCTCTTCCAGATCAGAGAGTCATATCTGATTATTTGTTTATCAGCTGGAGCTCAAGCAGCGTGTTTAAAGGTTCAGCAGATGTAAACAATTAGCACCAAACGATGAGCTCCGCTTTGATACCAAACTCTGTCATCTTGCTCTGTACATGCAGGATGACTGTGTGTGTGTGTGTGTGTGTGTGTGTGTGTGTGTGTGAGCTCACAAGTCAACCTGTTTCAAGTCTGAAATTGTGTATCTGTGAAGGCAGAGGTCATGCCCTTGTAAACAGCTGCTGTTGATTGGTTCGCCATTCCTGCTGGAGCTAGTCCAGGATTGGCTGTCTTTGCTGTGACATCATCAAAGAGTGGGCGCTGGTCACGATGTGATGGATGTGGTGATACAGCTGTGTCATCACGGTCATGGTGACACCCTGGATCAACCACATGTGTTATCAATCACATGTAATGTCCACCATCACCGTGGGAACGTGTTCAATACGTTACACAATAAACATAACTCTGGTGGATTTGTTACTTTCACTTATGGTAAACAGTAATGAGCTCACTGTTTCTTAAAAGCTGGTATAAACTACGGTCAAGTTTAGAAATGAGATGATGAGGATCAAAACATCAACCTTCTGTTTAGTAGGTGACCTGCTCTACTACCTACAGCCTGCTCTACAGCCACCCTGGATGGGGTCCTGGATGTCATAGTGAACATGTAGCTGAGTGTAATTATCATTTTTTCTTATTCTTAAGGCTTACAATGCTCTGCTGAGATGAGCCAAGGACACAGATAATATCTGCGCCATAAATTAAGGTGTAAAATAGTAAAAATAAATGGTCACATGTACAGTACAAAATGTGACCTTTAAGTCAGGAAAACTTTTTAAAACCTTATTTGTGGCAAAGTCAGTAACTTTTCTCAGATATCAGCAGTAGTTCCATACACGCATTTTGATATAACTGATCATTAAGATTAAAGTTGTAGCTTTCTCTTTTTTCAATGAGATAAACGTTTGTCCTTGTTACTCATAACTCCCCAGGGGCTTTTTAAGATGACTGCCAAGTGGAAAGACTTTCTCCTAAAAGTTCTGCTTTAGTTTGGAGATAACACCCCCAGGAGCTGCTCAAACATGGAAACCCATGTCATGAAGCTCCCAGACCACAGTTTTTGTGCTGATGTTAATGCTGGAGGAGGTTTGTAGCTTATCAGCTTTTGAATCAGCAGAGCATTAGCAGTTTTTATGCACTGGAGCTCAGCACTCAGCAGCCCCACTCTGTAACTTTACCCGGTCTGTCACTTTGTGTCTGAGTTTCTGTGGAAACTTCCCAAACTGACTTGTTGCATTGGTGGCATCCTATTACAGTACCACTCTGAAACTCAGTGAGCTCTTTAGAACGTGCTTGATTTTATACAGCAGTGACAATGGGACTGAAAACAGCTAAAATTCAAAGATGTAGGATCTAAGAGGTGCAGCCAAGTACTTTTGTCCATGTAATCTTCGGTAGCAACAATCTGTTCTTAACATTGCCGCCTAACTCTATCTTCACTTTATCCCATAACCATGCTATTTCCCTACTCAAACCTATACTATATTCACTGTGCACAAATATTCATAGTCTTGTCTGAGGATGGATCGCAGCTGTAGGGGTATGACCATCAACATTTTGTCTTAACCATTTAATCGTGGGTGATATAGTAGGTTTTTCAAGTCACTGCTTTAAATCCATTTACAACCCAAACAATGGGATATTATGCAGCTCACTGTTGTGAGTTGTGAGTCACTCTCCTGGTCCATGATGCCAATGGTTCAGTACTTCTCAAGAATAGAAATAGTTAATTTCAGTATATTTTTGCACTGGTTAAACAGGCACCTCTTTAATGGTCTGCGTATGCAGGCAGTTTTAACATCTGTGTTAAGATAGTTCAGTGTAACTCATTACCTATGGTCCATTTGTTGTTTGTTGTGTTGCACTGGGCAGATTGAAAATGTGTTTTGCATTTTTAAGGCTTAACATAAATACAGCATACATTGTGCAAAAAGTTATCGCAGTCAGGGATGGAGACGAGGAATGAAGCCAGCCCATCAGAGAAGATTTAACTCTTTTAAAAGCTTTTCTGAGCAGGCCTGTCTTGTTTCAGCTTACTATAAATGCAATAAGTGCTGCAGAAAAATCTGCGCAGGAAATGAGGTTCGCAACCTGAAGCGTGCAATACCATAAGTGATGTTAGTAGGAGCTTCTGGTAAAGCCTGAGTCAGAGAAGTGACTGACTCACTTTTTCAAGCATAATCGGACTTTCTGCTTAATTTGTGAGCAGCAGACACGCCCTGCTAACATGTAATACATAATGCTTCCAGCTTGTTTTGTTGTGTTTCACATGAAATCGAAAAGGGGGGGAATAATAAACTTAGACCACACTGAAAAATGTGCTGTGTTTGAGTTGAAGCTTTTCTGCAAAATATGCTGGTAATGTGACAAAATTGCCACTTAACTAACTGGCAACACTGGATGCTAATTAAGTTTTTTCTTCTGTTTCTTCTTCTTGAACATAGCAGGTGTGCATTCCTTAATCCAAAAAACTCTTCATGAGAAAAGTGGTGAAAAGTGAAATATTTAAAGGGGGAGTTGAACAATCTTGCCTTATCTTGGCCTTAGTTGACATATTTTCTTTTTTTGGCTTAAGTTTGTCAGTTAAAATAAAACAAATGAGCACGCCGAGCAAATAAATGTATCCATAAATACCTTTAGAACCAAATATTATCACATCTGACCCCAAAGCACCATAAAGTATTTTTTCTTGGCCTGTTTTATTTGGTCGTGTCCTTGTTTTATTTTTTTATTTTTTTTTCACTCCCATCAAAACTGGTCAGGCTCATTATAAGCAACATGAAGTCATGGAGAATATTTTTATATAAAGCTACAGTCAGAGCAACCAAAGTAATGCCATGCATTGATCAGGTGTCACACTGAAGCAACAGATGATATAAGGATTAATCAAAGCCAAACATGAAGATTTTCAGTCGTGGTGAGATCAAGATGAAGTTCTTCGGGAGCATGAGAAGTGAGGTTTAAGATAATAAGCGTCTGTTCACCAAGGGACATGTCACAGTTTCTTCAGGCACAGGGTAAAGGATGAAAAACATGGCAAATGAGTTCAGATCACTTTTGAAATTAGACAATGATTGACAAAAGTCTGAGAAAAACAAGTGTACAATCCCATCTCCCCCTCACCTCTGTTCATGCATTTCTCTGAGGCTTACAGCACTGTGGAGCCAATTTACAAAAAAAAAAGAAAAAGATCATTCTGATGACAGAAAGCTTTTAAAGCCAGACTTTATTTTGAATACAGTCTGTACTTTCTTTGTTTTAAACTGTGTTATACCGTCAGTGCTCCCACTTTAGATCAAGGTTCATCGCACATGCTTGTATCTGCTTCTGTGTGTGAGTGTGTCTTTCTGTGTGTGATGCACGTGTGTGGCCATCGCTGGGTAATTCATCATTTTGTAGCCGTGTGGTCGATCAAACTGAGACTTCATTATTGCTGCTCACCCAAGAGAGAGGGAGAGAGAGAGAGGGACTGCATGTGGATTTGTCTTATCTGTTAGTGCGATGCTGGATACATAAGAGAACAATGTGAAAATGGTTACAATGATTGCGAGTATGTGCGCGTGAGCGAGATAAGTTTGGGTGATGGAATATAGTGGGGGTGTTTCGGTTGGCGCCAGAGCAACACACATGCAGACACACACACACACACACACACACACACACACACGTGTACACACACCACAGTCTTGGCTGCTCATCCTGAGAATCGATCAGCCCATTTATCGAAGTTATAGGAGTTTGTTTCCAGGCCTAAAAAGAAGACAGACGGACAGACAAACAGACGGGGCAGTGGAGTGTGTGAGAGGATTACCAGCGGACAGCCGATTCGATAATTGTTCAGTGAACATTCAAGGGATTTTGTTGGCTACACACACACACACACACACACACAAACACACAGTGATATTCAGCTGCCAGTTTGTGTCACTGTGATCTCTTCAGCATCCAGCCATATGTACGTGCACGTACACTTTCTGTACACAGCGACGCACATATGGACCGTTACGCCAGAAGACACATACAGTAGGCTGTGTTTTCAACATCACGAGTGTCATTTTATTTTGAAAAGACAGCGACTTTTCTATAGTGGTTTCCATCGTTTTTAACATTAACCTGGTTTTAATTCATAAAATCTGAAGAATAGTTATGAGAATTCCCCATCAGATCGTCATTTTAAGGTTATATTTGTTCAGATAATAATCTTGCTTCTATCTGGGGTAAAGATACATTTTGTAAAATCAAGGGCCAAATTTTGCATGTGCACATCACCCACCCGCTGCTCGTCATCTGTGTGGGTGAATGCTCAGCCCTCACCCGATGCTTTACCTCAGTAAAAACTTTTCTATTAAGTTTCATTAAGTTCATTTTGAAAATTATCCTCCCTGCTAAAGTAAAAAAGATGATAAGTCCGGGTTTGCTTTAGGGTGGACCCGAGAATGCAGTGTCTCTGCCTCTTCCTCCCTCATGGTGTGATGCGACACTCAACTCGAAGCTTCAAAAGTAAAGTCCACAAATTCACTTCAATAGTCAAAAGACTTACTTAGATAGAGCCAAATCACAACAACAGTCACCTCAGTGATGGTGGTATATGTTATAAGGTAAAGACATGAACAGGTGATGCTTCAGTGTCGTAATGGAAGTGAATTGGTGCAGTTCACACATTTCTTTTCTTGGTAAACGGTTATTTGGGAAGCATATTTTCCTTTTGTTGGATCATTCGACGCAGACACGTCTCTCTCTTTTCCTTAAGTTCAGGTTTTGGGTGTTCATGGTTTTAAAGGTTGACCAGTATGTGTCACCCGACTGGTGACTTCCTCTGGTGACTCACTCAGCTGACATTGCTATGCAACTCCTTTTGATGATGTCGTACATAACTGAGGTCATGTCATCGGCATCACCATTATGAGTAATTGTGGTGACGCATGAACACACATATTTGAAACTACTCTAAATCTGTGTGTGTGTGTCACACATATCTTTGTTGACACCACCTCACCACCCATGAGAAGAAATGAAATCTGCAGCCTCAAGTCCTAACACTATCTCGCCGCGTTTTTAGCAAGAGAAGAAACGCTCCCTAAAGGACGTGTGTATGAGTGAACACGTCAGTACCCCGATCTGTGTGTGATCGGACCTGATATCCCCCGTGAGCCCACATGTAAAGTATGACATCATCTCACTGCGAGGTGTGACCCTGCATGTACGGCATCCCTAATGGCGCATTAGAAGCGGATCGGGCAGCTAATGTGCCAGCATTAGGGAGGAATAAGTCATGTGTGTGCCGTGTCTGTGCCGGCCTGGCACACGCACGTTACACACACATCTGACCCCGCAGAGACTCGGCTCAGCATTTCCTGGTCCTAATGCATACAACATGTGTGTGTCTGCGTGTGTGTGTAATGTATGGTTATCGCATTAGTGCTGGTCATAACTCAGACAGTAAAAGCACCTAGACACCTCCTGTTATTCTTTCTCTTTGCCAGCAGATCTGCCTTCCCTTTAGCTCACCTCCCGCCTCTCTCTCTCTTTCTGTGACTCTGGCAGACGACCTGTTTGTCTGCATTTTTACCCGAAAAAGACAGGAATAGATTATGCTAAAGGTTACAAAAGTCTGGAGAAGCAGTTATATAAACTCAATCAAGGACTTGCATCCTTTATTCGATCCAATGTTGAGTTGGAAAAGTGACAAAACACACACACAAAAAAATGAAATGACAAATGAGTGCTTGTCAGGTATATATTCCATAAATACCTGACAATAGATGAAATGTGGCATGATCAAGAAAGAATCAAGCAGAGATAAAAAGCTGTAAAATTGGACTTTATTGCAGCAATTAAAGTAAACAAAAGGATTCATGGTTAAAAAGTAAACATTTCAGAGATGGTTTCCATCACTTGTCATAATTCATCATTATCCGCAGTAAGCCGAGACAGCAGTTGATGGGCAGAAACACGAAGGAGGTGGTTGATCCAAAAACACCCCAGTGAGTTTTGATTTGGTGATTTGCATGTCAAAAACATCCATGCAAACATCTAAACTTGGACAGGATTATGCAAATAAGTAATAAAGTCCACTCTCTGTACCTAAACTTTTACATGTAAATCACCCAATCAGCTGTATGCCACTAACTCAGATGAGCAGTTTATAAACGGAAACCTGAAATATTTAGACACGTGCAACTTTTTAAGCAAATTTGAACTTTTTACCTAGTTTCTGATGCGGCTGCAGGCTGTCGAGGCCCTTAGGACGTCAAAACTGGATCGTTGAGCTTTTTGACAACCCGTTAAGTCTCATTCACGTCAGCTAATCGTAGCTGGTAGTGTTACTTATCTGTATTAGCCAGGAGGTAATCTGACGAACATACTTTCCTATTTACGGACAAGCACAACCTGAGAGATTAATTAGGTGATGTATGTGTGCGTCTAAATACGAACAAAGTATTCAGAGTGCATCGATTCCAGACACTTGAATCATGTAGCAGCCAAAGCCTGCAGACCTGATAATGATGATGTTACCAGAGGATCATCTTTCCTTCCCGTTTATCAGCTACTGGCCTTACTGGAACCACTCGAACAGTCAGGATCAGATTTCTGTGTGTGTGTGTGTGCGTGTGTGTGTGTGTGTGTGTCTCAGCTCACCAGTCTAATAATGAGAGGTTAACGGAGAGGCAGCCAGACCATAATAATGTGTAAGAGATTGAATTTAGCACCGTGGACAGGCACACTAAAACTGCTGACTGGCTCTGTGACCTCACACACGCACACACAGACACACACTGATGGAGAGGCAATATGTTCCACCAGGCACAAACTCGCAGGAGAGCACACATGCAGCCAACTGTAAGTACGTGTGTGAGCGTGTCACACGGTGCAGGTTAATACTGTGAAGCACAGAGTAATTTTCTCTCTGTCACCGGGCAGCCTCACGCTGTGGAAACGACAACACATTAACTGTTAAACAAGACACCTTAGACCCCGGGGTGGGCGCAGAGAGAAAGAGGAAGAAACCAAGAGGGCGGGTGGGTGAGGAAGCAAGGAGAAACAATAAAGAGGCTTGGCAAAAGAGCAAAATAGAGTGGAAGACAGAGGAGACGATTCCCAGCGTGTGTGCAAAATGGCAAAAAGGAAGTGGAGGAGAAACACTTGAAGCTGGACCAGGAAAGCAGAAGAAGGGGAGGGTGTGGGGAAGACTGACATGAACAAGTGGGGGAGGGGAAGGCATCAAATCCTCAAATAACTGATTGCACTTTCCATCAGAAAATGTGAATGAAAATGAGCTTAATCTGGCTTTATTGGTCACCTGGCCTGTTAAACAAACAGAGCAGCACGAGACCAAAACTACTCACACTGTGGTCTATTTTGAACAGAGATGCACAGCAGAAGAGCCTGCAGCACTTTAGATTGACTTCAGAGTATATTTTAAATACCTGTCACCTTAAGATGTCATTAAGATGCACAGGCACATAAAAGCACTTGACTTGACAGCAGGTAATCTGCCTTTAAAAGGACTGAGGAGCAATTTGTTTATCGTGAGTAGATGGTAAAATGGATGTGAAGTAAGGGGAAAGGGAATGCACATGTGTATCATTTAGCAACTATTATAAGTGGAAATTGTGGGTGTGCCTTCATGTGTGTGAAGCTCAATTTTACTTTATGGATTCAAGGTTTTTCATACTTCCTGTCTCTTAAGGAAATGTAAGTAGAAAGAAGGAGACAGTTACAGGTGATTAACTGTAATACGTGCTGCTGTCTTCAACTTTTCTCTCTCTTTGTGTCAGGAGGTCATTCTGAAGAGAGCAGCAGACCTGGTGGAAGCCCTCTATGGTTTGCCTCATAATAACCAGGTACACATACACACGCCGCATGGAAAGAGGGAAATCAGTACTTTCCCGCTGTGTTTATTCTAAAGCGCTTTCTTCTTCCTGCAGGAGATCATCCTCAAACGTGCAGCAGACATCGCAGAAGCTCTTTACAGCGTTCCTCGAGGACACACCCAGCTTTCCAGTTCAACTCACAGTGGCATGATGGGAGTCAACTCTTTCACAGGGCAGCTGTCCGTCAACGTATCCGAACCCACACAAGCCAATCAGGGTAAGAATTTGTCATCATGCTGTTTAGCAATTGCCATTAAATACTTAACATCGCTACAGCGCAGCCTAAAAACACCATATGAGCTCATTTTATTACATATTTGCAGGGACATGTTTAAAATCGGTTTACAGGGAACTTTGTAATTTTTGGTTTTAAATCAAAGGCAGGATATTTGTTCCTTTATCAGCCATCCCATAGTATTTAATCTCTATAAACATATATATTTATTATATATATATTTATATACAGAATCTGACGGCAAGACTCAAAATCTCTGGTCTCTGTTTGGAGCTACCTGACCTACTGACCAATCATGTTTAAACAGGCTTCAGCTACATCTTCTTCCGCTTTAGGCTGCTCCATTTAGAGGTCACCACAGTGGATCATCCCAAGCATCCTCCTCTGTCACACCAAACCTCTGCATGTCACTACATCCACAAACCTCCTCTGAGGTCTTCCTCTTTTCTTCCTGCCTGGCAACTCCATATTCAACATCCTATGTCCATTATATCCACTTTCCCTCCTCTGCACATGTCCAAACCATGTCAATCTTCCTCTTGGCAAGGAAAAAAAATCACTGTGCAAAGCAAAAGAGGGGTTTCATTTTCTGAAATTCTACCTCAGGCCCATTGCCAATTTAGTTTTGTTTATTCACTATTTTACATTTTAATTTATAGAGAAAGAACAATACATGGAACAGGAAGTCTGTTCTTTGGCTACACTGGAAGCCCTGGAAATCTTCAATGTCAACACACTCCATGCTTCCACTTTCTGTGGAGTTCTGTTCTGCAACCAGGAAAATGCTAAATTGAAACTTCCCGTGTGTGTATCATAAATGCTTTTAATTAGCATCACTTCAGTCCTTTTTCCGTATTCCGCAGGTTTTGTGCGCAGCAGCAGTAGTGTGTCACCCCACGGTTACGTGCCCAGCTCCACACCTCAGCAGACCAGTTACACCTCAGTCACCAGCACCATGAATGGCTACGCCAACAACACCGGCATGACCAACCTGGGAGGCTCGCCCACTTTCCTCAATGGCTCTGCAGCCAACTCGCCTTATGCTAGTGAGTGGATCTGTGCACCTTTACAATGTGCTTGCACCGCTGCCATTTAATTTCATGTCCTCCACACTGCCCACATACACCATCAGTACCTTCAGACTCACAGATGAAAGCAGCACCATGCACTCACATACAAACGCATACTGAACCGCGCACACGCAAAATGCCTGTGGACAGAAAGTGAAAGTCTCAGATGTGCTGTGTGGAGATTCCCCCATGGGGCTTTCTGTCACAGCGTCTTCAAAAACAATCACCAACTCACGGCTCATCGCTCCATTTTGTCCTCCGTCCATCTCCTCCCTCCTTCCCAGAGTGCCTTTTATCTGACAGCCACACCTCTTCTCCCTCTGTTGGTTAATTGCATCCCATTTCCATTTAGCAGAAAGGAAGACTAAAAAAAACAGAGAGGGAGGGAAGAGTGGAGCCACGTAGAGAGAAGCGAGATTTTTTTGTTTGAGAAGAGTAAACTGGAAGACTGGAACCATCTGGTGACACTTCCCATGAAGTTCATTTTAAGCCACATGCAATAGATGGACATCTGACAACTCTGGAACCTGATTTGTTTACAATGAAAAGCTAGTTTTGCCTGTATTTACACACCATGAGCACGCTTTATATCTCAAATAGGGAAGAAGGTGCTCCCATTTAATTCAAAAGAGAATAAACTATTAGTTTCTGAATCTTTAATCATTTTTCTTTTAATTTCTGTCTGCTCTCTCCTGCCTCTCCAGTTGTTCCATCCAGTCCTACTATGGCCTCCTCCACCTCTCTTCCCTCCAACTGCTCCTCCTCTTCTGGTGTCTTCTCCTTCTCTCCAGCCAACATGGTGTCAGCAGCAGTTAAACAGAAGTCCGCCTTTGCTCCAGTAGTCAGGCCCTCGTCGTCCCCTCCGCCCTCCTGCACCAGTGCCAACGGCAACGGGCTTCAAGGTAATTTAGCATGTTAGTCTATCATATGGTGCTTCGAGGCAGGATTTTTCCCAGCACATGAGTTTAGGATGATTTCGTTCCTGTTTTTTCAACTAGTCTGTCACATCATCCTCTAACTCCTCTCAGATCCTTACTGGATTGTGAGCACATACACACACTGTTTTAGAGTTAAATATTTTAGATTAATGAGTTTCTTTGGTCCAAACTGGTCCCAACATCCCCTGTGGCGTTCCTGTTTATTAGTGAAATAACGGAAGAGCTATTGACTGGATTGTAATGAAAACGGGTACAATGCTATTCTAAATAGACTCAATTCAAAGTCAGAGTCTCAAGAGTCTGCATGCTTATGGTAATAAGGTGATTCTGGGCTAAAATGACTTTCACTCATTAGTATTAATTTTCTCTTTGCTGCACTACAGGCCTGAAACACTACAGGCAACAATATCTGTGGTGTAATGAGGCTTATCCAACTTAAAAAATGCTAAACTAATTCTCCTCTCTTAACTTTGCCACTTTTGAATAATAAAAATATCCCTTCCAAATCTTTAAGTTGAATCTGGAAAATTCTCGTGCCTTGCCACTTAGAATAGCCCTTACATACCGACATAAGTTTATGACTGGAAAAGGAAGGAAAATGTAAACGCGGATCTTTAATTCAGTGTTCTAAAAGTGCAGTTAATGGGTCAGTGGCAGCATTTTATGAAGCTGCAAGTGCAACAAGAAAAGAATCCAATGCTGTATTTCTTTCAGTCCTAGCTCATGTCACATTGCGCTATATAGCAGCTCAGAATGAGACCAAGGCCACATTTCTCTTCTGTTTCATAGCAGACTAAACATTATCCAACACTTACAAATACAGCTGCTATTAAGAAATGTTGCAGTCTCTATAATGGTTAAAATGCCATAAACAACCACAAAGATGACAGCCACCTTCCCCTGAAACAGACAAACGCTAAATAACTGTGTTGGATGTTCACAGCCCTCAGAATATTTTTGGTTCCCCAAGGCCTCAGTCAGGCCTAGAGACTAGTTGACAAACTGATGCCAGCCTGCCATTGCTATGGAAAGGTATGTGCTACCTAACCAGCTGGTTTAACGTTTCTGTTCCTAGTTGAAATCAGTCTATGTGACTGATTTCATGAACTAGACGTGTCCTTGATTCAACACAGCTGACTTAAATGGCTAAATTACCTCCTCAACATGTCTTGAAGTTCTCCAGAGGCCTGGTAATGAACTAATTATTTGATTCAGGTGTGTTGACCCAGGGTGATATCTGAAACCTGCAGGACACCGGCCCTTGAGGCCTGCAATACTCACCCATGCTGTAGACGGTCTTGTCTACAAACACCGTCCAGCTACTTTCCAAACTGTAGTAAAACTGTGAAAAGTGTAACGCAAACTGGAAATGGAGATTGTTTGACTTTAAAGTAAATGTCACGTGTTTTGAACCATATTGGTTACAGGTATAACCTTTACTTTGAAGGCAAACCTTCTTTTACCATTTTGTGTTGCACTTTTTCAAGTTGTACTCCCACTCGGCAAGTAGTTAACAAGTATTTGCAGACAAACATGAAAAACTACCGACAGCAACAATAACTTTGGTGATTTGTGAGAGTCACCAACCTCCAGCAACCACTGCCAGCCATTTGAAGAATGTATCATGTCCAATATGGCAGACAAACTGCACATTTGTCACATCTGGAAACCTCAATACCTCTTTGGGAGCAGCGCCATGGTTGCCAACAGGTCTCTAGGCCTGTGTAACTAAGAGTAAATTGGCAAGCAGTGACCAAAACTTTGAGAACGCCACGTTTAAACTATTTAAATAGCTTTTTTTTTTTTTAAAACTTTAAACTATTGTATCTAAGTTTTCTTTTTGTTTTGCTTAATAGTTTGGATTAAAACATTTTCAGTTCTTTTTCCTGTCTTTTCTTTTTACTTCTAACCTCCCCTCTTTATTATTCCTCTGACCTGTCACCCTTCCCTTATCATTTCTCCCTTCCTCTCTCTACCAGATCAAACATTTGTGGACTCTAGCAAGTACTCAACAGCCAGCTCTCTACAAGGCCTGGCCTTCACCTGAAGTATGTTCCTCTACTGATTCTTCCTTCAGCTCTGTTAACTCATTACATTGGAACATTTACTTAACTAATTTCACTGAAGCAACCATTGTCGTGTTTCACATGTTCCACTGAACGATTGCTCAAACACTTCCCTGCTTTTTCACCCTTGTACGGCTTTTCTTTCCCTCTCTCCCGCTTCATCGCCAACTCTTCATTCTTCTTGTGTACAGATCAAGCAATTTGTTTTGCTGGGTAACTCCTCCCTGTCTTCCTATTGGCTGGGAAGAAAGATGGGAAGTTAGATATTTACAAAGACCCCCACCCAAAAAAGACATTTGGAGTGGAAAATGTATTGCTCAACATCACTGGCTTTGTGTAGCTGTATGTGAGCGTGTGTGTAGAGTGAGCATGTGCGGGGGTGTGGGAACTCAAAGCGTAGCCTCAAAGCACAGCTGAAATAAACACATCCCACTTACAGCTCCACACACACACACACACACACACACACACACTTTCCTCTGTCACAGACACTGGGTGATCACACACTGGCAGCTTACTAGGGAGCGATCAACAATGACAGCTGTTCGACTCTCTTGACAGTTTTTACAGTCAGTCTACCTGCCCCATGGCGTGTGTGTGTGTGTGTGTGTGTGTGTGTGTGACTGAAAGGAAAAAACTGGAGGTTTTACTGAAACAATTTTGTCATGCTGGTACTAAAAAAAATCAATCCTTTTTTTCTTGATAGTTTTCACTCACTGTGAAATAAAAAACTGTTCACTTAATACTTTCTCCAGTTTGCTGTGCACATTTCATGGGAACATACCTCTGTATTCAAAGCAACAGGGGCCCACCAAGGATAATGTGCAGGGCAAAGGTAGGGGTCAGGCAAGCAGTAGTTGTGGTTACGGTTGGGGTAATTCTCCAGGAAGTGAACATAATGTCCAAAATAATGTCCTCTGAAGTGATATAAACGCGGCTCTGTGTGTGCGACGTGTATGTGTGTGTCACTTTTGGGCTGAGCTCTGCTTCTCACATGTTGACACCCATCCCTCGGGTTTAAAGGCAGCACATGCCATGATGCAATCTGTCAGGCACACGTACAAACGTACAGTTAAAATATGCCAACTGTTGCTGCGCATAATTAAATGTGTGTGAGCTTAAAAGATGCGTCCCCGCACCACTTTACTGATTTATTTGTCTATTGATGTTTTAAATGTCGCTTCGGTCACACAGCTGCGCAGATGGGAAAACATATTGATGTATTTAAAGGGGGGATTTTTTATGATGATGAAATATTTGGCTGTGTTTTTAACAGTTAATTTTTCCTTCTCTTCCCCTCCTTCCTCTCCTTCTTTTCTCTTTTTTTTTCTCTTTCTCCCACCCAGCAGCAATCCCGGGAATGATCGTCCCACCCATGTAAAGGTGTGTGTGCATGATTTTGTGTGTGTGTGTGAGTGAGAGAGAGAGAGAGAGAGAGAGAGAGTTGAACCAAGCACACTCTCACTGATGGTGGTGGAGGCTTCAGAGTGAGTCTGACTCCGGTCGGCGATGGAAGGAGCTGTCCCAATTTGAAGGAACAAACCCAACTCAGGCCCTTTCTAACACAACAAAACAACTTTGAGAGAAAAAGAAGAAGAACAAAAAACAAACTGTTTGCAAGAAAATAAGTTGTTTAGACTTTGTACACCTTGATGCTTTTTATAGGAGAACGGCCACGCCTCTTACAACTCTCCAAGGACACAGGAAGTGTATTTATTTTGGAGAGAATCCACTTCCTCCCATGAGTGTTTGTTGACTTTTTTTTTCTTTTCACGCAACAGTTTATGTGTGATAATCATCTTCTAACTGTAACCTACATGAGGTGGTTTCTATTTAAGAAGTTCTGTCTTTAATGAAGGAGTATAATGTGAAGCATACCTGATAATGATGAAGTGATGATGAGTCAAAATGATGATGAAGTCACAGGGTCAAATCCAGCCAACACAGACAAGCCAAACCAGACACACACTCACACACGCTTTTACTTCTCTTTGCCAAATCCTTGCCACACCAAGAGGAAAAAAGAGGAAGCTTCTTGTCTGCATCTGATGCTCCAGTTTTAGCCATTTAAGAAGTTTACTTTGAGCCTCCTCTACAGACATCTGTCCTGCATCTTCAGTCTTTCAGCCAACAGACTTGCTTCACTTGTAGTAGAAGATAGATTTGACAGTAGATGCATGTAAAAAGGAAACAAATGATCACAGATCCTTTCCCACACATTAGTACATTATTTGTGTGTGCCAATAGCAGCTTCACTGCTCAGGATTTGACCCCTACCCTCAATTATCCCTGTTACAGCAACTGGTTGAGACGCATACAGCCGCAGAGACCTCTATGAGAGGGAGGACATGTCTTAAAAGACTGCTGCAATTTAGACTTTTATTTTGATGTGTGAGATTTGTTTTCTTGAGTTTTGTCATAATTGAAAAAAATATTTCTTTGTTTTTTTTGGTTTGCTGTGTTTGTTCTTTTTTTTATTTTATTTTATTTTTATCAGCCGGCCAATCAGATTGTGCTTCTTTTTTTCCTGCCTGCTTTCTCATCTAGTTTGATTTGAAACTTGAGTGGGAAAAGTGATGCGCTGCAACAAATGTCAAGTTCAAAACATTGCAACTGAGGATTAAGAACAATAGTTTTTTCAAAAAGTGTTTGTGAAAACAAATGCCGACGAGTCCTAGCAAGAAGAACAGCAACATTAGACCTTTCAGCAGCTGCACTCAAATGAAGAAAGCTTACGTTTTTGTAGTGACCGCAATAATACAAGTGTGATTCTAGGATAGGTCAAGAAAACATGCGATACTAACAAAGAAATGCTCTTGATTCCACCTGAACCAAGTTGTATTTGTGCTTAATCGTTACTTTAATTCAGTTTTTTATTTTTGTTTATATAGCACCAAATCACAGCAGTATTTGCTTCAAGGGGCTTTAGATCGTAAAGACAATATTAGAAAGAAACCTCAACAATAAGACAGCCCCCTATGAATAAGCACTTGGCGACAGTGGGAAGGAAAAACTCCCTTTAACAGGAAGAAACCTCCAGCCGAACCATGCTTAAGGAGTGGCAGCCGACTGCTTGTTAGTGGTGAGGGAAGGAGGAGAGGACAAAACACACAGGAGAGCAAGAAATTAATAATAACTAATGATTAAAAAGTTGTGCATGCACATATGAATGAATTGATCGCTGACATCACTAACTTTTTAAAAAAAACTAATATATTGTGTAATCATGATAGGGACGTCATATTGTAATTCTGCTGTTTATGTTTTATTCAGATGACTCGTCGGTTCAGTATTTTGCAATATTTGTGACCTGAGGTATTAAAAAAATGGCATTTTTTGCAGCGCAGAACAAATAGCCAGCAACATGTCTTAAATGCCCGCTGTGTAAAAACTAGCTGCAGTGTGTGTGTTTTTTACAGTCTTGAAGTCTTAAAATATGTTATTTTTGCCAAAGCCCTTTTTGAGACATTTATGCTTAAACAGTCTTACGCCACAATTATTAATATGATGTTTCTTGTCACACGTCATAAAAAATGAAAATGTCATTTTAAGTTATCTGTCTGTGCTTAACACACAAGCACATCTTTAAGCCAGGTTTATGGTCTATGGTCCCTTCACTGGTTGTGTAACATGTCAAATGTGATGTCACAACAGCCCAGTCACTGTTTATATTGGTGCTCGTCCTGAATGATAGGTCCCGCCATTCGCAAAAAGCCATGACATCAGCGTAGGCATCCGGTCGTTAAGTCTGACGTCACTAGCCGTGTCTGGGCCTAAACTCCGCTGCAGGTCCATATATCAAACGATCACTATGGCATTACTGAGAGTTGAAAAACTGTCTAAAGACTTTTATCTTTGATAAAATGATCAGCGTTCTGCTCTACCAGGTGTAACAATTGAGTTTAACATCCAGGCATCCATGAAAACGGAATTTATGACATTTAACGGAGTTAGAAGTTAGCAGGAAGTTAGCTCGCTAGCTTCTATCTAAATACAATATAGCATGTCCTGACTGCGGGGTTTTGGAAACAAATTAAAACGTACAGCTCTGTTATCACTTCCAACATAAATGAAGACAGAAAACTAAACAGCAGTGACGTTTGTAGGGTTACTGAAGTTTGGCTAGCTGGTATATAATGATGTTCTACGTGACCGCTAGTGACACAGCTATGTTAGCATAATATAAACAAGCTAAATTTTCTTTCCACTCGATAAAAGTTAACGTGAGTGTTCTCGGTGGTCAGGAACAAATGTAATCGCATGGCACGATGCTGTAAAAGGACCAAACTTCAGCCAGGAGAACAACTGAGATAATCCATCCACAATACGAGGTTAGTCATTCATATACTGCTGCATGGGCTGGGCTGTAGTTACGTCCTAAGGTTTTAAAAACTGAGCTTAAATAAATGATTAGCGGTAATAAAAGCCGAGGGAGGTCAACAGTGATCACTGACTGTTTTAGGAGCTTTTTGAGATTAAATAGAAGACAATACATAACATTAAACATGTTAACAACACAAAAGCCATATTAAACGCAGACTACTTTAGGCCCGGAAGTAGGATTCGTCACCTCATCACTTAACGACCGGATAGGCTTTCTCTGGAAAGTCTCATCTTTTCAAGCTCATTCTTCTCTTCGTCTGGGAATCTCTCACTCATATCTTCAACCTGCTCCCACCCCCTCCCCTGGGTACAAAAATCGACAGGTGTACGACAAGCTGAAATGACACTAAAAGAGTGCTCCGGCAGTTGTGACATCACTTTTGGCACTTGCCTCAAACAGAAAGCTGAAAATGAATTTGATTCTGAACTGAACAGAAAATCACTTATTCAATATACAGATGTCATCTGTAATTATAGCCTGAGGTGATGTGGACCTAGAATGCCATAATGTTACTACCAAAAACAGGGAAGAAAATACTTAAAACGCCTCAATTCTTACATTCACCTCCACAGCCAAGGGGCGGTAACCAAGTCAGTAAAGCAAAACCCGACAACTGGGATTAAAAACACTTTAAAAAATCCAGTAGAATGTCTTAAAATTTAACCTTTGAGATGTCAGGAAGCAAAAGAAAAATCCCTGAAAAAATGAAGGAAAATCCTGAAAACTCGCCTCTGTAGAGCCGCAGATGTGTTCCTTATTTTATTTGTCTCGTGTCACGATTAAAATGTTATAAATTAATCTTATTTGTTTTTGTATTATAGTGTCTGTTGTTAAAAGCCATACTTCCACTGCTAATTTCAATCAAACTAAAATAAGCCATGGTGTACTTTTATATTGCGTTAGGAGGCGGATGTTTTTCTTTTTGTCATGATGTCGTTTGTACCATTCTTGTTACAGTTAGCACCATTTTTTGTTGCATTATGTAGATGTAGAGTTTATGAATATGTCCTTATGATTATTCGTGTTTGTCTTCCATTTGATGGATTTTAGGATTGAACAAAGTTGCTCAATGAAGGCTGAAAGGGATAAAGGAAAATTCTCCTGCTTTAGCGGGTTTTATGTCCTCTCTTTGCTTCCTTCCTCTGTTCATTCACCCTCCCCCCGCAATATTAAATCTGTATGTTTGCCCTCTTTTTCTTCTTTCCCTTCACTTACCCTTTAAATCAAATGAGCCACCTATTTATTTTATCTCAAATATGGGTCTGGTGACCACTATTCTGTTTGTGGAGTGCCTGTGAGTGCGTGTGACTGTCTGTCATCTTTTTCCTCTGAAAGAAAAGTGACGTTCAAAAGCCGAGGAATGTTTTTTTTGTTGCTTTTTTTAATAGTACATATATAAATACCTGTACAGGAAGGTCTAAATAGAGCGTTTTGTTAAAGGAAGTAAGATCCAAAGCACTTGTCTAACAAAAGTAACACCATTTATCATGGCTTGTCTGCGTTCGGGCTTAGAGTGGTGGGCATCTTCTACACACACGTTATCAGCAGTATCAGTATGGAGGGGAAGAGTACAGAGGAAACTACTGTAAAGATGATAATGATGATTTTTTTTCTCATTATTTTGAACTTTGAAGTGTAAAATAACTTTTTGACTCTCACTATATTTAATTAAAGTTCTTTCTTCTCTGTGAAAAGGTGTTGGTTACTGTCTCTAAAGTGCCACATAGAATGCAACACGCAACACACACATACAAGGAAATGATGCAGTATAATTATTTCCTGAAAAAAAAATTCAAAAGTTCCACAGTACTTACTATTACTTACGGTATAATTATTTCTTCTTTTGTGTAAAACTCAACTATAATAATGATAATTAACCATTTATTCTAGTACTGTATATTTACCCATAAGTCTTAGGCCAATTTAATCACAATCATGAACATAATCATAATTTCAAATAAAATACGTTTAAATTCTATTTGAGTCTAGGGGAATTAAACATTTTGTCATGGGCCATATTATAAAGTGATACCATTAGATTCTGTGTGTTTTTCCTTATGGATCCACCTGCATTAAAGGTGCTCTGTGAATTAACTTTTGCCTGATTCTGCATCGTACATTTGGGTCCTAAATCCACACTTCATAACAGGCTGTCATGTGACAGTAAACCACCAAACACACAGGTCTCCACCGGTTATCTGAAAACACTCAGTATTAATGCAACTGATGAATGCTGGACATTGTTATTACTCTGTCTCTGATATGACCCTTTACACTATCACTGAACAGAAACTTGACCAATTGGCAATAGAGGATCTCTTACAAAGGAAGTATGCATAGATCCAGAAAGTCCAGGCTTTGCTCCCTCATTGTTTATTTATTTAAAGCAGAGCGATGGAAGCTTCAGAAATATATACCTAGACTTGTTTATCATGCCCCACGGCTGCATTTTAAATTTTATGTCCTTGGCCTTTGGCTAAAAGCAGTATTTCAGTCTGCTACACAAAAATCAACCAAAAAGTCTCAGTGTTGCTTTGGACATAACCATAAAAGGAGAGATTGTGTGCATAATGAGATTTGTATGCCATCAGTTTTCTTTTATATGGTCAAATCACTGTTCTGATTAGGGAAAAACATATGATCGTCCTCTTAGTGTTTAGGTATGAACACAAAACCAGCAGCAGAAAGCAAATATGAAAACCAGCACAAAGAGACTTTAACGCAATCCCCACAGTGATTCTACTTTAAGATTATGAAGAGGCAGAAATGGAAGCTGTAGCCTGACTGCTCATCACTGCCTTTGTTACCTGTTGAAGTTCAGGCTCTGCCTGCTGGGCTGGGGTCAGCATTCACTCAGCTTTAAAATCACTCTCAATCTTGGCTAGCTTAGCGTTAGCATGCAGTCTGTGCAGATGAAGTTGTGTTAGCAGCATAATGAGGTTGTTTCCATTCCGGATGCAATTTAAACTTTACTATTGTGCTCTCTTCCTTTGGTACAATGAAAATGAAAGTCATGTCCATATCCACACTGTAGTGTGTAGTCTTTCTCTGGCAGCCAGTTCCAAGGAATTGGAATACTGGGAATCAGTTGTCTGAAAAAAACAGTTCTTGATTCCCATCCCTAGCAGCCACTTGTGTTTTGACTTTATGTTGCTTCCTCTATATATTTTCAATAAAATGAAGGAAAATTAGTAGCCTGGGAGTATTCTAGTATTCATATTAACTCTCTAGTGTTAGATGTAATATGTTCTTTTGTAACTTTACATTGCTATAATCTCATCACATAACACAGTTATGTAATCATGTAATATACTACTGTGCTAAATTCAGTAATCACATTATAGTTAGTTACAGTGGTTCTTCTTCCTGCACTACAATCAGCTGGTTTCAGCTTGTGTTCACCAGGGAGGAAAATGATGGAGTGATCTGCAATTTTTGAAGAGTGGAAATATGGACATGACTTCTGATTTTATTGCATGACTAGATAACAGGGTAATGATGAATTGCAAACTACATCCAGGACAGAAACATCTCCACTGGTGCTAACATAACATCTGCTCTTTGCAGGGACACAAAGCTATCCAAAAACTGAGTGACATTAAAGCTGAGTGTGTGCTGAAATAGGCCCAGCAGCCAGAACCTGATATTCAGCAGGTAACAAAGAGAGTGAGTGAGCAGTCAGACTTGGAGCACTGTAGCCTCAACTTCTCCCTGTATCTATTTCTACAGCAGAATCACAATCGCAATCACTTTGAAGTCTCTCTGGGCTGGGTTTCAGTTTTGTGTTGTTGGCTTTGAGTTCAGACTCAAACACTGAAAGAAAGCTTGTATGTGTGTCATCATTAGGATAGGAATATTTGTCAGGGCTATAAGATTTACATTTATAACTTTAATTATGTGTTAATGCATGAAATGTAGCAAGTAGTGTAACTAACTGCTTTGTCCAGGGAGTAGTTAACATAATATCACATACATGGGCACATATTATCATTCACACTCAAGTTTTACACACAGCCAATTTTGAACCACCAATAATTGTTTTGGACTGGGGAAGAAAGCTGGAGTAAACTACACAGCCATCGCAAAATCGTGGAAAATCCACACAAAACAGCCCCAATGCAGAACCTTCTCACTAGAAACAATACAACCACCAGCTAACCAGTGCACCACTGTGCAGCCTCAAAAATAAAAATAATCTTTACTGTATTTCATTATATATGAAATGTGAAATATTTGAATGCTACAACTATACTGAAAGTTGAATGTCACCTTCTACACAGTAATCCTTTTCCTACTGACTGTGAAGAGAAGAACAAAGCACAATTTCACTGCTGAGTCATAATAAACAGTTCCATGCCAAAATATTTGTCTCTGATACTGACAGACGAAGTGTCCTGGTGCAGTCAGTGAGTATTATTGATGAAGGGTCCGATGTGTAGTTTCTCATGATTTTCAGGCATGTCATAGTCTTATGTATCTTACCATGAAGAAAATATCAAAATATCAGCTCAGCTGGTGCATTTTGGAACTTTCCACTCAAAAAAACACACTTAAGATATAATAATTTTGGTTCTCTCTCAACTACACCATACTACACAGCAGACTGTACAAATTTTGTAGACGTTTTTGCAGAAAATCAATCTAACCGCACGCTTCTTGCTGATTTCAGTGCATGAACTGTTACCAAACTAAAAATGTATCAACTTAATTTTTGGTATGTGTTTTGATATGATTACAACAGAGAATTCAAAACAAATAATATGATAAAAATTTTGACCACACAGTTCTCGCTAATCAGGTTTTGTTGATCAGAAATGGTGATTGTCCTGTTCTTTCCCACATTTTGCAAATTACAATTCGTCAAGCCTCTGGCTAAGCAGTGAAGGCCACATAGCAACAGCCATCAGTTTGGGAATGGTTGCTTGAGGTTGCAGAGAGTGCTAAGTAAAATTATTTGCAAAAAAGTTGCTGCATCCTAAACCTCCTTGTGATTGGTTTGGTTACTAGCAGAGTGCTGTGGTCACCCAGCTACTACACTCCAACTAAGATGTTTTAATCAACATGTTTCGAAAGGTTCATCTTGTACTTTGATTTCCTTTTCCAGTTAACGTCCCATTTCTCACAGCTTCTCTACTGGTCTGCAAATAATTTGCTAAAAGTGTTAACAGACAGGTCTGTGTCTTCCACGAGCAAACAATGGGAGAGTTCCCCAAGTGATTGCCAGCAATCTCTAATCAAGACGATCGAGGAGTGAAAAGAGTGTCTAGGCCTGTGTGAATGTGTCCTAATACAGAATTTTTGTAACGTAAAAAACATTTAGCACAGATAAACACAATGCTGAGACACATTTGATTTCAATGTTTGATTAAAAAAATCATGCACTTGTGATGAGCATTTCCATTATAGTTGAACTGGCGTGACTGTGAAAGTGCTCACGCATTCGCCAGTGACTTAGTCTTTTATTGATAGGCCCCCCTTTGTTTTACAATAAAATCTTTGCCCGCCCTCCCCCCAAGCACAAACACATCCTCCAACCACCAGTGATGGGAATAACGGCGTTACTTTTTTCAGCAACGAGTAATCTAACTAATTACTATTTCTATCGTTACAACGCCGTTACTGTTACTAACAAGAAAATGCAGTGCGGTCGCGTTACTACTGACAATGAGCATACTGTGGATTTTGCTCCTTCTTGGAACAGTGTGACCAAAAATTATGGTACAGACCTTTTTCATTCAATATCATTCAAAATGAATGACGTTAGACCATAAACTCATCGGGAAAGTGTTCACAGAGGTCAAGTCAGAAAGTTGTTTTTTCATTGACTTACAGAAGCTTTTCTGTAACCATAACTACGGCCATCACATGGTGATAGTTTCAGATAGGATGGAGGTGTAAGACATTTCATTTATTTTTTCTTGTCGCAGAAGCATACATGTTTTTTTACTATGTATCAATTTAAAAATAAAAATAAAAATTATGAACACCCTTTTGAGAACATGTAGTTCAAAGCACTCAAAAAGTGTCTTGCTGTCTGTCCTCAAGTGTCAAATTCACAACACTTTCAGCAGCCAATAATAAACTATGGTTTCAACCAACATTTATCTGTAACATTCATGTTTCATAGTGCTGAAGACTGAAAGGTTTAAAAAATAATGACATGGATCAAAACACTCATAAAGCAAAACCAAAGGAGAAGAGTGAAATAATATAGCTGAAATGTGATTTACACAAGATTCTTTTTTAAATGTCCTGCTCCGTGCCAGTAAAATCATACAGCCAGTGAGGTCCTCCTGGGTTAAATTATTACACAACATGTTGTAAAACTCACAGACAGAAGAAGGAATTCACTTAGTGGGTATATTCATTTCATTATTTATTTTTTTCTTTTATTTCTTCACCATTTTTCTGTAACTTCAAGGTTTTTCTGTCTCCAGCAGCTCTGATGTTGAGCAAGGCTCCCCAGCACTGCCAATAATGTGGTCATAGACATTGTGTGTGTGTGTGTGTGTGTGTGTGTGTGTGTGTGTGTGTGTGTGTGTGTGTGTGTGTGTGTGTGTGTGTGTGTGTGTGTGTGTTCATAAACAATACAAATTCTCTAGTGAGACCCGTTTCTGTAATGAGACAGATGGGCCCTGCCTGGAGTTAGCTATCAGCATGACCGCAGGCTGTGAGTGTGGGAAAAGGGGAAAAAGAGTGTGAGGTGTTTTCTACTATTCCTTGCCTGTAGGCTTAATCAAAGAGGAGCCACAGATGTCTTATTGACACCAATTAGTTTCTGTCTCATGGCACACATACATGTATGCACACGCCCACACACACAGACACAGGCACACACAATGATAGATATTTAAAGTGTGGACACATACTTTAAAATATGTGTTTTTTTATCTCAAAGATTGGATGTGAGTTGAATTTAAGATTATTTGTGGTCTCGCTTTCATAACATGAGGAGTGCAGTTGATTTGTCTGAGCGCTAACTGCACTCGCAATGCACAAAAACATACCGGTTTGATGGTGTGTGTGTGTCTTTGTGTGCGTGTGCGTGTGTCTGTGTGTCTGTGTGATAATACCAAGTCTGACAAGACAGAACTGAAGACATCCATTAGCTAATGGATTTCTCCTCTCATTTTTTTTCTCTTTCTTTTATCCCTCTCATCCTCCCTCCATCACTACATCACACTCCGGGTGCACTTAACCCCATCATGAAGAAACACACAGACACACACTCCCTAAAACCTAAGCACTCCTGCTCTCTCACTCTGTTTCCCTGCTTCCTTCCTCAGCTGATTTGAACCCTTTATTTACACAGCATGTAAAGGACGACAGTAAGCCGTCCTTTGAGGTTTATTTTTTGTCAAAAAGAATTGTTTAAAAAAATCAGTTTTACATCAAAAATCAGATTTACACCAAAAGCAGGACTGTTAGCAGCACACAGAGAAACGTTATTGCCCACAAATGATGATGGTGAAAAGTGCCCGTATGTGTAGAAATAAAAAATTCATGTATGCTTTATTTTTTTCTGAATCTAGACTAAAGAATGTGAACTGTGAATTAGTCATATTTACTCATTCACAAGTACTGATTCAACTTTAGTGAAAAGCCACAGATGTCTTATTGACACCCATTCACTGAAATGCATATTTTAATGTATCTTTGAGGTACAAATCTTCACTTTTGGACAGGTGATAGTTGACAGTTGCAGCACCGTGAATACACAGACTGTTGCTGACTCACTTATGTAAAAAACTGAGAAAGGCAGCCAGCTTCATCCTACACATGCCAGACCAGACCAAACTTAATAGACTGAGGAGAACCTAGTTCATAACACCAGCCCAGCCTTATCTAAATCCTCGGCTATATCTTGAACAACAAAGTCATATGTCTTTGTTTGAAAATGGTCAAGGGAGCAACTCGGGTGACTAAAAGGTGAGACTTGCAGCAAATACCTGGAGGGCATGATAAAGATGAAGAAAAGTAATTAAATATTAAGAGGGCTTATTTACAATAACTCTCTCTAACCTAATGGGTGGTTAATTTTATTGTATGGCAGTACAAAAGTTAATAAATTATTTACAATTGCATTTGCATTACTGGAACCTATTTGAAATTCCTGTTTGAAGACCACGTTGTTCTCTCGCATCCAGCATCTTTGGGTGATGGAAACTGATAGTCCACAAGAAATCATCAGTGCTTAAGTCTTTGTACATGGCTAGTGCAGTACTTTAATAATGACTAATACAATATTGTTGGAAAAATGCTAGATGCTGTTTAAGTAAATATTGATACATGAATACTGACTGGGCTCCCAAAAACGCTCAGGTTCTGCTCTACTGTTAAAAAATTATTTTAGTGTCATTATTACGTGGTTGCCAGGCAACATCTTGGCATCATAAGATATCATCCAGTGGTCGATATAAATTAGATGTTCTCATCATTAAATTCAAATTATATGATGCTATGGTGTTATACGTGCATACATTTTACCTGATTGACAGGTAGTTGCTTGGTAACATGATCATAATATTTGATATAGATAAGAACCTTCATGGGCCTAAGATGTACCTTGTGCTGACTGGGTTGCTCAACTCCTGATCATAAAGTTTGTGGACAGACAGATAAAGGCACTGTTGGGATTTGGAAAACGAGTGTGTGTATGAGGTGCGAAGTCAGACATTTTTCTGTGAGTGACCCTGTTACATATGTCTTTGTGGTAGGCCCATTGTCAAGGTAAAAATTAAAGGGAGAAGAAAAATTTAAGTCAAGCTTACAAACTGAATTACTAATGTTTGAAACAAGCAATTTACTGTTAATAGCTCTGATATTTATCAATAACTTTTTGGGGGCGGGGTTTGCACTTGATTTTGAAATTAGCTGGCTATGCCTGTGCTTAGAAAACACCACAACGTTTGTGAATCACCCTTAAAAACATGCAGACAAGCTTGTGTGCAATCCTTCAAAAGACTGAATGCACATATGCTGACTGGCTGAAAAACTAGCCTGAAGAGGAAAGGAATGGAGTTCTCCATGAAGGGGTGAAAAGTGAAAATGAATCCAGCAAAGATTTTTTAAAAAGAAGGAAAAGAAACACAGACAGTGGCTTTGGAGGACACTTTTCATTGTTTTTCTCCTTTCTTTGTTTGTATGTCTGTTTGTTAGCCGATATCATTTTCAGATTTTGTGTGATTTTTGATATTAATAACAGTTTGAGCTGATTTCATTTTGAACAAAATCAGGTCAAGGTCACACCAAATGTGAAAATCAGTAAAAACTGAGTAAAAACTATATTACCCACAACAAGCATTTAACCTTGACCTTCATAGTTATGGTCCAAGGTCAAAGTTTACCTTGAAAAAAACATTGAAGAAACCATATCAAGTAATATCTCATATGAAAGGGCATGGACAGAGCTGTGGAACACTACCATATATAGTGCTTCAAGGACATAGGTCAATGGTCAGGGTCATATGAATTGGATCATCTCCAAACTTTAAAGCAACATATTAGTCACTATTAGGCATTTTCTTTGTTTGAGCTCTTTAAAACATTATTTTTCAATAAAACATAATATGACTTCACAACAACACAAAAAGATAAATATACTGCACTAGATTTTCCATATTACCAATGCTGACATTAGCATAAAACATCAAAGTTTGCCCTTTGGGGGGAATTATGCTCTCTGAGTGCTCTTGTTAACGCTCTGTTTCAGGTCATTGTGTGTTATGATTCTGGTCTTGCCCACAGGTTGGGGGACCAAAAAGAGACAAGCAAGCAGAACCCACAGACGGGGTGCTCATAGGTTTGCGGAGGTCCAGGTTACAAAAAACAGCTACATCAAGTCACAGCTGTCCATAGGCTCTGCTCATGACCAGCACACAACGAAGCTAGTTCGTTTAGAAGTTTTCATCATGATCTTCCCTAAAAAAATAAAAGTTTGTTAAAGAAAATAGAATTGTGAGAGGTATTTTCTCATGATAGCCAAGGTTCCTCTGGAAGTATGAACCTTCTAGTAGTACGTGTACATGTTTAGTAGTATATTTATTGTTTTTAACTTCTTTTTTTAAACTGCAGTAAAAGTAATCTAATCTTTATTTCAATAACATACAGATAAAAAAAAGAGGAGAGGTATGGAGCAGAGGATGAATAGCAGATGAAGAAGAGAAGAGGAGGTACTGGAAGGAAGGGTGATTAGCAATCGATTCGATGCAGATAGAAAGGCGATGAAGTTGTATGTTTTAGCAATGCAGACCAGAAGAACAATAAAACATCAGTGTGTGTTAATGGTTTGTCGTGTGCATTTAAATGATGGATGCTAAAGCTAAGTACAGGTGATAGCACTCTTCACTGATGCCACTCCAAAACCACTTGTAACACACAGTTTCACACTTAATGAAACACACACATACACACACACTTATACCCACTCACTTAAGTGGAGGGTTTGAAATTGAGCTGGGACTTGAAACGAATACTCAAAACAATTATCTTTCTCTCCTGCGCCTAGTACTCCATTTCCTGTGAATATATTCACATTTGCCTCTTTTATCTATTCCCGCTCTTGCCTCCTTCTCATCACTGACACATTTTCACCTCCCTCTCCTCTCCTCCCTCACAGGCAGTGGTATCTCTCCCATGAGCTTTGGACAAAATGTGACAGTACAGCGACCATAACTTGCGATGACTGATTTATGGCTTCAGATGTCTCAGATATGATGTCCAGACTGTGGTTACTGTCGGCAAAATGTGAATGACTATATTTTGTAATTGTAATTGTAAAGAAGAGGAAACAATTTTCTTGATCCTTATTCTTCATTCAGTTCTCACCATGGACTCCAAACCTCTGAAGAGGCAGCAGTCCTCGAAACTGTGAGGTGTATCTTTGGCGGGTCAGACTTGTTTTTCCAGCACATGCCACAGGTGTTCAATAAGTCAGGTGAAGGTGGAAGCGAGGTCAGTGCCTGTGAGATATTTATTACGCATTTCAAGCCATTTCTGAGCAGGCCATTGTGCATCATCAAACATAATTTCCTCTCGGATTTATAAAGTATTCTGATTCTGATTGTTAGATCGGCTCACTCTCTCTGACCAGCTCCCATTCTTATAGGCTTCATGCATACACTTTATATGTATATATGTTTACATGTGCAGTACGCTACTATACAAGTTCTTGAGACAACATAAATATTTTGCTGGGCAAACTGGAAATAGAGGCGGTGATTTATTGAAATGGAAATACAGTATATAAGGAAAAAACAGATTTTGTACAATTATAAACAGCTTGAAAGTCAATATTTGGTATGATCACTTTTATTCTTGAACACACCTTGAACTATCTTGGGCAACCTTTCTCTTCAGGGAGTTCTGGAGGCTACTTGAAGGACTTTCAAAGCTCTTTCTTGGAGGTGCCTTTTGTTTTGTCAGAAGTTTCTTATTTGGATTTTGTTCTTGTGTAATTTGGCAAACCTCAGCCTTTTCTCCCTGTTTCCTTTCCTTAGAAATGGCTTCTTATCAGCCACCCTTCCACTGAAACCATTTCTGATGAAACTTCAGTGAAATCTCATCAGAAATGGATCAATTGAAGGGCCAAATGGATCTCTCAAGTTTTGTGTCATGGTCAGGTCTTTATTGGATTTCTTCCTGTTTCCTAAGCATCTGACTTTAAGGTACTGTTCATCTCCTGTAGGTAGTTTTTAGGCCAGTCACTTGTGCTTTTGTCCTCCAGTTTCCTTTAAGTTCTTTGGAAAACAGCATGTCTGTTACATGTAGACACAGCACAGGTTCATTCCTTGAACGAGGTGCTCTTTATTGTGCTGCGTCAGTGTGCCTGATTGACTTAACAAAAAGATAATGATAATGATCAGATACAAAGACTGGATTAAAAATCAGTCAAAAATCAGCCAATGTCCAAATAGAAACTTTGGTTCAAGACCTCTTTATAAATGACAAGAAAGTCAGTCTGTTTTTTAAGTGAAACATATGACTCTGGCACAGTACTTTATTTACAGTACAACTTTACAAATATGAATTATCAGTTTATAGTTTATAGATTTGAAAACTTGGCGTGCTTGCAGATAAAAGTATCAAGTTTTAAAAACATCTACTTTTTAAATTCAATCTATGGGCAAAATATTTTTTCGGCTGCTTTTGAATTTTTTAGATCTGCCGCATCATCACTCAGTGTGAAGTGATATCATCACCCACTTTCAGGAAGTTGAGATGAGCTGATGCCTAAAACTGTGTGGAAATGGACGAGGATGAGTAAGGATGAGTTCACTGTAATAATCATCATAAAACCAAGGAAATTCTTTTAGCTTTTCATGGTGATGACTCTGTCTGCATGTGTGTGTGTGTGTGTGTGTGTGTGTGTGTGTGTGTGTGTGTGTGTGTGTGTGTGTGTGTCGGTCAGTCTACAGTGACATCATCTCAACCCCTTGGGGGTAACACATAGACACATGCTTGGACCACCCACAGCGTACTGTTTGTCCAGTAAATGTGCTAAAGGCTGGATGTAAAAGTAAAATGCTACAGTCATGAGTTAATGTTCACCTTACAGAAAAACCAAGACGAATGAAGGCTGTAGGATAAACTCACATCTGTACATCCACTCACACCAAGTGTGCCGGAACAGATTCAACCAGCAGCTGAAGAAACTTTTAATGATGTAATGTTGATGTAACATATTTCTAAAGACTGTGTCTTCATTCCAATGACGTTTTTTTCTATTGGAAAAGTTTGCCTTAGTGTTTGGACTTAAAAGAAAACAATGGACCAGCATTACAGTAGCAGCAGTTGGTGATTTGAGCCTAGTCATCACTGGCTGTATGTCAGCAGCACAACAGGATTGGCTGCAGTCTAGAGCCACATTGGATCTATTGCATATATCAGTGTGCAATTGTGCAAATGAAAAGGAATGAAATAGATTATAAAATCCACTTTTGCATCACAGGTCCATACTAGACTTACAAAAATCACCTGTCACTATTTCTGGATTTTAAGAGCTTTAAAATGAAGACAATGTTCAGTGTTCTTAGCCTTCCTACAACAACAAGTGATGTAGCTGCATTGCTTGAGTAAGGAATGACTGCATGGGCTGAAAGATGGCACGACATAGCCAAACTTTTACATTCAGACCAACAGGACCAGTAGTTTTGTGGTCCATGGCACAAATTTCAGTCAATGTGGTGAAAAGTCCCTGAATCATCATCCTGACACGTCCAAAGTTGATGCAAGCTTGTGCAAGCGCCAGCCATTCATTCAGGACGCGCTGTGTTCTTTCACATTTGTTGTATGGGAACAGCGAAGCAGTGCAAAACAGTTTACATACAATTTGCCTGTAACAAACACACTTTGACATTATTCGATGACCTGCTCTACCGCTTGACTGGAAATTTACAAATTTATTTCAAAGAAAGTGCTTTTCCTGTTACAGGATACCTTCAACCACATCAGTTATGGTGCCTCTGTATAGTTTTATCTCAACATTCACACTACATAAGGATTTTTGACCTGAGCCTACTTTGAATTACGATTACAGTATATTATTCAACCCACATTTTTAAAAAAGTAGCAAAACAAACATTTATTTACAAGCTGCGTTCATCACTCTAACCTCTCAGGGCAGAGCTCACTCCTCCATAATCCTCTCTATCTCTCCGAGTGTTGGTGTTGAACCGGAGCCAACTGAATAATGCCTCTGCCCAGTCAACATGGGATGTGTGGGTGTATGTGTGTGTGTGTGCGTGTGTGGTACATGTGTGTAACCTAACTCCTGATATTAGCTAATGTGTGAATGTTTGAGCATAGGGAGCTCAGAGCACACACACGCACATTCCTAGTGTTTTTAGTTTCCCAACACATCCCCAGTGTAGCCTTCTGAAAAGCTCGCTGCTGCCAGCTGAGTGCTCATGCAGGAGGTCTCAGCCTCCGCTGACCCCCACAGCGGCCTCTGGGAGCCTCTTTCAGAGCACCATGGCTCAAGTGTGTTACACCAAGCGCTGTGCAAGGTTAAATCTCCTGCTGCTCTCCTGCTACAGCAAACACAGAACAATATATCACCAGGGACTGAACGGTTCATCTGCTGTCTTAGACTTTAACCCGTCAGTGCAGAGCTACACTCTTATAGACATGCACCCCCTTCTTAATGTAATCTAATTTGTTATTATCATTATCTGTTTTTTTCTTTTTCTCAGTGGCGCTTCAGTTAAATATTTAAACAAGTTTTTTCCTGCAAGACTCAACTGCTCGGATTAGTTTGCAATGTTTAACAGATGTAGAAATCCTGGTCAAAAGTCATAGAATCGGAGTCAAAAGAAGCACAAGTCATTCAATGTGCAATGCTTTTAATGCAGAGATATAATGAAATATGTTTTTGTTTTCCATGTGGAAGTGATGTGAAGCTTCATCCTCTAAAGGGCGCGTCGGTTCTGGTTCGAGGGGGCAAGATTATTTTTCAATGTAGTGTCCAACGTCCTGTTGCTTTGCTCATATCGTTGCATAAAATTGTGGGGAAAAAAGTTCAAAACAAATAAAGCTCATCATCGCCATCATTAGGAATATTAAAAATCTTGTTTATACAGCGACAACTTTACACACACATATACCAAATCCATTCTGTCTGCAAAACCGCATACACACATATCTGAATAGCATACGATGTGCACTCTCACTCTAGCGGACACATACACACAGACTCACACAGTAACGTCCAACTCGGTTGTTTTTCTAAGGGGTGTTTATGTAAAGGAAGTTGGATCCTGAAACTCGCTGCATACTTCAAATTTATGAAGCCTGACTGCTGATATGATTGCAGCAAGAAGCAAGGAGGAAAAAGCTTTGACATTCTCATATGGAAGCTATTATCTGCATCACTTTCTTTCTGTATTTATCTTCACCTCTTCCTCTAACCCTCCCCTCTCTCATTCTGACTTTCTCCTCTATGTTTTCCAGTATTTTAATTTCTCTTCTAAGTTTCTTCCATGCTGTTTGTGTTTGAGTGTTTGCTTGCACAAGCAGCATGCGTGTGTATCTGACGCCCGCTGTGAACTGTGTTTGTGTAGACACAGGAATCACAAATGAGGTGAGCAAAACACACACACACACACACACACACATAAGGGAACATTTATAGTTTGGTTTGATTAACAGCTAGCTGGCCTGACTTTTCTTTCTGGATCAGCCACAGTGTTAGGCATTAAAAACTCATAATTTGTTATTAACACCCCACCAGATCTGTGTGTGAGAGAGAGAGTATGTGTGTGTGCATGTGTTTGTATCTGTGTGTGTGTGTGTGTGTGTGTGTGTGTGTGTGTGTGTGTGTGTGTGTATCTGTGTGTGTGTGTGTGTGTATCTGTGTGTGTGTGTGTGTGTATCTGTCCTCCTCTGCCCATCAATCCACTCCCAAATGACATCAGAAGACTGAGAAGTGAAAGCGGAGTGCATGACTGACAGAGACCAGGACAAGAGGAAACTGAGCGTATGTGTGTGCACGCGCACTTTTACCTCGCATCCTCTGAATGCCGTAATGACATAATCATTTCTGGCTGAACAGAGCTGGTGAAGACAGAAGACATAGACACTGCACACACATACTGTTACACACCACACATGCACACACGCACAAACTGAAAGTGAGATCCACCCTGCCTGACTGCAGCCTGATTTCCAAACATTGCATCAATTTCCCAGAAATATGACAACAGAAACCTGAGAGGCCAGAGAAAGTCTGTCACTGACCTAAACTGCTCCACACACTGAGGAATCTCCACTCAATGAGCTAGAAACTCATTTTAAACCAATTGTTTACTTTATTAATGCACGACACAAACCACAGCCTAACAACAACACCTATAACAGACTGTAACCAATCATTTCAGCAGTTCTTTTCTTATTATTTCATATTTCTGGTTTACAAAGTCTGTTTTGTTTTCATGCTTCTGGTCACTGTTTCTACCAGTGGTGGAAACTACCATGCAATCAAGCACTGCTCATCCCTGCAAATCTTTTTATGACACTATCACCATTTAGGTTGGTTGCCTATAAATCTTTTTGTCATTGCTGCCACCAGACTGGAATTTTCCCATGATTAATCACGTCTGATTTACAGCAAAAAGGAAGTACGTCACTACCAAGCACCGCTTGGTATTTGGCTAACACTAGAGATTCAGTTTTAGTGTTTATTTTCAGTGTTCGTTTTAATCTTTTTAAGTATTATGGTATGGCGGTCATATGCCAGAGCTAAGATTCAAGAAAATCAGCAAAGGTATTAAAATAAAAACAGAATTTTTTTGAAAGCAACTGACAGTCTTGTAGACATTCAGAGTCTTATCAAACACCCCTACATCAGCAGCCTCATCAGGTAAACTGTGATAACATTTTTTTTATCAGATTTATTATGACTGAAACTAGGGATATTAACACATTGTTTTCACAACCTCACAAATTAATTTAGTTTTATTTTTTTAAGTCTATTTTTTTTTTAATTTCAGTTAAATAAAATGATTTTGACATCTAGTTTTAGTTTTTAATTAGCTTTGTTTAGTTTTTCATTTTAGCTTACTACAGTAACTGTAGTTCAGAGATACTGGGGGATACCTGCAGATAAATGAACACCTTAACAAAACACAGCCATTTCAAAGAACAGGAGCTGCTTTATAAGAAGAAGCAGCAAAGAAGAAGATAGAGAGTAGCAGAAGACAAAGTGAGGGTTAGCCTGAGACAAGCATTCACACAATGGAGAGAGCTTAGGGAGTTAAGGAGCTTCAAAAGACAGACAGCCATTATTCCTCCTGATCAGTAACAAAACATGGCTATTAACTGAGCACTTTCCTATGACTGTAGTGTACTATTGAAATTTGTTATTAGATTTTAAATGTGCCTTTTTAGGATTTTGCACAGTATTAGCCGTGTTGCTAAGCTACCTGTACCAAGTCAAAAATTAGCTAATGTCTGAAAATTATCAAGAAACAACCACAGACAAAACAGAGCTGTGGATTCTATTTCCAAAGTAAAAATAAAAATAAAAATCTGCCTGTTAGCATTAAGTAAGCCTAAAAAGTAACATCTATAGACAGTGGCGGTCCTAGCCTGTTTGGCGCCCCGGGCGAACACTCCCTCTGGAGTTTAGTCTGTTACTGTTACTATTTTTACCATTTCTTTTTGGAGCAACTGTAATCCACATTATTTCCTTAGGGATTAATAAAGTATTCTGATTCTGATTGTTTCAGGATGACCTGCCATTATCCAATGACACATCTGCTTACCTGTATCTTTTGCTCGTTTCTCCTCCTCTTCTTTTCTATTTTTTCTAAACTGAGCACCTGATGGCTTTGAACTTTTCTTGTCCATCTTACATTGGTTTTAATTTCGCACTCCAGTATGAACACAAATCCCCCAACTCAAGGATCACCACAACATAACCTAATAGACCTACACCTTAGTTCACAGATTCACTTTGTCTAGGGTTTATTTCTGGGATTTCACACAACCCAGGATTCAAATCATGAATACATAATGGGCTTGGATTTACATCATTATGAATGAAATGTGCTCTATTTGGAAGCAGCCGCCCCCTCCCCTTTCGAGGGGTTGTGTGTGAGACTTTAAATCATCAAACTGTAAATTATAAATGTTAAATTGTTATTGATCCCTTTACCCCGAGTCCTAAAGTGTATATTTATTTTCTTACTCTTCTTATATTTATTGTTTGTTTACTTGCACTGCTGTAACTGGAGCCTCGTCGTCTCGTCTCTCTACTGTATGTAGCGGAGATGACAATAAAGTTTACTTTGACTTCAGCAGCGAGCAGGCGCACCGAGGGCTCTCGCGCTCACTTTTCGTGTATAGAATTTCGAAAAAACATCGGTGCAAATTATAAGTCTGTATCATGATGTCTGGTGTTTTCGTGTTTGTTAGTTTGTTTTTATTTTTGTTTTATTTTGCGAGTTGGTTATTAGATGCTGCTCCAGCCAGAATCCCCCGCCGCCCCGCCCTCTCCTCCCTGTGCCGCAAGCAGCAGGCGCAATAAAGACAAGTTATTTTTATGTGCTCATCACTCTATGTAGTGTGTTGATAATGCTTTATAGGTTCCATAACACATCTTTGCGACAGCACCGTTTAGAATCTGTAGAGTAACAAAAGTTATCTATTGTAGGTTTAATCAATCTTGCGATCAATTTTTTTTTTTACTATGTAAAAAAAACATTTTACTACTTGGCATATGTTACAACTTTATCAAAAAAAATAGTGACATCTGAGAAATGATTAAATGGAAGAAAAAAACAACAACAAACAAGCATCTTAACTGCAGGACACGTAGTTAGCAAATATCAAAATGATCCATCTGACTATTATGTTTGGTAAATCTGTGATTCTAAATTGGCCGTGGATGTGAGGCAGATAAAGTGCATGGAATAAAGACTTGTAGTCAAAAGTGCTTTAGGTGGTCGGTAAGATTAGAAAAGCACTTTATTCAGTAATTTTCATTTCCTGTCATTTTCATGACGCCAATTCTCCACATCTCAGCAGTTACTGTAACTTGTAAGTTAAATTGCATTGAGGAGAACAACTCTGGCTCAAACTGAGAAAACAAGAAAGTTACAATATGCTAAATAATCCATTAAATTACTAGTTTAAAAGTTCAAAAAGAGTACACATTATTTTACTTTGCTACAGTTGCTGGTCAACAAAAATAGAGAAACGAGCAAAACCCTGGTCACAGAATAAAAGGCAGATGTGAATGTAATCTGCATGTTAGGAAAAACATGCTGCGGCCTGCTCGTCTCCCATAAATAGAATAGACTGGGGTCTATTTAGAAAAACTTTCATTTTTGCAACACAATAGTCTGAGGTCTACCACACATCACCACCACTGAGGAGCACGAGGTACAGAAAGACAAACTACGAGAGCGGAGTAACACAAAGACTAAATAAAATCAAATCTGGCGAAGACAGAAGGGTCATATGCCTCCTGGACTTGTGGGGGTCCCTGAAGTCTCACATTGTTTTTCTCCTGTGGTTGCGGCCTCAGCATCAGGTTCTGGTTTGGGTTAGGTCTGATATGTTACTCTACCGAAAACATTGGCATTGCAGTGGGACAGCCTGAGAATGCGGCGGGGAAAGCACAGGAAAAATGAGCTGAGAAATGTCTGTTTGTTTGTTGCGGGGGAAGAAAAAGGAGCGCGAAACTGTGAGTTCATCTTAGGAGAAAGTTGTGTGTTTCATTTACTTTGAGTCCGCATTCTTTCTCTTCGAGTTGATTTACATCTGTGAGCCTCGCTCGTACAGAGTTTGTGTCTGAGCATCCAGCTAGAAAGAGGGCAGATCTTTGCTCCACCCTGCAGTGTGATTGGTGGTCGGCTGTCTCTGCTGATGGATTGATGAGGTCTGCTCTCCTGCGGTTGGTTGAAGGGTTAATTCATCATTCACCTGTCCAGGTGCAGTGCAGACATTTACGCTCATCTCACAACTTAATGCACATGCCCTCCTTTTATCTTCCCTTTCTTAAGTCTCAAACCCTTCAGGCTGTCTTATCCGATTTAAATCAGACAGTCAGAACACTATATTAATCTGTCTTCAGGTCTAGCAGGAAGAAATGCTGACACTTTGCAACCTCTAAGTGGCCTCACACCAGCAGACTTTTCAGGTTTATACACATTCCTGGAGCCCATCAAAATATACTGTAATTGTATTTATTTTGGAGGTGATATGGGGTTCTGCTTGCTGACTCATATAATGCAAGAATCATAGCTATTCTCTCTCAAGATTGCTTGTTTGAATCACATATTACTCCAGTAATTGTGTGTTTTCTGTACAACCACAAGCATACCATTCATTTGTTTTCAAATTAATATTAACCTGTGCTTTAAACCAGGTATGTCAAATATTATCTGTCTCCCTTCCACGAAAATACATTGAGCTGTTTCTGTAATGAAATATGTTATGCAAATAAAACTGAACTGTGCACATGCTATACATATTTTGTGGCCATGTAAGTTGAGTGTGGTAGTATGGCTGCCGGCAGACAGCCACACTAAAAATACTCACGGTACTGCAAAAGTGTTTCGGGCAGTATTTCTACATGATGTTCTCTGGCAGATCATATAAAATAATTGCCTTCTTATGCCATTCTGTGGGGGGAAAGTTTCAACACACACAGTTCGTGCAGCAGCTGCATGTCAGTGCTCACCATCGCACACGTTGCTGTGCTCGATCAGCTTTTCAAGGTGTTTCTTTGGCCTCCCTTGGATTCCAGCATTTCTGATCAGCACCTGCAGTGAACTGTGATTGTCTGGCACCTCTGTTATGGTTGATGTTCGTGCTGAAATGGAAGTGCGTGTTCCAGAGGTGGATTTTTTCCCATCTGGATAGTTGGCCATGTAATTCCTCTCTGACTGGCAGCACTGTGTTTGATTGCAACATGAACAAATTTTTAATGCATTGCTGCCATGTTTACAAAAACTGAGAAAAAGCTAAGCTCAGCTTATGTTTTAGATTTAATACCAACAGACTTTAATTCTATCGTAAAAACACACAAATCACAAGCAGACCTGCAACATGCCTTCCCCCCTATTTGTGCATGAGATTTGTCCACTTCAGAATATGTTGTAGTAGAGTGCACTGAATACTCTGGTAGCTGTACTGATGGCGGTACAGAGGAAAGTACCTACCACACTCGCTGTGAGGGTGGTAGTCCCACTTTCTGTGAACCATGTGGAAGCTATTGCACAGTAATCTGTCGTAATTGTGTTGTATTTTAGAGAGAGCTGGACTGCATTACCTACTTCATTACCAGTTTGTGTGCGTGTGCATGTTTGTGTGTGTGTGTGTGTGTGTGTGTGTGTGTGTGTGTGTGTGTGTGTGTGTGTGTTGTTGGAAGACACAAGTAAAGGAAAGATAAACAGAAAGAGAAGATTAATTAAAAATATATATATATTGTTGTGCATTATGAAATTCTATTCATATTTGGCCATTACATTGCATTCTAACAAAACATTTATTTAAAACTAAAACGTCAAGCCAGGACACACTCACATGCACACACAAACCCATACACCATTACACATATAGACTGCATAATTATACATAATGGAATGAGGGCTGCTAGCACTCGCAACGTAAGTCTAGCGTGCACGTCGACCTGACTCTGTGTAGTTTACCTGTAAATAATCTGAAATAAGCCATGTAATTTGGCTGAACTGATATTCCCAAAGAAAAGTGGTACATTGTGAGTCTAGTGAGCCAGTTCTATAAATATGCAGCTTACAACATGGCTGTGGTCACAGAGCAGGATGTGTCAATCAGTTAGATATAGCTTGCAATAACCTCCATCGTGATTAACATTAAGGGAAATATGCATATCTGTTTTCTTGCTGAAAGCTTAATGAGAAACTGACTAGACTTGTGATACGTCCATTTTCTGTCAGTTATCCAGGTTCAGGTTGTGGGGGAAGCAGTTTAAGCAAAGAAGGCCTGACCTCCCTCTTAGTAAGCCAACTCCCTCAAGTTCTTCTGGCCGGGCACATCGAAGCGTTCCCAAGCCAGTCTAGAGATGTAATCTCTCCACGTGTCCCGTGTCTACCCCAGGGCCTCCTCAAGAGTTGGACATGCAAAAAACACCTCACTCCAGAAGCACTCAGGAGGCAAACCATGTCAATTGTCTTCTTTCAATGTGGAGAAGTAGTGGTGCTATTCTGAGAGCTTCCTGAATGACCAAGCTCATCACCTTACCTCTAAGGGAGAGCCCAGTCACCCTATGGAGGAAGCTCATTTCGGACACTGTGACATTGTGATTTCAATCTTTTGGTCACTACCCAGAGCTCATACCCATAGGATTGACTGGTAAATCAATAGCTTCTCTTTCACACTCAGTTCTCTCTATAACACAACAGACTTATACAGCATCTACATCACTGCAAACACTACACCAACCAATGTCATCAATCAGACTCAATCCTAACCTATGCCTGACTGCAAAGCACTCCAATGCAAACTGGAGGTCGTTGTTTAATGAAGCCAAGAAAAGGAGATCCAAAACACACCAAACCCAACACCCTCCACCCACTGGCTGTGCCTAAAAATTATAACTGTAAGAGTTATGAACAAAATCTGTGACAAAGGGCAGCCCAGGCGGAGTTCAACTCTTACTGGGATTGAGTCCAACTTGTTTCTGTTCACAAAAACACACGTAGACTGGTTGGCCAAGACATTCAGGCATTCACATTTCTTCACAAATACTAAGCTAAATATTTAGCATGCTACAGTTATAGTAGTTTAGCATGAAGACAGCAAGCATGCGAAAAGAGCTTTACAGCCAGCAATGTAACAGTTCTGTAGATGGAAATTAGCTAGTAGCTACATTTGGTACAATGCATCTTTTCTCTTATGAAATTAATGATTTCTTTTGTTTGTACATTGTACAAAGTTCACCTCCTGATGGTTTCTATATGTGAAAGACTCTCTTCAAAGCTGTTAAAAGGACTTTACCATGGATAAAATAAACACAAACTCCAGGTAGTTGTTGTACAAAGATGTCTCTCTTCAGGTCTTTCTGCAAGAATGGGCTTTGTTAAAACTCAGTAACATTCATGGAAAGGTGTGTTTTGAGACAAATCGGAACATTTTCCTAAATCTAGCAAAACTGTGACTTAAAATTGAAAATGATGACAAAACCCCAGCATCAACCACCAGCGCAAAGCTATCACGGTAACTGTATTTATCACCAAGTGCAATAAATATTCCCTTACAGTGATGTGGCAAATATCTCCTTGACAGCTATCCATGTGTCCCTTGTAAAGTTTTAAAAGAAATGGTGATAAGAAGCCAGATTTGAAAACAAAAAACCCAAATACATCAAATTATCCAACTTATCAGTACACAAACATTAAAAAGAGTCCAAATAAATAGAATTTCATATATTATAGAAAATAAAAGACTCTAATATGAACAAACATTCAAACAAAGCTCTGTGAAAGAATGGGTACTAGAAAGATCATGAAGTTGAGGGTTAATTTCTCTTGTTTAAACAGAACTTTATCTCGTAAGTTTAAAGCTCCTTTTCATGGCCATTACATTGCAAAGCAAAAATAACACAAAATATGTTTCTTATTATTTGTGGGACAAAGTGGTGCAGTAATTAGAAGTCAGGTCCAATGTCTGTGGTGCAGATTAAAACAGGCAGAAACTCACTGCTCTGAAATGAGAACTCCTGGGTGAATATGGAGTGGAGCCTCCTAGTGGCATCACTCACTGAACTGCTCTCCAGTCAGCCATCTCAGTGCAGCACAGTGATTGATATGCTGAGTTACTGGCTGCATACTCACCATGATCTATCCTCTGGAAAGAGCAGACAGTAGAGACAGAAGAGGGAAAGATGGAGATGTAAACGTCAAGACAGAATCGAAGCCAGAGGAAAGAAGGTACTCACGAAAACATCCAGTCTCTCAGCACCCTGCAAAGAGAGATAAATAGCAAGGGCGGTCGGATACATGAGCTGATGAATGATTGAGTTAATACCTCCTCCAATAGCCTTCCCATCACCTTCCTCTTCTACACACATCTTCACTCCCTCTGTTTATTTATTTACTCCAGCAGAGCAGCGTGGGACCAGAGAGGAAAGGTGATGAATGGAATGGAAAGTTGGCATTTGGACTCAGTGTGTGTGTGTGTGTGTGTGTGTGTGTGTGTGTGTGTGTGTGTGTGTGTGTGTGTGTAGGTGTGTGTGTGTGTGTGTGTGTCCTACTGAGAACCAGTTTCTTGCTTTTCAAGTAAGAACATCTTCACAAAGTAATGTAACTTGTTAACATGTCTCTATTTGATGGTTATTTTAAGTTTGATCATGAGATTGGAGCAAGTACAAACAACAAGAAGCCAAATGTTGATGCCAGTGTATGACCCTGTTTTTCCAAAAAAGATGCAACACTTAAAAAAAAAATAGAATACAATGATTTGCAAATCATTTAAGTCCTATATTTAACTAAAAGCCAGAGAGCTCAAAGAGGGAGAGGCAAAGCGTGAAATGGACACGGTGGACCGGCGTGTCTATCGGGTTCCAAAGTGACTGAAACAGTCATGAGAGGAAAATTTTAATAAAACTGCCATTTTTAATTCAACCAATTCAGGATAAAATGCTGAGTGCAATGACATCCAGAGGTTAGCAGCTCACAATCCCAGTGGATTCATGACCTCAAACTGAGTGGATCTAAATAAAGGAGTCAGACTGCTCTCATCAGTACAGGACCAGCTGCACCTCTCAAACAAAAAAATGAATAGAAAGAAGAAGAAAGAAAATAAAAAGTCTCACTCTCAAAACAAGTTGCACCATCAAACAGTTGTGGGTCTGTAACTCCATAATTTGGCCATGCAAGCAGCAGCATGACTGTATAGGAAAAAAGCTAAAAGCTAATTAGAGGTAATGCAGTACACTGGTAAATATGGTCTGGTTTGCTGTGTATTAAAGTCAAATTGTGTGCATATTTAAAACAATTTCAATTAAATAAAGCAAAAACACATTTAGAAAACAAATTTCTCATTATTTGATATGTTGTTTTTATACTGTTTTCCCAAAAATCAAATGTTTCATATGCTCACACATATTCATTATTGTTAAAGTGGTTGTAAAAGTGCATCAAATATCATTCAGTTCCTCGAGTGGCTCACAGAAGAATTTCCCTGTGCTGACCTCATTGGGAAAGACCCCAACTTTTCTCTCAAATGCAATGTTTAAAACAGCTTGTGGTCTTTCTGGTGTATTTACTCAGTACTTTTCAAAACAGTGCTGAGGAAATAAATCGAGATCAGTGTTGTTCAAGACATAAAGCTGAATGATTATGCAGAAACATAATCCAGGCAGTGTTGAAATGTGTCAGAAAACTTGTTTCCAGTTGGACAAAGTGTAACTGCTTCTTTACTAACTTGAACATCACATTAGGGAGCCTGAAATAATGTTAGTAAATATTAGCAATATTAGCAAATTGAGGGATTGAGCTGTTCAAATAACTCTATGTTTGATGAAATGAGTAAGAGTAAAGAAGTGATGTGGATGATGAAAGAGGCCAATTCTCCAGATCTGCCCCAGCTTCTTTTTTAAAGCGCTAAATCCTTATTTTGTTACTCAGAGTTATGTTAATGTGTTCAAAATTCATCGCTTTTTATCTGCCATGTCAGTATGTGTATGTTGACACCATGATTGATGTCACACTCCTGTAATTTCCAGTATAAATACTGCACTGGGCCTGAGATTTACTTCATATTATCCAGGTTTAAATAATTTTGATAATTGCAAACTTTTTGGAGATTTGCACGACTGAAAAAGAATACTGTGTTGTATTCAGTGCTGTTAGTCTGCAATGACAATGAGGTATCACTCAATTCATATATATAGAGAGAGAGAGAGTCAAATCACAACAACAATCACATTAAGGTGATTTATATTGTAAGGTAAAGATTCTACAATAATACAGAGAAAATCCCAACAATCAAACTACCACCTATAACCAGGCAACTGGTGACAGTGAAAGAAAAACTCCCTTTTAACAAGAAGAAACCCCCCATCAGAAAAAGGCCGTTATTGGGAAAACCATCTGATGTGTGCGGTTGGGGGTGATGGGAGAGAGTCACAACGAAAAACACTGGAAGAGCAGATGAATAATAACTAATAATTAAATGCAGAGTGGTGTATGAACACATAGCGAGCGAAAAACGTGAGTGAAGAAGAAACTATCATCAACGATCATCAGAATGACTTTGTTGGTCCCAAAGGCTCATCTAGTCTTTAAAGGTGTTCGAGTCTTTTCAGTCCCCACAAACGATCAAATTCCTTACATGAGGATCCCAGTTTACATCTCATCATTTGCCTTTTTATAATCATCATATAATCATTATTATTTTTAAGCACTTTGCAACTTTCATTTGAAAAGTGCTACATGAATACAAATAAAGTGAGCTATTCTGGGAAGAGACTTAAACTTGTTGTGAATGCTTTAAATGTGCTGAACAAGCTTGTGAAGCCTCCACTATTGACTGTATGCAGTGTTTGTGCACACGGTGGTGTTCGCGTATCTGCTGGTGGATTGTCATCTACACTGTGGTTCATCCCACTGATAATAATGGCAGCTGCTGCACTGCTTGTTCCTAATTTGTAGATAAGTCTGTTTTACAGCACTAATTATTATTTTAGTGTACTTTTAAATTTGCCTTCATTTCACTACTAAGTACCATTAAGATCAAGATTGGCGACAATACAAATGCACAGCATATTAGATAAGCAAGGACATGATATAACAAGGCAACAACAAGTACTGGGAGCCTCTCACGAAAAACAACAACATCTCTCTTTCACCACATTTTTTATACTGCCTTTAAATTAAAAAATAACATGTATACATTGAGATTTTGAAAGTATATGTTGAAAGTATTATTTTGAGGTATAGAAAAAGGCTGTTTTCTCCAGATCAGTCAAAACCTGCAGCACAATAAAAAGCAAGTTTAGATAGGTGTTAACAGTTGGCACTCAGACAGGCAAGGAAATCCAGAGGTAAGCTGGAGATTTATCCTGTATTGCTTTATAGATAAAATGGTTTGCAATGTCAAATGTGCAGTAAAATGTCTGTATTAAAGAGCCTGTGTATAAATGACAGACACAGATTAGCAAATGGAGTTCTGTTTGTGGATATTTTATCTCAAAAAATATTTGATATTCGCTATCTACATTTGTTTTGGCCAGAAACTATAATTATTTCGCCATATCTTCATTACTGAACATAATGAGACTTAAATGCTCCTCCTGGGTGTCATTTTTAAGTGGATCAAGTTTAAAGTTGTAAGCACTCTGATGAGCAGCTGTCATGTGCACTGAGTGCTAAAATAAATAGAGCTATGTTAACTCCTGACCTCACAAGATTAATGATGCCCACATGCCTCATTTGCAGTTCCAGTGTTGCTCTTATAAATATGTTTCATGTTCATCATAACTTTCTATTAGCTGTTACTCAGTCGATGTCCTGATACCCATTATCTTTGCTTGGGAATTTAGGTTTTGTTAAACTAGCTAATGCAAAGTATAGCTTTGTTAAACTCATCTACATGCCACACTTATGAAACTGTACTATCCAAAAAAAAAGTAAGCTTATCATCAGTTATTCCTTTCAGGTATAAAGTACTCCAAATTTCTTTGCTACAGGGTGTAAAAATAAACCTTATATGTTAGGTCATTAGAGAGAGAAAAGAAAGCCATGCTTTAAACTCATTTCCCCCATAAAGACAACATCTGACGACCTCCCCGGTACCCTTTATGACAAATTTTGATACCTCAGTATACATTAACAAAGGCATGGTGAGACAACCATAAGAACGGGTTCTGGGCTTTTCCAAGGATAGCCCTAGTAAGCTGTATAGGAAGAAATCGCCCAGCCATTTTCAGGCCTGAAATATGACAGAAACCACTCACTTCAGAAGAGAGACATAAGGGTTACCTCTTGTTGGTGTCCAAAGGATAAACAGTAAAGATAAATTTGTGATTTGGGGGCTATAACTATTAATTTTCTATTTTAAAAAAGTCATGCCAAATACTGTAGTGCCATGTATCTAGTATAAGTGCGATGCTAATACTCGGATGAATAACTGAATTTGTGCATCTATATGCAAAGGAGCCCTTAAGTCTTTTAAATACTGAGTGCATTGCAACAAATGACACTAAAATCTGAATTTTGATATATTGCAATGTTTTCATGTAGCATATATCCTGATCCTGACGTTTCTAAACAAGAAATGGAGGTTCTGGGTTCACAAAATTCTATCAACAAGGCAGCAGCAGGGAGAATTTCATGGTTTGATCCAGCAGTTGAAGCTGAATCACCGGTTTCGGTCGTCAGTGGGGCAGTTTGAGCTGTTGTTGGCAGAGTTGGGACCTCATCTGAGCAGGCATAGAAATAATTTCAGAGCTTACTGACATGGAGCAGCATTTAGCTGTGCGTGTGAGGTAAAATAGTATTATTTTACTATTTCTATAGCGTTGTATAATCAGTACCAGTGCACATTTGGAGCTAGAAGCATACTTGTTTCCAAATAAAGTGATCTGACTGGTCAAATCTGTTTATTCACATGTGAGAAATCAGAACCATCGAGCTTGATTTGAAAAAATAAGTGACGCAAATTTGTCCTGTGAAAATACGCAGTCAGTGTGAACGGCTGCATTAAAAATAGGTGAGTCTAAAAAATACTCTCACACTATTTACACGAAGTTATATTTAAAGCATTTTCTGGCAAAATAAACTCCTACCGATGTATCTGTCAGTGAATGAACCACACATTTGGCCTTTAGCCTAAAGTAATCCCTACCACAGAGAATAATAAAACCAACTGATATGAAATTGAATAACTTAGATTTTGAGGAATTTATCAGGACAACTTTGCTACTTGAGGATATTTTTGAGGTTATAATTAATCTCAGTTCTTCTCCTTGCTTCGTCCATACAGCTTTGGCTCTGGCTAAATTAAATCTCTCGACTCTTTTCTCCCGCTGGTTTATTCACCAAGCACCGAGTGTTTGAAAGAACGTGCATGTTCAGTTTTATATTAATGTTTATATTGTTCTGGAATGTTCTGAAAGGTGATCTGCTCACTAGAGAGTGCCAACAATCACATAAGTGGACGTGCTCGCACGGCTACACATGCACGCACGTAAATGCTGGTTAAACGGTTAGATCCCATTTTTGTGTGGACTCCTTGTCCAACTAAAACTGAACACACAAGACAGAAATGCCACGTAGAAATAAATTACTATTTTTAACACACATGCATACGCAAATACATATGCACACACACATGCGATATAACATTACTGCTACATCAGGGCAGAGGAACAAACAGGGCTTGGATAAGTTGAACTGACCTCCCATAAAACAAATTCTGCAGAGCTGCAGAGATACCACTTGATCCCAAACACCCAGCATGCACACACACACACACATGCACACACCAGGGCCAGGGGTGAGCACGCCTGTTCTGTTTGACAACTAATGAAGCGGGCCTCAAAGACAAGATGGCACTTGCTGCCATTTTCACGCTACGCACATACACCGCCATCCATGACTCTGAATAACAATCAAAACAAATGAAAGTGGCTGTGAGGGGGAAACTTTCCTCATTGTCTGTTTTAATTTGAGTCTTATTTAACAAGTCGAGAATCAAACGCCAGATAAGGGGGTGGGCGGCGGGTGAGGCATCGCGCAGAGACGACAACAGACGCTGAGAGGGGGAGAAGAAGAAGAGAAACGACAGAGAGACTTCAGACTCCATCAGTCTGAAAATAGAGCAGTTTTTTTTTGTTTCATCCGACAGAGAGAGGTGTCGATAATTAGGCTGTGTAAGGTAGAGCGGGAAGAGCGTGTGTGTGTGTGTGTGTGTGCATAGTCTTCCTGACAGTGTGTGCTGAGAGCATTGTAAATGCAGGGGTAATGGTTGTCAGCGTATGACAGCTATAAATGGCCCTTTAGTCCTCCTCTCAGCATTAACACACACCTTCTCTTACCTTTCCTCACACACATGCACAGTCAGCAATATTATGAGTTACTGTAAAGGATTTTTATGTTAATCGGTTAATTATTGTCATCATCTTGAACACGCCGCAGCTTCTCCACTCGAGGGGAGTAAGACTAAAAACAAGGATAATCAAGGTTCCTATGCAGCATGTGAACATCAGGTACCTTTAAACAGGAAAACTGAAAACATTATTCGGATTAAGTATTTACTGTTACATAAGAAACAGTAAAATCGCTCTCGCAGGGGCACAGTTATTATTAGCTATGTTAAAATGCTTTTTCTTTTAAGTCATCATTTTAAAAGTCGTCATTATATTGTATTTAGAGGCTCCATAGGGTGGTGGTTAACACGTCCACCTAAAGATATTCGAGAGATCTTCTTTAAAGGGGGAGGAGATACCAATCCCTTGAAGGCTTATGTCAGGATGGGCATCCGGCATAAAAGTCTGTGCCAAATCAAATATGCGTTTCCATCTGCTGTGGTGGCCCCTTGCAAATATGTGAGCATCCCCCCAAAAAATCTATTATGTATTTATGGTGCTTTTAAAAAGTCCCAAGCACATTAACATCTGCTAGTTTTTATTTCCGGCGTGTACATGAATTTAGTGGAACTGACAAAACATTTAAATAAAGTAGTCTTAAAGATCCTACTCCATCACACCCAAAAGTTAGAAAAGAAGCTGCAGATGTCATGATGGATGTATTGCAGGTTGTCTCCTTATGCAAAATCAGCAATATAGCGGATAAAAGCAGCATTTAGTAAGAAATGAATGTGTTTTTAAGACAGAAACCAGTCACAAAGTCTTTTACAGAGAAAACACCACAAAACACAATGACATTATTCAAATACCTCTCTGAATAGATTTTAGAGTTCTCAGCTGCTTTTAAAGGATGCCACAGAGTAGAGGTGGGTGGATCAATCCAAATATCAGTAGTATCGATACCAATACCAGTGTTGATAGCGGATCGACGCTAGTGCGATAGGATCAATACTTCAGCAATGAACTGTGTTAAATCAATTATTTTTTGGAAATTAAAAATATACCTCATACATAAACTGTGGATGTCTGACTGTCGCGTCTCTTTTATTTATGTATTGCTTTAGTCCCTTGCAGAAGGTCAGCCTGCATTATCTGTAAAGGCTGCACAGCTCCAGTATCAGAGCGCAGGACACATGCAACACTTTTAAATGTCAGTAAAGAGTAAAGAGTTCACTTTATCCTCCTGTTGCTGTCTTTGGCTTTCCTTTGGTATGTTTGCGTTTTACATTTGTACTGTTGAGATTGAAGCGTTTTTAGGTTGCTTTTAATATTCAGTAATTTCACATTAACATTTATGATAAAGTTTTACAATAAACTACTCACGCACTATTCAGTATGGATGATGACTCAGAGAAGCATGTTAGTTTGCTTTATGTTCTTGCTTTTTGTACAAAGATAAAGGCAAAGCAATTTTTTTTTTTAGTTACTATAGCATGCCTTTTCACAGAACATGTGCTATGGGTGTAAAAACTAAATTCAAAACAACTGAGTTTCAGGGCTCTGCTGCAGTGAAGCTTGTAGTTAGACAATAATTGTTAACAGTCATTGTTAATCTTATAAGTAACACCTGTGTTTTTCCTAGCTCAACAAGTCATATGATCTTCCGTGGAAAACGACCTACCAAAGACAAGTAGACCAAGAAAAAAACAAGTTAAAGTTAAAAAGGCAAACAAAACCAAAAACCCTCCGGTGGACTTGGGGGTGAAGAAATCGCCTACAGACTACACAGCCGTGAAAACTTGTCTGAGATGGTAACTAGGCAGTGAGTGATGATCGACATGGTCATCCCAGCAAAAGGCTAAGGGCTAATGTGTTGCTTTTGAAAAAGGATCCCTTAAAAAATATCCTTGCCTACCAAAATAGTCTCACAACCTTTCTATCACTCTCGGTCTCTGGTGCGCACATAAACACACACCCTGAGCGAGGTCACAATTCAGGCAGCTGGATAATAACATTACAACTAATGGACCCTCATCTGTTTATTCATAAATGTTTCCTCTCCCTTTTTCTCTGTGAGCAAGTGCAGTGCGTGTGTGTGTGTGTGTGTGTGTGTGTGTGTGTGTGTGTGTGTGTGTGTGTGTGTGTGTGTGTGTGTGTGCGTGTACAGAGGACCGTTTTCAGCGGTTTCACATTGTGTCTCAGGGGACCCTGTAGTGAATCTACCCAGAGTGCTTTGCTTCACAGGCAGGTCTGTGTGGGAGTGAGACGGTAGTTTTATTACATTACAGTGAGGCACAGAGACTTGACTGTAGAACAGCATCAGGATGCACACTAATGCACCACCAGCTACGTGTGTGTATGTCATTTAGGTGTGTTTGCATCTGTGCTCCATTTAAGTCTCTCATGTATTAAAAAGCTACAAAATATTCTCTATCACTTTGATAATATTGCTTTATCCACAACTTTTCCGCCTTCTGTAACTGTCTGCAGTGCAAAGATATGTCTATTAGGAGACAGCTGTGTGTGATTGGTCTTTCCTTTTAATGTGGAAATCATCAACAGGTCACAGGTGCCATGTAAGACCTGATGATGACAGCATAACGTACCCATGAGAATTGCGGCGCAGATAGAGAAGCTTGGACAAACTTTTCCTGACAGCTGGTCAATCATTTCGGCTGAAAAGGTTTTCCCCTTGAAGACCTCACCAGAGCTCAGTGAGCTGCCTTCCAGTGCAGTGAAAATACAATGAACTGCGTCTGTAATGTCAGCTGAATCAACTACTTAGAAACATGCACCAGATGTTTGTAATGGTTGTGAACGCTCACATCCTACATTTATGACACTTAAATGCACACTTTAAATAATTCTGTACATCACTAATATTCATAGAATTAGCACAGAAATACAGAGCTGTGGAAAAAGTCTTTCAAAGTTTTTCTTTGGCTATTAGCTGCTTTTCACTCATTTTCCATCCAGTCCTTGTACCTTACTATTTTCAGAGGAATGTTCTTATGTTTCTTGAGGTACTTTACATTGACCTTTGAATCATTCAAGAATAAAAAAGGCACCCAACTAAAGGGATCATATATTACAACTTAGCAAAGAATGCATTTTTTGCTTTTTTCTGTCCCAGAAACACATCATCTGTTCCCATTTCCTGAGTTATATCTAAATAAATGTCAAAGATAACACAGTTTGACAAGCATGAAATTGTTTTTTTGGGGGTTTTTTTGCATCAACAAGGTGATTCCTAAAGAGCTGTTTGTTAAATTCCTACTATAACATTTCCATGTTGTGTAGTGTGTCATTGAAAAATTTCAGGGAGCTGGAAAAGTGGAGGTTGAAAGAAGTGCATACAGTTAGATCCATATATATTTGGACACCGACACAGGTTTTATTACCTGTTTACTGAGACAGGAGTTTCAACTCCTTGCCATGTGCCATCCTCTTGTTAAAGGGACAAAAAGTAATTGGACTCCATTTTGTGGGCAGGTGTGGGCAGTTCTTTTGTTATGTCATTATCAATTAAACAGATAAAAGGCCTGAAGTTGATTTAAGGTATTGTGCTTGCATTTGGAAGTTTTTACCATGAACAGACAACATGTGGTCAAAGGCTCTCTTCATGCAGGTGAAACAAGCCATCCTGAAGTTGTAAAAACAGAAAAAGCTCATGATTCAAACAATATCACATCATCTGTAAAACGTGGCAGAGGCAGTGTGATGGCTTGGATGTGCATGGCTGCCAGTGTTTATTAATGATGTGACACAGGACAGAAACAGCCAAATAACCTGGTTATGAGGTCTAACTGGTATCCTGACCCAGTTAAGAATGCATTTCACTTGTTCAAGACTAAACTTCGGACAGAAAGGCCCAAGAACAAACAGTATGTGAAAGCAGCTGCAGTAAAGACCTGGCAGAACATTAAAATTTCAATTCACTGTTGTAATGTACAGAACCAAAACTTTCTAAATAGTTATGGCTCTAACTGTACCTGGATAGGAAAAGTGTCACTATCAGTGAACAGTAGTGATAGTGAACACTATCAGTTATGGATCGGCCTCCCCAGATTTCAGACATCAACATGACAGAGAACAGAAAAAAAGGCAACCAGCATCCAATGAGCTTTGAATGTCCACCAAGAAGCCTGAAATACTATTAATGAAGACTACTTCAAGAAATTATAAGAAAGCTTGAAGCTTGTTTAGATGTGATGAAGAGTATTTGAAGATGTTTAGAATTGTACAAACCCTGTTTTTGCCTTTTTATACTGTATTTCCATTTGTGTTTGCACATGTTTCAATAAATAGCTGCACCCATTTCCCATTTTCCCCAGCAAAATATAAAGAAATGATGGGTGGTTCATGACTCTGGCGCAGTACCTTATGATTCCCTGTTCTCATGTCTCCAAATATCATCAAAACATTAGCTAAACTAATGTGTTGCAGCTGCCTCATTTCTTTCTGACCGGAATTGCTGAACCCCACAGAGGTTGTGAGACCTACATACAAGCTGGGAATTTCCCATTTATAACTCGAACTCCGTCATATCCAAGAAAATAATATTGCCTGGTAACAGGAAGAGTTAAATCTGATGAAGTGTTATTTAATATATCTTTAAGCCAAGACAGAAAATGCTGGATTTTTAATATTTTGGTTAGATTCAACTCAAAGTCATGATTTCTAATTTCCTTTTTCTGGCACGTGACCCCTCAAAATAAATGAAGGTCTGCTTTTAGTGAATGTTTCAGCTGAAGAATGTTTTTTTCTTTGTGTAGTTTTATTAATTTTTAGAGGAAAAATAAGAAGAAAGTGCAAAACAAATGTTTCTATTTTAATCCTACTGGAAAATATATGTGATTGCCAGCCCTGCCAATGTATTCTCCTTCTACTGGCTCCTTGTAGAGCCACCTTAAGAAGCAATAACTAGACTAATTGTTTTCTGTATGACTCTGTATGACAATACTTCCAAATAAGCCATACCCTGTTTTTTTGTACTTTAATGAACTTTAACATTTAATTTGCTAATTGATGCCTGTAAAGTCTAAGATGTAGCTCTTTGTCAGGCGTTGTGTGGAGGCGAGGAAGAAGGAACCCAAACGCAGGACTCACAGGTAGGTGAAGACTGGTGGATGTTTATTATAAGGAGTGGAGGAACAGAGGGTGAACGGACACTGACTGGCTGGAACACTGAATGGCTGACTGACTGAGAGAACACGGGGAGGACAACATCACACGAACATCATCAATGACACGACAAAGAACGAATGGAAACAGAAGACCTAAATACACAGACTGATGAGGATGATAATGAGAGACCGGTGAGTACACAGCTGAACATAATCTGGCTAATGGCACGAGACGAGGTGACAGGAACAAACAGGAAGTGACGAAATAAACTGAACGTGAACAAAACGGAAAGCACTGGGTCACCGACCCAGGAACCCTGACAGTACCCCCCCCTTCAAAGGACGGCACCCGACGGCCAAAAGGGAAAAAGACCAGAACAGGGCGGGCGGAGGGGGCCCAGGACGGAGGGACGGAGCCCACAGAGAGACAAACAGTTCAGGCGGGCGGCCGCGTGGCCGGCGGCCGAGACGAGACAGTTCAGGCGGGCGGCCGCGTGGCCGGCGGCCGAGACGAGACAGTTCAGGCGGGCGGCCGCGTGGCCGGCGGCCGAGACGAGACAGATCAGGCGGGCGGCCGCGTGGCCGGCGGCCGCTGAGCTGGTCCGGTGGGCGGCCGCGAGGAAGGCGGCGGCGGCCGCTGAGCTGGTCCGGTGGGCGGCCGCGAGGAAGGCGGCGGCGGCCGCTCAGCTGGTCCGGTGGGCGGCCGCGAGGAAGGCGGCGGCGGCCCCTGAGCTGGTCCGGTGGGCGGCCGCGAGGAAGGCGGCGGCGGCCCCTGAGCTGGTCCGGTGGGCGGCCGCGAGGAAGGCGGCGGCGGCCGCTGAGCTGGTCCGGTGGGCGGCCGCGCCGGCGATGACGTCCAGAACGTGGCTGGGGCAACGGTGCGGCAGCCGCAGGACCAGGCGAAGCGGAGGCTGGCGACGCGGCAGCCGCCGGACCAGGCGAAGCGGAGGCTGGCGACGCGGCTGAGGCCGGACCCGGCGAAGCTGAAGCTGGCGACGAGGCTGAGGCCGGACCCGGCGAAGCTGAAGCTGAAGCTGAGGCTGAGTCCGGACCAGGCGAAGAAGAAGCTGACGCTGAAGCTGGGTCTGAGGCTGGACCAGGCGAAGCAGACGCTGAAGCTGGGTCTGAGGCTGGACCAGGCGAAGCAGAAGCTGAAGCTGAAGCTGAGTCCGGCCCAGGCGAAGCAGACGCTGAAGCTGAAGCTGAGTCCGGACCAGGCGAAGCAGACGCTGAAGCTGAAGCTGAGTCCGGACCAGGCGAAGAAGAAGCTGACGCTGAAGCTGGGTCTGAGGCTGGACCAGGCGAAGCAGACGCTGAAGCTGGGTCTGAGGCTGGACCAGGCGAAGCAGACGCTGAAGCTGAGTCTGAGGCTGGACCAGGTGACGGCACGGGAGCCGGGGGTGACGGAGCCACAGCTTTAGGGCCAGCGGGCGCGGAAGCCCCTGGCGGGAGAGCGGCCGGGCCAGCGGGCGCGGAGGCCCCTGGCGGGAGAGCGGCCGGGCCAGCGGGCGCGGAGGCCCCTGGCGGGAGAGCGGCCGGGCCAGCGGGCGCGGAGGCCCCTGGCGGGAGAGCGGCCGGGCCAGCGGGCGCGGAGGCCCCTGGCTGGCGAGCAGGAGGGCTCACAGCTGGCTCTGGGTGCTGTGGCTGCAGGTCCGGGAACTGGACTGACTGGACGGGAGGCGACTGGACTGACTGGACGGGAGGCGACTGGACTACAGAGGACTGGAGGACGGGAGGAGACTGGACTACAGAGGACTGGAGGACGGGAGGAGACTGGACTACAGAGGACTGGAGGACGGGAGGAGACTGGACTACAGAGGACTGGAGGACGGGAGGAGACTGGACTACAGAGGACGGGAGGACGGGAGGAGACTGGACTACAGAGGACGGGAGGACGGGAGGAGACTGGACTACAGGGGACGGGAGGACGGGAGGAGACTGGACTACAGGGGACGGGAGGACGGGAGGAGACTGGACTACAGGGGACGGGAGGACGGGAGGAGACTGGACTACAGGGGACTGGAGGACGGGAGGAGACTGGACTACAGGGGACTGGAGGGAAGGCTGAAGAGCAGGTGAGGGAACTGACTGGAGTGGAAGCTGAACAGCAGGTGAGGGAACTGACTGGAGTGAAGGCTGAACAGCAGGTGAGGGAACTGACTGGAGTGGGAAAGCTAAGGGATGAACAGAGGTTGGCGACGCTGATGGTTGAGCTAATGACAGAGTTACCGAGGGGGATAAGATTGCGGCCTGGGCTAATAAGGCTGGTGCCTGAGCAGGGGACACTTCAGCTAGCCTAACCAGGGACAGTGCGAGGGCGTGAAAGGTAGGATCAGGAGGTGGATGAAGAGGTGAAGTAGTAGTTGGGCCGGTTAGCTCTTCCAAGCCTCCAGGGAGGTCAGGCTGGGTTGAGGCTGCCCTCAGCCTGGGCGCTGGGACAGGCACGGGAGGTGGCTGGACACCAGTCACCCCCACCCGGGAAACAAGAGTGGATGTGGAGGTAGACTGCGTCGCAGCTGCCTTCCTCCTGGGAGCTGGCACCGGTGTGGGAGCTGGTACTGGTGTGGGTGTAGGCCGGGCCCTAGTCATCTGAGGTGATGAAGTGGCTGAAGAGGAAGGCCAGATCTGGGCTGCCGTGCTGGTGGGGAATGGCTGAGTGACGGGTGTGGAAATGGTGACCGGGTGTGTGCTACTGGCAGGTTTATCAGCGTTCGGTCTGTTTCTTCTGCCACCACGATTTACAGTCTTTGCGGGAGCACAGCAGAAAAACTCTTCCCAGCCTACATCATCCAGGAGGGAATCTCCCCATGAATCGGAGTAGAGTCCCTTAGTTAATCTGGGTGAAGTGTCAAATGAGGAGGGTGGAAAACAATTACCGGAACTCACCACCGGGAGTTGTTGACAATAGTCCGTGTTATGGCGGCGTGTGCGCCGCTTTCTCCGGGAAGAGGAAGCGGCCGGGGTGAACAGCTGAGCCTCTGGCGCGGTAGCCTCCATTGAGCCGAGGTGGGAGGCGTAGCCGCGGTGTCGTGGCGAAGGTGGAGGTCCGGCGAATGAGGCGGCGGGTGTGTGAACGAGGAGCGGAGCGGCGAGAGAGGGAGCGGCCGAAACGCGGCATGAAACGTCCGCTCTCCGCGGCAAATGCTCCGGGGCAGGTGAGGCAGCAGGTGGGGGAACGCGGCGTCTCCGAGGCCCGCCCAGAGCCAGGCGAGTCCCCTCGAAGACGTGCTCTCTCTCCGCGAAGAGCCGCTGTTTTCCCCTGACCAACTCTGCCCAACGGTAAAGCGCTGCCACCTGCCGCTCGTTGAGGTCCGAGTCCGCTGGGTCCCAATCGTGTCTTCGTGGCACGGGTCGTGTCATTCTGTCAGGCGTTGTGTGGAGGCGAGGAAGAAGGAACCCAAACGCAGGACTCACAGGTAGGTGAAGACTGGTGGATGTTTATTATAAGGAGTGGAGGAACAGAGGGTGAACGGACACTGACTGGCTGGAACACTGAATGGCTGGCTGACTGAGAGAACACGGGGAGGACAACATCACACGAACATCATCAATGACACGACAAAGAACGAATGGAAACAGAAGACCTAAATACACAGACTGATGAGGATGATAATGAGAGACCGGTGAGTACACAGCTGAACATAATCTGGCTAATGGCACGAGACGAGGTGACAGGAACAAACAGGAAGTGACGAAATAAACTGAACGTGAACAAAACGGAAAGCACTGGGTCACCGACCCAGGAACCCTGACACTCTTGTTATTTTATTTGATTCTTTTTTCTTTTTGGTCAGACCTTGGGGTGACTTTCCTGGGACATGCACTCCTGGCAAGCCTAAAAGATGCCTTGAATGCTTTTCCATTGTAAATAATCTTCCCCACTATAGAATGATGGAGCTTAAATTGTTTGAAATGGCCATGTAACCCTTCCGGATATTGATGAGCATCAACAGCTGCTTCTCTGAAATCGTCCCTGATGTCTTTCCTCCTCTTCATTGTTTTAACACAAACCTGATTGCTCCAGACCTGCAAACTGCAAAAACTCCTGCTTTTACAGAGGCATTAACACTTGCTGATGATGAGTTGATGAAGTACATTTGATTAGCAGCACGTGGCTGATTAGCAGTAAGGATGTACTTAGATTTTCACACACACTACTTCTGCATTTTGGCTCAATGTTTGTATTAATAAATAATGGCGCAGTTTGGTGTGTTATATTTGGTTGTATTTACCTCATTTTAAATGATTATTTTCATTATGGCTTGAAATGAGAGAGGGTGCACTTTCTTTTTACTATGACGGTAGCAAGATGGCTTGAGAGCATGAGCTTTATAGTGGAAGAGTGGGGAGGGTTAGTACAGTGACTAGTTTGCATATGCCTGTCTCTTAAAAATAAAGCAAAGATTAAGAGTTACATTGAAGGTATTGTAAGGTTGGAAATAAAACGATGAGGGCATTTATGTTTTGGGGATATTTCTTAATGCAAGGAGAATTTCTTGATGTTTCCTTCCAGGATGGGTTTCCCTCAGACTAGTACTTGATTCAAAATTAGAATCAGTTGGCCCACTACAAAGTCTTTCACTGGGTGTGTTACTCTTGTTTCCCAGGGTGGCAGTTAGCTGTTTGGAGAGGCAGGTGTTAGATCATGTGGTAGGATGGTTGACATCTTGTCTAATGCTGCTTGGCTTGCTCGGAATTCAGAAAACTGGCCCTAATTGTTTGTCAGCTCATTGGCCACTATTTTCTCAACTACTTACTCAGAGTTTATTTTAATAGCTGGCAATGGTGTTGTGTGGGCTAAAAGAAATACTGTCATGTCTAAGTTTACTTAAACAGCACTGAGAACTATCTGTGCTTAATGGACTGACATTTATTAAAAGCATGCAACCCCATATACTTTCCTGTTTGGAACGACATTAAGTAGATTTCCTCTGCGGCTTGAGCAGTCGTTTGGACTGTTACTAATGTGAGATGACAGGTAAACTTGTGACTCTCTCCCGCATCGCAGCGACCGCTACTGAGAGTCTGTGTGTTTGTGGCGCTGTAGGGGAGTAGCCAGCAGTGTGTCCATGCAATAATCAGGTCGTAAACTCCATTAAACTGTGTTTTCTCTGGAAGACTTTGGGAGGGGACCAAGGAAAAGCAGGAAGGTGGGTGAGAAGGAAAGAGGCAGTAAAAGCTTGGTTAGCTCTGTCCGCTCTCCTTCAGTCAGCACAGGGGAACAGAGCAAAGCCTGAGGAAAGAGGAGAACATAAAACACGGGGGAAGTCAAACAGGTTGGCAAAGAGTGCGAGAGCAGCAGGACAAAAGAAATATATGGTTTCTCTGGGGTTTGGAAGTATTTGTAAAAATGTTTTATAGAATGTTACAGCCTTCTGTGGCGGCAGATGGCTGGAGTTTGACACATGTGACAATAAATAAAAATTAATAGGCTGACTGGGGTTCGGGTGTGGGGGGATGGTGGTGGTCTGTCCTCCAGTCACAGCCCTGCATAATCTCAGTCATCACTTGTCTCTAGTTTGTCAGTAGCAGCAGACACATGTGGCGCACTGAAACACACACACCCTGCTGACTTCAGAGGTCATCCTGAAGGGGGGCGTGTAGAGGAGGGTGGGGTTGATGATATCTGTGTGTGTGTGTGTGTGTGTGTGTGTGTGTGTGTAGGTGTGTGTGTGTGTGTGTGTGTGTGTGTGCGTGCGCCTAATGTTGCAATGTAAATGGTCAACTCTGTCAGGTTATGCAGTGGTCACAGCAACTGTTGTGATGAAAGCACAACTTAATTAGATACCAAACAATCACAGGCACAGGACCACTCAGACCAAATAACTAGAGGTGTGTGTGTGTGTGTGTGTGTGTGTGTGTGTGTGTGTGTGTGTGTGTGTGTGTGTGTGTGTGTGTGTGTGTGTGTGTGTTCTTTCTGGAGTTTTACTTGTAACAGGACCCAGTAATGAAGCTCTTGAGAGCTTCCTGTTTTGACTCTGAGCTGCTGTGGAAGTTCAAACACTTGTTCCCAACAAAAGTAACCCAAACAACAGTTCGACAACAGCCTCGACTGTGTTTTAGCACATCTGTTTATTTTAAGTCTATAGCATGCTTTTACTTTAAAAATAGTTCCAGTAGCGTCATTAAGCTGATATACATAATTTGGTCAATTTCAGACTGATGTATACTGATCTACATACTGATTGTTTATATTTATAGTGCAGAACTCATACTGTACTTGTAACAGTGTTTTATCACTGTAAGCCAGCTACTTCTACTCAGTAAAGGACCTACTTGTTTCACATGACTCGTGAATACATTGATGCGTGAGTTCGTAGTACTCGCAGGTTGGATCACTACGATCATTTAACTCAGCTTTCAGTCTGATCCCAGCTGCACACTCAAAAAATGTACTGGCTGCATCTTACTACTGAGCTGACAAAATCTGCTTAAAGACAAGCTATACAGTTCTGTGCAAAAGTCTTGAGCCACCCTTCATTTCTTTATATTTTGGGAAAATGGGAAATAGATGTATTGTTTTATTAAAACACTTACAAGCATGCATGGGAACACGTATTTCTCATATTTCTGGACAGGCATGAAGTTTTTGGTAAAGGTACACATAAAGATACACATTAAATTAGCATGTTTCTTGTCTATTCAAGCACATGTATTGTTATTTAAGCTCTGGAAAGGAACAGACAGAGCAGCATTAAGATGTTTTTACCCAGAACAGAAAACAGTGATTTTTTTTAAATGATTTTTTAAACCAGATAATTAAATGAATGTACTTTTGTGAGTGATATCAAGAATGGCTTTGCAGATCTATGTTGTTCTCTGCTGACAACTGTTAAAGGAAATTTATCTTGAAAGATGCAATCACAGACTAAGGGAGGCGATTATAAACATTTACAGCTGTTGACATCTCAACATTACCGCTTTTAAATAATTGAAATCAAACAGCATGTGATTCATTCTTTGTCTGAGTTTTCTTTTCTTTTTTTGAAAAGCAATTAAGATTTTAAAAAGATTGATTTTTGCATCTCCAGCCACCCCCCATACCTGCCATCCCCCACTGTAACATACACTTAACATACACGAATAAATGTGCAAACACTCACACTCACACACACACTCCCTCGTGAGATCTCACACTGAATGTTTGAAGCTGTAGAGATTGTCAGGATGCATTTTTGCCAGAAAGCCCATGGGCCTCATTTTCATGTTTAAGAATAAGGAGGTGCTTTCACATGTTTCATGTGGCATAGGAGAGAGGGTGATGTAGGAAAATAAATAAATAAATAGAGCTGAAGAGAAGCTGTAGCTGTAGAGACTTTTAGATCTCATGTTAACAAAAATAAAGTGTACAACTCTGAAACACATTTTGTTAGCAGAAACAGAAATTATATACAGTAGCAAAGAAGTGTGAATATCCCTTTAAAGCCTGAACCATGAAATTATTGGCATAAAACTCGATTTTGGGGGGGAAATGGAGAGTTTATTGAACCATCGGACAAATTTGTCTAAAAATTATTTAAAATTTGAATTTCCATACATTATTATGAATATTTGCTACGCCAGCATTTTAAAAAATGCTTGAAATTTCCTGTGCAATTCATTTAGGTTTTTTAGGGGTAAAAATACATCGATAAGTCTCAAAAACTTAAAACAAAAAAAACCTTAATGTATCAAATATGATAAACTCGACATTAAGGGGTTAACAGACATCTTCAGCAGCAAAGTTAGATGGTTAAGAAATTAAATATATCAGATCAACTGAACCCTAAAGTGCAAAACAAAAGAAAGGAGGTGGCTCTCTTATATTGCAATACATGATCATGTTTGTTTATATTCTTATTATGCATTTTAACACCTGAAAGCCTGGACCAAAAGTTTATCACATTTAACTAAAGAGGAATGTGTCTTGATTCAAACAGATGTAAGCTATGAAAATCTTCCACAACAAGAAGCTTCCTGGTTCAAACCATAGATGACGTCTTTTTCTCTGTGCCTGCATGCGTTTTCTCTGCCAATGCCCCCTACAGTCCAAAGAAAAGGTAGATAAAGTGCTTATAGAAGAAAGTGCTGTAAGTATGGTTAAGACTTTGAATGTTCAGTAAACCTAGAAAAGTACTATATAAATGTGAGAACATTACTTTATTACACAAACTGACATAAGTAGTAATCCTTTTTGTCGTTCTCTGTGTATTTGGAGAGTGGGAGCGAAGAAGAATTTAGCGACTCTCTGCACTCTTATGCACAAAAAACAAAACATTAAACATTTGAAATATTTCATTTTTTCTGCTTCCTGTGAGTTAAAAATGGTTGTACCTAACTAACTAAAAAATCAATGACCATGGAAATTCTCTGTATAAAGGTTTTTTAAGGACTGCACATCTAATTAAGTCCATTCAATATACTGTATATATTGGCAGTGGTTACACATAAAAACACACACACAGAGCTGCACACAAATACTGCCGTGAGCATTCAGCTGCAAGGAGGCCCTAACTCTTCATTAGGGAGAGTTCCGAAAAAATGATGGTATAATCAGCAGAATTAGTTAAATTCACTGTGTCTCCCGCACCACCGCCACCACCACCCCAGACAGGCTCACGTGGGTGGCAGCACCAATTGTTGTCGCTGTGGTTAATGTACCTGAGGTTAACACAACACTGTAAATTACTACAGCATGTACTGTTTATAACATAACATGAACTAAATGTGTGTATGTGTGTGTGTGTCTGTTTGACCATGTGTCACATTGCACTGCATGTCCATGTTTGTGCGCTGTTCTAATTGAGCAGCCGTTGTGTGTAACGGCTGTGACGTTTATCAGGGTGGTAAGGTCAGGTATGATAACGATCTGGGTTGCCAGGTTTGGTCTCGGGGTTGCAGAACGTGGTCTTGTGTCGAGAGCCCCTCCTGCAATGCATTATGAAGCCTGTAATGAGTGACAAAACAACTTAATAGAGCAGCAGAGGGGGGGGGGTTGCTTTTTCTGGTTCATTCCCAGAGTACTGAATGTCTGTTATTTATCGTCGCTCAAGTCTGAGAGCCTCTCAATTTATTTATAAAGTTGGATTAGAGGCAGAAGCAGACCAGCCTTAAGCAGCTATTTTGGTAAAATGTGTATACAAGAACGCTTCACTGAACATGGACTTTAAGATTAATTAAACTCTGTGACTAGTGAAGGCTTTTGTACTTAGTTTACCTTAAATGAACTTTTAAAAAGTTATAGATTTGTGTTGTTGACCGATAGCAAAGCATTATGTCAGACAGATGTTATGTCTTGTGTCCTAGGGTATTTAAAAGTAGAATGGGAGGCAGAGCCTTCAGCTTTCAGGCCCCTCTTCTGTGGAGCCAGCTCCCAGTTTTGATTTGGGAGACACACACCCTCTCTACTTTTAAGATTAGGCTTAAAACTTTAGGACTGGATCACCTGATCATCCCTCAGTTATGTTGCAGTAAGCCTAGGCTGCTGGGACATTCCCATCATGCATCACTGTTTCTTCTTCACTCATCTCTTTTCAGTACACAACTGCATTTAATCATTATTAATCTCTGGCTTCTTCTTCTACTCTTGCCCCATCTTCTTTCCATCCATCACAGCAGATGGCTGCCCCTCCCTTCCTGCTAAAAGGGAGTTTTTCTTTCCCACTGTCACCAAGTCATTGCTCATAGGTGGTTGTCTTTCTCTGTGTTATTGTACGGTCTTTACCTTACAATATAAAGTTTGGTGCTATATAAATAAAAATGAATTGAACTGAACTAAAAGTGCTCACCATGAATGGAAAATGACGAGTTTAAGACTGTATCAAACCTCCCCTGAATCAATCTTGGTCTTGACATTTCAACAGGCTTTGTTGAGATTAGGAAAAATGGGGATTACAGAATATCAGATAACCTAGTATCTGGGTGGTTTAGCATAGACCGCATGGGCAAAAATGTTCACAGACCCAGAGTTTGCTTTCCCAAGTGGCTGACCAGACGTTTGCTGTATATTGTTCTTCTACTCTCTATTCCAGGCAAAATGCTTTTATTCATGTTTTTTGTTTTGTTTTCATCTCTATATCAGCTTTAATTTGATAAAGGCAGAGCATAAAAGAGAGGGGATTTCATTTGGTTTACAGAATATATATGATATAAAGATGGATGTAGCTCTTGAGCCTGAAACGTGAAATTTTTCAGGTTCAAAACTCCAAGTAGACAACAGCGAAAAGACCACTTCACAGGAGTACGTCCATCTTTTATACTGTCTATGGTTTAGCTCAGCACCACACTTGATCATTCTGTTTGGCTATAGTTTGTCAAACAAACTGGTGTCAGACTACCAGTCTTAAGCCCTTTTTTTCCTCCCAGTATGCTGTGTAAACATACCAAAACAACACAGACAAACAGGGGTTTAAACACAGCAGTCTAATGGTTTCCATAATGTGTTCAGCATTCAGTGGCCTGAAGGGAAGAATGGGTAAGCCTTACTCTTGAACTTGCAGAGTGCCTTGATGCTAAGATCAGGTCCTGGGCAAATCTTAAGGGCAGCTGCAGCCATTCATTTGTGGCCACCCAGGACAAGCCTTTGCATGTAAGTGTATGTGTGTATGTTTGTGTCTGTCTGTGTGTCTGTGTGTGTGTGTTATTGAGTGAGAAGGCAGGACAGCTGCAGAGGTCTATTCATAGTGCACTAAGACTGATGTCTCCTCCGTGCTCTGAAAACCTACCATCCCTCCATCATCTTGACTTATTTCTGTCAGTTCTACCATCACTGTTCTTTTACAGCTTTTGCAACTATCACATCATCTGCAGGGAGGATGTAACACACCTGTGAACAGGGCAAAGCTGCGATGGATGTTTTTTTTTTCTATCAAAGCTGCTCGCATCACGCAGATATGCACAAGGCGTCCACAGGAGTTCATACTGAGAGTCAGAGCTCTTTTGAGCCAACCATCCCTTTAACGTTAACTAGTGATGACTTCATGAACTTCTTCACAAATAAAATTTTTATCATTAGAGAAAAAATTACCAATAATCATCCCACAGATGTAATATTATCTACAGCTACTCTTAGTTCCATTGATGTTAAGTTAGACTCTTTTTCTCCAATCGATCTTTCTGAGTTAACTTCAATAATTACTTCCTCCAAACCATCAACGTGTCTTTTAGACCCCATTCCTACAAAACTGCTCAAAGAAGTCCTGCCATTGATTAATTCTTCGATCTTATATATGATCAACCTATCTCTAATAATCGGCTATGTACCACAGGCCTTCAAGGTGGCTGCAGTTAAACCTTTACTCAAAAAGCCATCTCTAGACCCAGCAGTCTTAGCTAATTATAGGCCAATCACCAACCTTCCTTTCATATCAAAAATCCTTGAAAGAGTAGTTGTCAAACAGCTAACAGATCATCTGCAGAGGAATGGTTTATTTGAAGAGTTTCAGTCAGGTTTCAGAGTTCATCACAGCACAGAAACAGCTTTAGTGAAGGTTACAAATGATCTTCTTATGGCCTCTGACAGTGGACTCATCTCTGTGCTTGTCCTTCTTGACCTTAGTGCAGCATTCGATACTGTTGACCATAATATTCTATTAGAGCGATTAGAACATGCTGTAGGTATTACAGGTACTGCACTGCAGTGGTTTGTATCATATCTATCTAATCGACTCCAATTTGTGCATGTAAATGGAGAGTCCTCTTCACACACTGAGGTTAATTATGGAGTTCCACAGGGTTCAGTGCTAGGACCAATTCTGTTTACATTATACATGCTTCCCCTAGGCAGCATCATTAGAAGACATAGCATACATTTTCACTGCTATGCAGATGACACCCAGCTCTATCTGTCCATAAAGCCAGATAACACACACCAATTAGTTAAACTGCAGGAATGTCTTAAAGACATAAAGACTTGGATGGCCACTAACTTTCTGCTTCTTAACTCAGATAAAACTGAGGTCATTGTACTCGGCGCTGAAAAGCTTAGAAATATGGTATCTAACCAGATTCTTACTCTGGATGGCATTACCTTGGCCTCCAGTAACACTGTGAGGAACCTTGGAGTCATTTTTGACCAGGATATGTCCTTCAACGCACATATTAAACAAATATGTAAGACTGCGTTCTTCCATTTGCGCAACATCTCTAAAATTAGAAATATCCTGTCTCAGAGTGATGCTGAAAAACTAGTTCATGCATTTATTACTTCCAGGCTGGACTACTGCAATTCATTATTATCAGGATGTCCAAAAAACTCACTGAAAAGCCTTCAGTTAATCCAAAATGCTGCAGCAAGAGTACTGACAGGGACTAGAAAGAGAGAGCATATTTCTCCTGTTTTGGCTTCCCTTCATTGGCTTCCTGTTAAATCCAGAATTGAATTCAAAATCCTGCTCCTCACATACAAGGTCTTAAATAATCAGGCCCCATCTTATCTTAATGACCTTGTAGTACCATATTACCCTATTAGAGCACTTCGCTCCCACTCTGCAGGCCTACTTGTTGTTCCTAGAGTATTTAAAAGTAGAATGGGAGGGAGAGCCTTCAGTTTTCAGGCCCCTCTTCTGTGGAACCAGCTTCCAGTTTGGATTCGGGAGACAGACACTATCTCTACTTTTAAGATTAGGCTTAAAACTTTCCTTTTTGCTAAAGCATATAGTTAGGGCTGGACCAGGTGACCCTGAATCCTCCCTTAGTTATGCTGCAATAGATGTAGGCTGCCGGGGGATTCCCATGATGCATTGAGTTTTTCCTTTCCAGTCACCTTTCTCACTCACTATGTGTTAATAGACCTCTCTGTATTGAATCATATCTGTTATTAATCTCTGTCTCTCTTCCACAGCATGTCTTTTATCCTGTCTTCCTTCTCTCACCCCAACCGGTCGCAGCAGATGGCCGCCCCTCCCTGAGCCTGGTTCTGCCGGAGGTTTCTTCCTGTTAAAAGGGAGTTTTTCCTTCCCACTGTCGCCAAAGTGCTTGCTCATAGGGGGTCATATGATTGTTGGGCTTTTCTCTGTATCTATGAAGCGCCTTGAGGCGACATTTGTTGTGATTTGGCGCTATATAAATAAAATTGAATTGAATTGAATAGAGGCACAGAGGTTTTGATGAGAGTGGCACACAAGCATTTTGCTCTTTAAAAGAAGACCTGGCATTTAATATTACATCGGCACCGACACGACAAGGTATCTCACAAACATAAGTGACAGATTTTTTAAATCCAGGGTTACACAGTGAACCAAATACAGAGGACCAAGTCCTTTTTTGTTTTGCATCAGCCCTTTACACCGCAGTTAATTTTATTTTTCATGACAATGCCATGAGATTGTGAAATGCAAAAACATCAATAACAAAGTTCACTTGTGTTGTCTCTCTTGTGTTTTACCCCAAACAAGTCCAACAGACACACCACCAAATTTGGAAAAGAAATACTCCCTTGTCTGCTCCATCTGTCGTCCCAAGCTACATTTGATGGTCCTCAAGGGAAATTTGCCTGTAAATGCTGACAGGGGAGTGGCTTCTCTGTACTCTATATATCTATCTATCTGTCTGTCTATCGTACCTGGTTCTAAGTTCATCTTCCCACACCCTGTTTTCTTGTCCTCCAAATGGTCTATAAGTCCATAACTGTTAATACAGTTATTAGCCTCAACACAAACTTACTGAACAAAATGCACACACATACACACATATAGACACAAACAAACCACAACTGGCCCAGCAGAAGCACATTTAACCAAGACGCCTCAAGGGACAGCCAGAAGGTAGCCGGAGGGTAGAAAATAGAGCGAGAATGAGGTGGAGGGAAGAAAGAAAAGTGCAAACATCTAAGGTCACATACCTCGTGGTGCAGCTAGCTTCCCTCTTTGATTAAAATTGATTTGAAGCTTTGTACCTACAATTATTAGCATTAAAGAGACTCTGTGTACGTGGGAGTATTTGTGCATGCCAGCATTTCTTGACTTAACTCTGACAGACATCGTCTTGTTCGTGTAAGCCGCATTCTTCCATATTTGGGCATCATTCCCATTTCCTGTTATGAATATGTATGTAAGGCGCTGGAATCTACCATAAACAGACCACAGAAGGCCTCTAACACACACACACACACACACCTGAATACCAAGTAGAGCTGATTGATGTATATAACCCACATCAGTAGCTAAAAACTCAAATATACTTAAATATGTTATATATAAGATATATAAGGAAAGGTTAAAGCAATGATCATTGTCTGCTTGATTAATAAATAAAGTACCACCAGGTTGGTCAAAGTTAATTGTGTAACTTCCACAGAAACACATAAATTTACCAGATAGTATACCTTTGTTGCTATACTGACTATAACCAACATGTAGCTAGAGTCCTGGAATATAAGTGAAATGATGAAGATGGCTGTGTTTTGTCCTAACTAAAAGATAAATAGTGTCAGTCTTTTCATGCAGCTTTCACAACAATTGCCTTTACCGCTGTTAACGTAGAAGTACAAAAATAACTGTCTACAGCTTCAAAAGTTTGAATTTACTGTGGGAAAAGAACAAGAATGTGATGGAAAACTGTGAAAACTGTGCACAGGCCAGAAACAACTCTCCACTGCTGAAAACACACTATCAAATCTCTCCAAGCTCTTCCAACAGCAACATGCTAACACTGAACTAGCAGTAAAAAACACTTGAACGCACACAGGCTTGTAGCATCATACATTTCTACCAGTACCTCTTTCTGTCGCAGATTCTTCACCACACATTTTTTTGTGAACTTTGTTGTTAGCCTTGTTGTAGCATTCACTACTGAAGAAGGATCTTGTGCATGTTCTCCTTCTTAGAATGTGGGAATATTTATGTTGTATCCCCTAAACATCTACCAGGTCAGGGCTGGGTCTTGTTTTAGCTACATGCTAAAGATGCAGATTTTTGAGAAACTAGACAATGCAGCTAGCTGCTGACTTTAAAGTTCTTTGAAAGTAGTGGGAACCCTTAACCCTGACCCTAGATGGGTTGAACTGGTGAATGTTAAGAGGTTAAGCGATCCACTTATGGTTATTTTACTTGTTTTGTTTAAAGCTAGTATAGGAAATAGTATACTAGCTTTACAGTAGCTAAAGTTCTCTCTGGCTAAGAAAGAAAATCAGTGGACTTTTTAATAATGCTACATTCACACTAAGGACAATGGTAATGATGATCACAGCACAACTCTGATGATTGAAACAGTGTACAATGAACTTACAATCTGGTTGTATTTAACACAGAGAGCAGGTGTGCAACCACTTGCAGTCAACAGTCAACTTTGATGCATGGCTATAAAACAGCTGTTAAAGTCAGTCCATATTAGTTTGCAACTGAATGGGGTAAAGTTGGCAATTACACACAATGTGTTTGTGACAATATAACAATTAACTGTGATAAATCAGCAAAAGCTTCAAATCTGTTGTGTCTACATACAGAAACATTTACGTCACAAGACTACTGAAGAACATTGATTTTGCCAAATGACAGAGGTGCTCGGTAATCTTTTATATAAACATACAACAAGAACACAACCAGTTGGCAACCAGCTGAGAGGAGTCCACTATTGCAAAGAGATGCATCAGAGATGGGTTGTGCTCATCGGTGCAGACTGACTCAGACTGATTGCAACATGTTAACATTTTTCTGCCTTTAGAAATTAGATGCTAACAGTCACCAGTTTTTCTGAGAATGACAAGTCAGCCTAAGTTTGTTTGGAGGCAGGTTACCTCCTTACATGAAGTAACTATTTGACCAGATGAAGTGGCATGAATGCTATTAGAGTTTCTTGTCAGTTGTAAGAGTCACAGACTGAGCTGTCTGCAGACACCGGTATAATTTTATTGCCTCTCTCTGTGCAATGTCCTCGATTACACTTAATGTCCAAACATTCTGCACATTGTTGTTTGTTTTGGTTTTTTGGTCGGGGTTTTTGCAGATGATTGCAGACTTCAGAATCAAATCATTACATCATTACATTGAGACAATGCTTGTGTTTCCAATTAGCTCTGTATCTTAGCCTTTTAGGTAAGACTGCAGAGCTGTGCAGCAGCTATAAACACCTATTGTGAAACAAGAGCGCACAGGACACAATCTGAGTGAGAAAAAGTTGCAAACACCTCTGACACGTTAAGACAATCGGGGGGGTGAGGTGAGTATCCACAGTTTTTCCTTATTAGCGTCACAACATTTAACCTCAGCACAGTATCGCACTGCTGGAAACAGATGTGCACCACACTGACATACAGACAAAAACCTCACTTTAAATAACGTGCATATTACACACACAGACATATTCACTCTGTGCTGCTGCTACACTGTGATGTGTGACAATGATGTGGAGCATCATTACACAGAGACAAAGCAAACTATTTTTGTTCAGCAAAAACAAAACAGGATTCAACACTTTGTAGCATTCTGTTTGCAGACAAAGTATAAACAAGCAGTATAATTATGGGCTCATTTCGAGACAAACACCCATCGTATTGTGTGTGTGTGTGTGTGTGTGTGTGTGTGTGTGTGTGTGTGTGTGTGTGTGTGTGTGTGTGTGTGTGTGTGTGTGCACATGTGTGTAAATCTGTGCAAACACAACTACGTTCTCTATCAGGGATGAGATGAGAGGAAAAGGATAAAAGATATCTCTGTCTTACTTGGCAGATGACAAATAAATGATGGCACGCACACGCATCGATACACACCTACGCCCATGTATACGCACGTGTAACAATCTCACACGGGCACACACACACGCACCACACAAATTTGTTTGAAAAGTGACAGAAGTCTCACACTGTCATTACACTGCTTATGGCTGTCATTTTATTGTTTCTCATCAGTACATCACACAGGCAAAAAAAAGTGCTCACACATACATGTGCAAACACACACACGCACGCACACACACTGCTACCATACTAAGCTGACAAAATCACTTTAACACAAACAGTGTGCGTGCACAACCTGGGAGTTACAAAACCTCTTGCACTGCTACAAAACAAACTGCCTTTTTAGCTGTGATGAAGCTCTAACAGCAAGTGCTAATGAATACAAACACACATATGGTGGATAAAAGGATGTATGTTCATATGGGGTAATATTAGCATCAGAAACTGTCAGTTCTGTTCTCTCGAGGGAAAGCAACACCACACGTATAAATATGATGGGTTTTTAGTGTAAATATCATATAGCATCCAACACCCCTCATATGTCACAAACGTTTAAATGCATGAACAAAATGTGGTTGTGGGCAGAGACGACTACGGTCTGGAACAGAATAAAGAATAAATAAATCAAAGGCCAATCAACATCTCAAGACTAATTACTGCTTTAACTTATTTTCCTTGAGCTAATATTGCTGGTGAATTAGCAGCAAATCACCTCAAAATGTGTTTGGAGCAGTCACAGTATAAACAAGAGTGATTATCTTTTGATTAAAACCATCACAAACTTCCCCGAAGCGCCTGTTGCTACAGAACTGGCTCTAAAACAATGCTTTTCAGATTTCTTTTATGACTTCTGACCCCTCGGTTGCAACATGTAAAATCCATTTCTCACTGAATCACGAAGAGGTCGGCTCTTTTTTGGCTCAAATTTTCTCTTAAGTAATTCTACCCTTTTTAGCTCAAGGGGGGCGCCAAAGGAAAACTGTGTTATTTTCGCCTTTGTTTGTGCAAACTACCAAACTACATTGTTGCATTTTTCATTATGACAACAAGGGTAGAAAATAGGTCAAACCGAGACCTATGTCACTCTTTAGCGCTGCGTCTATTGAGATTTCCAGCTGCTGGAAAGATCACATCAAGCTGCTTTAAAATATGCATAAATCATTTTGTATTCTATTACAGTGTAAAGCACTGTCTTGCACATTGAAAGAGTGCTTTGGCAGACTGAAGGGTGTGATGGACAGAGCCACACTGCCCCCTGTTGTTATTGTTGTCAAACAGAGTCATATACTGTATATAATCTAAAATAAAGAGGCTTACGGCCTTTCCTCATGAAGGTAACAAATGCTCAGCAAGAGGAGCTTTTAATGTGTCAGTGTGTTTATATTTCTCTGCAGCAATGGCAATATTTGAATCCTTCAGTAAGCTTCTAATAGGTTAATGTAATAAAATTTTTAAAGATTTTTTTTAAAAGCACACATACACGAAAATGAATGTGAACAAGTAAATAAATTCAATTCAAAGTAAAAGTACTCTTTTTGTACAAAAATGACTCATATATTATTAAGTATGGTATTTGGGCTAGTTTAGGGTACTGCTCCAACTGGATGCTGGACTGATGCTGACAAGTGAACCTGTGTTTAGGTTCACCTGTGCACCTGCTTGTTTATGTAGACATCTATTCAGCCAATCACATGACAGTGCATTTATTCAAGCAGACATGGTCGAGATCATCTTCTGGGAAGAAATGCAAGACTGCTGATCTGCTGGTATTTTCAAACACGACTATTAGCAGACAATGCTTTACTGATGCCAGAGGTCAGGCGAGAATAGTCAGACTACTTCAAGCTGATAGGATGGCGAGAGAAACTCATATAACTGCCCATTATGACCGAGGTATGCAGAGGAGCGTCTATGAATTGACAAATTCTTGAAGCAGATGGATGACAGGAGCAGAAGACCACATCGGATGCCACTCCTGTCAGTTAAGAAACAGGAAACCGAGGCTACAGTTCACACAGGATCACCAAAATGAGGAAAACTGTTACCTGCACTGAGCAGTGTTGATTTCTGCTCTTTGTTGCAAAAACAATATATTAAAAGTATGACGTGTATTTTTATTGAGCTAAATTTGAGAAGTCAACGAGTTTCATTACAGCTAATGATGTTATGCTGTTATCTGTATATGACAAAAAAGACTTGAAACGTGAGAGCTGGGTCCTCTGCTAAGGGTCCACACATGTAGGGCTATGAAGACGTTAGCTCTGTACAGAGAAGAGGGCAAAGAATTCTACAGTTTACATTTTTTATGTTTAAAATAATGGATCAGTTTGGCTTTGTTCTTTTAATCTGCTATGAAACTAAAATATATCTGAAATTCAATCAGGAGCCACTGTTATAATCTTTAGAACGTTGTGTTATTTATTAGCCTGTCATGTATTTATATTTGTTAGTGTATGTTTTTAATGTCAATGTAAACTCGAACTGTGAATTCATAGAGAAGCGAAAGGTCAAGTGGAACTGAAGTCCTTAACTCAGCAACAAATGCCTCCGAATTTCACTTAAGGACAGTATTTGAGGAACTATAATTGCTTTCCACAAACTGGTGATCTGTATAAATAGTGTTTTATCACTAACATAAAAATGCAACTGTGGCTTGTAACATTTTCATTTTAGATTTGAAGTTACTCTCCCACAAGATTGTACTGTTTGACCCTACATTTCTCAATTTTCTCTTTCTTTCTTTCTTTTGCTCTCTGTTTGTCTGGTAAATTTATCCAAACTTGGCCAGATGACTCTCTACTGGGGCAGAGAGCTTCATCAACAGAGAGGGGGGAGGGAGGGAGCAAGAGATGGATGAACGCAGAAAAGAAGAAGACAAAGTGTAGAAGAAAAATAGTAAACTCTGACAGATGAGCGACAAAAACAGAGGCCTGAATGGAGAGATTGATGGCTGGCTGCAAAAAAGATGGAGGGTAGAAGGGGAGAGATGGATAAAAACAGTTGAAGCTGGCAGCCAAAGTGAGTGAGAGGTTGAAAGAGGAGATGAAAAAGTAGAGGAAAGGTTCATCTTTCTCCCTCTCGTCCTCTCAATCCCTTCCTCTCTGTCTTTCTCTTTTGGCCTGTTGACAACTCAGTAGGAGTCAGACAACCATCTGTCTATTGGAAAGGAGTGAACACCCTTCCACCTTCTTCTTCTCCTCCTCCTCCTCCTGACTAGCCTCCTTATCTCCCTAAATTTTCTCCTTCTTTGCCTCCTCATGATGAAACTCTTCCTCTCCATTCTTACAGCGTGTGAAGGAAAGAAAACCAGACAGAGCCAACTGACAGACAGGATGCTAATACACTAATATGCTAATCCTGCTTTGCACTTGTATGCTATCTGTGCTCGAAAGAAAGTGTGTGTGCATGTGTGTTTGTGTATGTGTGTGTGGCAAGACCAAGCCCCTGGGTAATAAAACAATACAAAGAGAGCTTTAGGCCTGCTGGGCCCGCAACAGCACTTGAATACCAAATCAGCCAGCAGAGATCACTGGGGGAAAGGTGTAGAGTGTGTGTGTGTGTGTGTGTGTGAGTCTGCGTGTGCATGCATGCGTGTGTGTGTGTGTGTGTCTGTGTTTCTGAAGGAGTGAGACAGATAGCGGAAAGCAAGCAGCCTTGTTTTTCCAGTGGTGACCGTTGTTCAGTAACTCCTGCTTCTAAAAGTAGGAGAGCAACTTCGCAACAGCTCTGGGCACAGCTGGATGAATTTCTAAAAAAGAGAGGAAGATTGATGATGGGGGTGCACGAAAAGCAAACAAGAACGGTTATTTATAAAAAGACATGGAGCACCATAGAAAGGATTGTACAGTTAAAATGCTATTTCTACTAGTTTCACTTCTCTATTAGCTGACACGCGCACACATTCATATAGAAACACACCCATCGCTATTTTTTCCCTTTTTTTCACCCTTCTTTGTCGCACCCTTGTCTGTCAGCCAGCCCTTGCCTTAATGGACCATACACACAATTACTACTGATTAATCTACCACTTAGCATTTTGACCCCACTCAGGCAACACACATGCATACTCGCACCACTTAACATTCTGGCCCTGCCCTGGTATCGCTGGCTTCTCAGGTACCCAGCATGCTCTGGGGCAGCCCCGCTGAGACCACTGCTGTCTGAAGAGGATAGTAAAAGTGTTCATGTGTGTGTGAGTGTGTATGTGTGTGTGTGTGCGTGTGTGCGAGATGAGAACATGCTGGTGCCAGCCCCTGAAGGACAACCATCCAGTTCATGTCCTCAGGGAGCCTCGATGCTTTAGGAGTGGCACTACAGCGGGGTAGCACCACAGCCAAGGGGCCCACAGGGATGAATGGTGTGTGAGTGTGTGTGTGTGTGTGTGTGTGTGGAGAGGATGAGGTCTAGATCATCATCAAGGGGCCCAAAGGGAAGACGGACTGATATGTGGGACGTGGAAAAAGATAATAAATGTAATGGAGAATGAGTGAATGTGAAGCTGCCAAAGTATCACAATATCAAAGACAAATTTAGCTGCAGTCAAACGCGTCACTTATACCGTCAATAATATTAGATTTACTCGTAATGGAAGCATGAAAAAAACAAACAAAACCTGAGAAAACATTACAAGCGAGTGAAAAGCAAAATAAAAGTGGGTTCAGTGAAACTTACAATTTTATTATTTTATCATCCTCGTGATTCATTTGAATCATGCAATAATAATACTGTTCTTTTGTAGTGTTTTGTTTAGCTGCTATAGGCCAGGCTTGATATGCTTTCCTATCATAAGAGACACTTTTAAGCAATTTAAATCCAAGAAATCTGTAAGGAGCCACAGAACATATCTATATATCATAGCTTACTTATTTAAGCCACTTGTTGTATGTTTGTTGTGTCTTAATGAAGGGGATTCAGCCTATTAAGTATAAATGAGCCTGTCAGTGTAAAGTTTATATCTTTTACCATGTGTGACTAATTCACAGTGGGCCATTTATGATTATTTCATGCTTTAACTTTCCATTTCACAATAATACAATGTTTTTTATTGAACGTATAGAATCACAGAACTACAATACCTGAAACTGTTTGCTAGTTATTTACTTCAGGCCACATTAGGTGCTAGCTATGCCTTTGCAAATTAATCAAATTTGATAATAAATTTAAGACAAAAAGCAGACTAATAGGTTTAAATGTAGTGAAAGTAAACAAAAAACAGGAAAGGTTTGATTTTGTTTTGACTTCAGCAGTAGAACAGGCATTGCATTAAAACTCATAACAAATCTGTCCCCACACTGTTACATTTTCCTCCAAAACTTATGTATTTTGGATACTGACTCTGTAGACTCACCACTGGCCATTTATGTGTTTACAACCATGCTAGAAGCTGCAATAGTGATTCAGCAAAATTGAGAGGAAATTTTCATTCAGCAAGTTCAGGACCACTCAGTGTGTCTGGCTGTTGTTTGCTGCTAGGCAGGTTTTTATTTTTGCTTGTTTCAGAGTTTTTCATTAAAGATGTTTGCTTTCTGTGGCTGTTAACGGTGGACTAACAAAAGCTGAGAGGAGCTTCAGAGAATCAGGTGAGGGTTTTCTATTGGTTCATAAATATGAGTCACCCATTAACTCCTCATTTTGCCATCATTCCCGTATTATGAAAATGTATTTGCCAAACACACAAAATAGTGGAACTTTTCATCATTGCTGCAGGGTATTGTTTGTAAACTCCCAAATCTAATACTTCCACAGAGGGCACAGGAGGACTGACTTTCACAATTCCAAGACACTCCTTTATGGTAAGGTTTGTCTGCTGGTGATTTCAGAGGTGTTTTACATATTAAATGCTGTGTGTTTAGACAGGGACAGCATGTGACTCACCCCACTGAGTTTAAGAGAACTAAATATTCCACAGTCAACTGTTAGTGGGATTATAACAGAGTGAAAGCAATTGGGAACCACAGCAACTCAGCTAAGAAGTGGTAAGCCACATTAAATCCCAAAGCAGGGCTGAGGTGGAAATTTCAATCCCTACAAACCTCCAAACTTTATGTGGCCTTCAGATTATCTCAAGAACAGTGCACAGAGTTTCATGGAAAGGGTTTCCACAGCTGAGCAGCTTCATCCACACCTCACATCATCAAGCACAATGCAAAGAACTGGATGCAGTGCTGTAAACATGCCACTACTGGACTCTAGAGCAGTAGAGACGTCCTCTTTGGAGTGATGAATCACACTTCTCTGTCTGGCAATCTCATGGACAAGTCTGGGTTTGGCGGTTGCCAGGCCAACCGTACTTGTCTGACTGCATTGTGCCAATTGTAAAATTTGGTGAAGGAGGGATTATGGTCTGGGGTTGTTTTTCAGTTAGACTGAGCCCCTCAGAACCAGTGAAAGGAACTCCTAATGCTTCAGCATATCAAGACATTTTGAAACATTTCATGCACCCAACTTTATGAGAACAGTTTGGGGACGAGGGTTACCCCTTCCTGTTTCAACATTACTGTGCACTGAGCAAGTCTGGTGTGGAAGAACTCGACTGGCCTGCACAGAGTCCTGACATCAACTAAATAGAACATAATTAGGATGAATTAAAGTGGAGACTGTGAGCCAGGCCTTCTGGTCCAGCATCAGTGTGTGATTTCACAAATGCACTTCTGGAAAAATGCTCAGAAACGCCCTTAAACACTCCTAAACCTTATGGAAAGCCTTCCCAGAAGAGTTGAAGCTGAGGTTATGGCTGCAAAGGTCGAGCTGACATAAAAAAAAAAACCCTATGGATTAAGAATGGGATGTCACACAAGTTTGTTTATATGTGAAGACAGGCGAGTAAATACTTTTGGCAATATAGTTTTCTTATAACTCTGTCTGGTGATACCCAAAGTCCTTTTTCGTATCACCAGAGATGAAGAGAAGTACTTGAAGTGATGTACTACAAATCGAGTTCAGTATAGCCAGACTTTCTTTGCATCATGTTTAATTTATTGTACCAAAATTGTTTCCATTTATATAGACAGAAAGTCCATGGAGTCATGTTTTCAACCAATGTAAACATGGTCCCATGCCGTCCTCCAAAATCCCAACATATTGTTCGAAGTGGGTGTTGCTGATTGGTTGACAACAGGAAATAGAGTGACACTGGAATTCACCAGGTATGTGAGAAGCTTAAAAAAAGGCCAAATGGAAAGCACAGAAATCGGCTGCAGTGGATACTTTTCACTGTAACACTCTACTTCAGCTTGTAAGTTAAAACTTTAATCTTCTCCACTGCAAAAGCGAGAGTAGCCCGAAGACAGACTGCACTACATATCTTTGACACTGTCTCCATCTGACAGCAGTAGCTCTCTGCAGGTAGACGAGCACGCCGACGGGCTGCGGATGGACTGCTGGCGCAATACCACTGCTGAAGCACAGTTTAGCTGACTCAACAAATCAAAAACCCTGGTCAGTTATTCTCAACTGTCTCTGTTACCTCAGGCTTTCTGCTGCAGCATCTGTGCACTAACCGTAAAAGTTGGGCAAGTCATCTGACTCTCAGAGGAAGGGGAAACATGTCTATGAAGAATAAGACATGAACAGCTGCAAATAAAAGAGCAATGCTGCAGAAAATGATTAATCCATAAGTTATGTAATTAATTCCCACTCAGCACGCTCTCTGTGGCGATGTCTATTTCTAACATGACAGCTGCACATTAGAGCTGGAAAACTGCAAAAGTGATGACAGAGATGTGGAAAACACTCAAAGATCAAAGTGAAACCATTTTTCCTGGTTTAATATTCTTAATGATAGAAAAGCTACAAATAGACTGATTAATTCTAATCTGTGCTTTGTTAGCTGCAGTTGAAGTAGTGATAAATGTGGAGAGAAATTAGGATAGAGCATAAAAATGTTTTGTAAATTTTCTGCATGACAGCCTAATCCATGCAAATCCCTGTGAATGATGTGAATATGCATCATATTTGCACTTTACTGCACAGCTTCCTTAAGGGGTGGAGCTAAAGATACACATCAGGACACATGTATGCAATGAATTCATGTAAGTGGTCATAGCTATATATAGTTATATAGAAGTTAGATCATACTTTAAGCATGTCAGTAGAAACGGAGGGAAATGTAGTTACTTGTGAACACCTGGTCTGGACACGGCTATGGGTTCAGCAGGTCTGTAGTCTCTCACAAATATGATCCAGTTTAAATGGACAAAACTCAAAGGAAAACAAAACAAACAAACAAAATGCTGACTCCTAACACACTCTAGTAAGTGAGCTCACATTAGAATTTGTTATAAGCATTCTCACATGTACATCCAGAGCACTAAATGGAAAAGCTCCAGGCTATATATCTCAGCTTCTTGTTAAATAAATACATTTTAGTTACTTGCTTTTTCCTCAGTGGCTCGGGTCACAATGTTTTGAAGATTCTGAAGATTCATTTTGAGCTAATGCAGTTCTTGAATCAACACTTTATATATAACATCCAAAAAGTCTGTATGCAGTTCAAATCCATTACGTTTTTGTCAGTGAACAAGTCGCTGCCACCAAAATGAAAAGTTCCTTTGACATAAGCAAACAAGATGCTTAGACATTTTTGTCAGAATGACACAGGACTTAACAAGGATGTTACTCATCTTCTAGTTTCCTTAAAATCTTGCTCACATGTATTCACAGATATTGATAAAACTAATATTTCTTTGAGGATAAGAGAACTGCTGTTTTCATGTTCCTTTGGACACAAGTAACAAGGAAAGAACTGCAATGTCACTTCCCACACCTTACTCCGACACTTTTAATTGTTTTTACGGGTATGTTCTTGAAATAATGTTCTTTCTGACAGTTTGCCGGTCAACAAGCCTGCATGGTAATTTCGGGTTTAACTGGAGAAACTATTCACTTTGTTATGGTAAGAGTGTAGAACTGAGCTGAGAGCAAAAAGGGATGAAAGGAACACAAATAGATAGGGGAATTAAACTACATGAAAAGAGAGAAAGAGAGGAAGACGAGACGTGCTGTATATTGATAAAAGGTTTGAATGTGGCACAAAGGTAGCAGGGAGGGAGAAAGGAGATCAAGGTCTATCATAGGGGCCTGTAGCAATGGTGTGGCAAAGATGGAGGGAGTGCGAGTCAAAGAGAGATGAGAAGGGGAGAGGCGGATACTAATAATTTCCAGGGCAGTGATGTGAACACACCAGGGCCTCATGCACTCATGATGGAAATATGAGCATGCTTCTAACATCACACAAACCCAAGAGGCTTACTTTGTCCAAGACTACAACAGTTTGACAGGTCAGAAGTTTGAGTTTTTATTACTGCACGTTCAGAAGTGACAGGAGCAAACTGGGATTTCATTTATTTTTATACTCTCGACTGAAATTTCTCATCTATGCGCAATGCATACAAGAATCTGAGCTCTATTTTCATCACTGATGAAAATACTGTGAATACATACATGCACTTTTTGAACTGGACTCTTCATATTTACTTGAGTAAAATATTTTTTGTGTTTTCTCAATTTTTACGGTCATCCCAAGAACAATAAATAATTTGAATTCAATCAAGTAAATTATGCTGACTCTAAAGGCCCGTTAGCCACAGGTAGTGACGAGCAGTGTCATGGAGACCAGAGACTATGGAAAGTGAATGGGATGCAGCAAAGTCAAGTGATGATGGACAGAATAACCACTGGCAAGTGAAACAGTGAGGTCGACGGTTAAATTCTTCCCAACTTCAAGGAGAACAATAAACATGCTTCTCATTCAGTGTGCAGAGTACCATTGACTGGCACATGACTGGGCAGGAAATGCATTACCTATCAGAAACAAAGCAATGTGAATGAGCGAATCATTTCACTTTTGTGGATGAGGCTTTATGAACGTGACAGTTCAATAAAACACCGAATAGCAACCTTATGACTGCATTCATGATGCATATGTTTGTTCACATCTAGTGTGCACTTGCTACATTTTTATGCCAGATATTTTATAGCTCAAGTTATCAAAGAAATCTACTATATATATATATATAAATATATATATATATATAGTAGATTTCTTATTTATATATATATATATATATATATATATATATATATATATATATATATAAATTTCAGTGTGTAGTTGCAATTTTGTAAAAGGAGAAAAAAATATGCACACAGGTGCAGCACCTTCCACTGTCACTACTTCTGGCTTCTTTTGACAAGAATCTAATGAAACACGTATAAAAAAAAAAAAAGAAGAAGGTCACACAAAAACAATGCAGCCAACGAGGCTCTCAAATTTTATGGTAAATAACGTGTTTCGGGAATTATGTATGCGTGTTTGCCTGTGTGCAGTCCACTAATGAGATATTGACTCCATTGCGTCTGTGCTACATTGTTTATCCCACTTATTTATTTATGAACGTTTAATATGTGAGTTCTGCCTAGTTCCTACAAACGCAAGTGGCGAACGAATGAGGCACACTGACGGAGAGATCAATGTGCAACATTAACACGGGATTGTCTTTAAAGTTATTTTCATTTGGAAGACACAGATCCGCTGTTTATTTCCACTTCCACAGCCCTCATTCTCTCGTGATCGGTGCCAGCGGTGCTCCTTACCTCAGCCGTCTCACACCCCACCTCCCCCATCTCCCACACTCTCACACGCATCACCCGGCCCTCTCTCTCTCTCTCTCCTGGCTTTGTCAGCAGCAGCACCAGCAGTACTTGGGTCTTTGTGTCTCCTTCATATCATCTTGTTAAAAATTAAAGTGATTCTACTTTCCTCCATCTTCCTCTCTCTCTAATGCTAATCTGTTCCCTGTTGGACCAGTATGTAGATGAGACGCAAATACAGCGCAGCCTGATGAATAGTGATGAGCCTGCAGCATGTACACACACACACACTCAGGCACACACCTGAGCAGCCTTGGAATGCCCTGTGGTTTACCTGTCTGTCTGTCAATCAAAGCAGTGACCTAGTGAGGGAATGTTTGTGTGTCTGTGTGCATGCCCTTTAAATTACTAAGTACCTCCTGAAATACTCTAATTTAATCAAATATATCATGTGTTTAATTTGCACATTACCAGCTGATATTAGTGGTAAAATCCACATTTTACACTGTCCTTTTAGTGCAGAAAACTTAGCATATTTTCCCTTTGAGTCATGGGTGTTATAATGGAAAGCACCTTTGTTTAAATGTCCCATGGCCCCAGTCTTAAAGTTGGCAAACACTCACTGTATAAATACATGAAAATCTGTCAACTGTGAACCCCACTCAAGTGTTCAGCCACTACACTATGCTTCTCTAACTTAACAGGGGAAGTCCCCTTTGCCCCAGGGGGAGATGTATGGTTTCCTGCATGAGTGACCCGTATTTCAGTCCATTACATAGATAGAAAAAGGAAGACGAAAAACAACTGGCTTAACATGTGCCCAAATTTGCATCCACACTGTGATAGTTATTAGAAGATGGTGGAAAAGACAGGATGTTTAATCACACCAAACATTACTTGCTGAACTGATGCTGAGTCCACACTGTTTGCAGACTAAGGTCTGATTTGGACTTCTGAGGGAAGTCTTCGTAGTCCCAGTGTTTTATATGTGGCCAGTCGGCAGAAAAAATAAATAAAAGGCTGGGGGGGGTGTCCCTCCTAGGTCCCTCCTAGGTCCCCACTCTTTGTGGGGGGGACAAACATATTTGTCCTTCTGGTTTTTCCACTTCTTTGCGCAATGCCTCACATCCGGTGCGACGGTTTCAGTCATCTCCCTCCAGGAGTTTGCTGACATTTGTGAGTCCTTATATTGATGCTATGATTATTATTCCTTATATGAGATGACGATTGTTATTCTCTCACTGATAAATATAAAATCTGTGGCAAAAAAGTAGTCGCAAACACACAGGAGGAATCGAGAGTACTGAACAGACCAATCACAATAGTTGCAGGCTGTGTCCTGTAGTTACATTTCTTGAAAGCTTAATTCAAGCATTAGACATAAAACTAAACATGTTAGATGTACACAGTGAGAACTACAGAACAGTAGGAGAAAAAGCATCCTCGAATGTCCTCCAATGGCCAATCTAAAGGAAAGTCTCCCATATTAAAATAGCCACTGTTACATCAGAAATAGACCTGTCTACAGTGTGGTACAAATAAGATTTCTTGTCTCTGTAGCAAATTTCCCCGTTCACAGCCCCTTTATAAGGAGATAGATTTTATTATAACTGACATGTTAAATTTGTAAAGTTATATATATAATCTGCAGTGTGGACACTCTGCCACTGTCAGTCTGTTAAACTCACCGTCGCTCTTTCAAGTGTTGAGATCAGGTGACTGACTTTGCCACTGAAGAATATACTGAACTCTTAGGTTTGTAATGTGAAACTCTGATCAGTTTTCCAGCATTTGATTGAATCTGAGCAGACAGTATGGTCATGTACACCTCACAATTCATCCTGCCACCTTTGCCAACAGTCACATCTTCAATAAACACTAGTGACCGGCAGCCATACATACCCATGCCATAACACTGTATCCACCATGTTTGACAGATGATAATGATGATGAATGATGATGATCACGAGCGCCATACTTTTCTCCTCACATGAGTCTGATAGAAGAATTTTTCCCGAACTGTGTCGCTGCATTTAGATGTTTTCTGTTAAAGTCTAATCTGGCCTTGCTCCTCTTCAGTGTAACTAGTGGTTTGCACTTTGTTGCAAACTATCTGTGTTTCTTGACTGTATTCGATGTTGTGAACTTGTTTTTCTGAACCCATGAAATAATTCTGTATCATCCCCTTCAGTGATCTCCTTCAGTCTTTTCGGAGGGGGGTGGGGTTATGTTGCTGAGCTAATCACTTCATTATTTGTTTCTAAGAATGTACGAGATTGTTGGATTAGCTGCTCCTGCAGTTGTTGCTGTCTCTCTGACAGTTTTATTTTGGTTTTTCAGACTAACGATGGCCTCCTTTACTTGCATCAACATTTCCTTGTATGTCATATTGAGAGTTCCAGTGAAAAGACACTGAACAGACGTTAAATACTTTGAATCAAATCTAGATCTTTAATCTGTTTAATTTATCACAAAATAACGAGAGAACAGGCCTCACCCGCCCGTGAAACTGTTGTGTCGGTCAATGGTCCGATTCATTTTAAGTTCCTGAAAAGGGGGACAGTGTATAAACATTCTTGTGATTCCTTAACAGTTAATGAAAAAATTCTTGCTAACCCCTCAAATTAAAACTGAAGTCTGAACTTTAGCTCATTTAATTTATTTCCAATCCACTGCAGTAGTGTATAGAAGCAAATATACCAAAATAAAACCCAAATGTGTGTCCAAAAAACATATGGACCTTACTATAAGATAAATATCAAGAAGTTCAGTTAAACTCAAAAAGGTCAAACTGTTCTACAGTTTAGGATGAAAAGAGAGAAAGATAGAGAGTGCCTCACATTTCCAGTTGTGACATGGTGTAATGCCACAGATCTGTGCACTCTTACTACATACATATATATTGCTTCTTCTTTCTATAATAGCAAGCTGCTGCTGGTAATGTCGAGCACACACACACACAGCTGCAGAGTAGGCTGTTTCCTGTATACCATTCTCAGTGTGTCTGCATTACTGTTCCATCTGCACAGGCATTTCCTGTCCGACCTTGAAATCATGCCCCCAGCCACCACCGTCACTTCACATAAATACATCCTCATCCCCCATTTCCCTACACACTCTGTGTGTTTTCAAGACAGGACATACTTTTTTTCCCTCATACACACATCCACATGCTCATCCACTGACAAACCCAACATACGTTAAGCGCTAGAAAGTGTCCAAAATTAAAGAGCAACTTGGCAGAGACAATCACCAGTGGAATATAAATACATAAATGCCTCAAACATGCAATTATCTGTTGAGAAAAACCACCTATTGTTTTCATGACTAGAAGCTAAAATACAGCACAAAACTCCCGCTTTACGAGCGTCCAGAGTTACCCTAATCTGCCACTTTCACGCTGGGAAGCTGTGATGTCATCAATCAGCAACACAGCGTTCGAATGGCGGCCAACCTTCCCCAGATCGGCCACATGTGTTTTTATTCAGCGGGAAAGTTATAGCAGAAAGGTCAGGTCACAGATAGTTTACAATAATATTATTCATGTAAGGGAAAGTGGAAATGATCCCCACTTGTGACCTCACTCTATTTACACAAGCATGCCCCGAATACATTGATATCGCCAGCCAGTAAAACTCACCACGTGTGCGCACACACAGAAAGAAAGGGAGAGAACACAATACACATTCATTACATGAACTGGATTTCATAAGGTGATGGAAAGGAACCAAGCCAAAGTCCAACAATTAGCAAAGATTTAAAATAACAACCGAGGGCCCGAGGCACAGTGTTAAAGCAGAGGAGACATAATAAGGGTCAGAGTTATGATTCCAGCTCACAGGAGAAACAGAGACGCTGTTGTAGTGTCTGAATATTCAATGCCAAAATGGTTACTAGCACTTGGATTAGATCTCTGGTTGTATTTAATGCTGACTTGATGAGGAATATTAATTAAAAATACAGCCCATTAAAGTTGTTGCATAGGCATTTTATAAATAAATGCCGCTGGCCTTGTTTTAAGACCACGGGGAAGGCAAACAAATGGATAGACCCAGGAGAAGATTATAAACTATGACTATTTTTGCTTTATATAACTGTATAACAGTTATATACTCTGTAACCTGCCCAAGTGAGAGTTTGTGCTTCTCCTCCCCAACTGGACACGAAAGATCTGCTGCTCGCACGGTAAACCGTGAAACATCGGGGTTGAGTCTTTGTTGCTGGCTAAAGGACTGATGTAATGCAGTGTCCTTCAAAGTGACAAAAACAAGTCTGCGTGTGCGTGTGTTACAGTCATCGTTTCCATGTAAAAAGTGGATGCATCATCACACAGGATGCAGCACCACATTTCCCATGGGAGAAAACAGAATATGGCAAGAGAGACTTAGTCATGACTGAACGTTCACATGGCTGTTGTCAAATAGTTCACACCACGCACATTTATAAACACGAAATTCCTTCTTTACTGCATGCTGAGTCCAAACCCCTGTACCTCCTGTTCATTAACGTATTTTTATTCAGTTCTGCGTACACCATGATCTCATTCATTTAGCAAAGAAAAAGGCCTGGAAAGAGACATCTAATCACTGAAGACCACCATTTATCACATCCAATAGCATCACAAGTCCTCTATAACCGGTTTATGAACCTTTAAGCGACTCTGATTGTATTTTCATATTAATATTATTTGTAAGCAAACACAGGCAGTTCTAACTTTACAGCTACACGGTCTAACTGTTTGCACTTCAAAACTTTATCATGTGGTTCTCCTTTTTCAGCTGTGACTGGCAGCTTTTGATGCGTACTTCATATTCAGCAACATAACATGAAGTTGGAGGTTTGTTAGTGATTATGATCAGGCTAAATAGGCTGGTGGAGACCAAAAACAGAGCGAATATTAGACTTACATTAGTCAGAAGAAGGGACTTTTTTGGGGCATTATTTCATCTCAAGATTAAGATTTTTGAAACATTTTGTGATCAGAGTACTTGCAAATAATAAAAAGCTGGTCTGTTCATAGTGTTTTGAGTTCAAATCAATATGTAATCAAGGGCTTTCATGTTTTTCAGCATTACGATGAGAAGAAAAAAAGCATTTGCAAAAGTTTTCAAACTGATGCGTCTTCAGTTCTCCCCGTCTTTACCTTCTTTGCCTTGCTCAAAGTTCGCAGCCTCCGCTCTGTGAATGCTAAGCTGCTGTTAGTCTTTTCGCTGGTCCAACTTTGGTTTAGATTTGGGAGACAATGTCTTTTTCACAAACCCACGCACCAATAATAATAAAAGATCAACCCTGTGTCAGTTTCCCAGTAAACTGGAGCATCTGCAGCAAATCAGTGTGGCTTTTCAATCACTCCCACTGTTCTCTCTGTCTCCCACTCATTTACTTCCCCCCTCTTCCTCTATTTTTCCCCTCTTTGCATTTTTCTGTGATTAGGAACAAGTTTAACTGGCCAGAACTTCCTTTCTATTTTTCTAAAACACACACAGGCTTCTGATCCATGTTTGCTGTCATGAACAGGTGCTTGTCTTCAGCTCGACCTGCCTCATCAATCACACTTTCTTGACCAAAACCCCCAAAAAAGAGAAAGGAAAGAAGAGCTGAGGTGAAATAGGAAAAAAATATTAGAGCATTAATTTCTTTACTTCCCAGGCTCTCTGCAGAGCCTAATTCACCATCGAAATGTGGCTGCGTGTAATCACATGTACTGCTTTCCTTCAGTAAAAACAAGTATTCTGTATTTCTGTCGTTGATGCCAGCCTAAATGACTTCTAAATGACTCAGCCTCGGCATAAGATTTCCCTGTAATCATGATTTTAAATTGACTGCATGTCTTCTTGGGCACTCGGCTGCTAAAATTCCTCCTTTACTCAATGGAAGTGCCCTCCTGTTCGCACTGTTAATGGACCGGACCTGTCTATGCAATGCAGTGGACAGAATTTCCCATGGCTGATCATCATCTACGGTCATGGGTGCCTTCCAACTCCTCCATCTTGCCCTCTCCCCGTCCCAATGCAACAAAGAGGAAAAACAAATCAAACAATTCACAGTTTCCCCTTATTCTCTCTGTCAGCATATGGTTCCAATCAACAGTGTGTGCGTGTGTGTGTGACACCATGTGAATGTTTTTATTTTCCATACATTACTCCTCAGATACAAAGCTCTTTGTTCACACTCTTTCTCCATCTCTCTTGCTCCTCCTTCCTCTCACGCCCTCGCCATCCTCCAGCTCTCTCTTTGATTCTCAGGTTTAAACTCTTTCTCTCTCTCTCTCTCTCGCTCTCTCTCTCTCTCTCTCGTTCTCTCTCTCTATTTTAGTCTTGCTTTTCTTGGCTGCTAGTCAGACCTCAGTCAGACCTAGAGGTCTTTTTCCCAAGCGATCTCCAGGGTGGACTCGAGGGAACAGAAAACACACACACTCGCAAACACGGGCCCTGCCCTCACATGCTCTTGTCCATTTCCTCCTCTGTCTCTGCTGCGATCCAAAGCCATCTCCTGTCTGCACCTCTTTGTTCATTCATCGTTTTATTACTTTTTAAAAAAAAAAACGTGTTGCAGTCATGCTTTATTGAGACAAAGAGAACACAGTGTTCAAAATCAAGTATTGTGTTTTTGGCCTGGTGAACTTTCTGCACTCGCTGGTACATTACAAGCTTTGTGGCCTGTTCTAGGACTTCATTTATCCAGGTTAGTCCCTCTGGAGTCAGGCATCTCATTTACAAGGGAGACCTGGCTCAGACTGAGGCAGCACATTTTCTCACAAATAGATCAACTGCACATGCAAACAAATGCACAAGGATGAAGAAGTGATAGTAATAAGGCACCAAAAGAACCACAAGCGCTCATTATTCAGTACCAACAACAAGTAATGGTAATTATTAGCTACCTTTCTAGTGCTGTCTAATTAATCTACAGTTCCCAGTAATGCATAAACTTTACAACTTGTACGTAAAGTTAACAAATAAATGTAGTGTATATAATTGAAGATACACTCACCAGACACTTACTGGTACCATGTCGGATAACCCTTTTCCCTTCAGAGTTGCCTTAATTCTTCATAGCACAGATTCAACAAGGTGCTGGAAACATTCCTCATAGATTTTGGTTCATATTGAAATGATAGCACCACACAGTTATGGCAGATTAGTCAGCTACATATCCATGAGCCAAATTTTCCATCCCATCACACCCCAGAGGTGCTCCACTGGATTAAGATCTGGTGACTGTGGAGGCCCTTTGAGCACAGAGAACTCATTGTCCTGTTCAAGAAACCGGTTTGAGATCATTTTAGCTTTGTGACATCACAAGTTATCCTGCTAGAATCAGCCATCAGACGATGGGCCCACTGTGAAGTACGATGGGGATGGTCAGCACCAATATTCAAGTAAGCTTCAGTGTTTAAACAATGTTCAGTTGTTACAAAGGGGTGTGAAGTGTACCAAGTGCACTGTTACACTAGCACCAGCTTGAGACGCTGATAAAAGGCAGGATATATGCATGCTTTCATGTTTTTATGCCAAATTGTGACTCATCAGCTTTGATTTTTCCAATCTTCTTTTGTCCTGTTTTGGTGAAACTGTGTGAACTGTGGCCTCAGTTTCCTGTTCTTAGCTGACATGAGTGGAACTACAGCCTATGTGCTCCAAGGTCTAAGGAGGTGAGATGGTCTTCTTCATGCCTTAGTTGTAACGAGTGGTTATTTGAGTTGCTGATGCCTACTGTTGAATCAACAATACACATTTTCTCTTTTTCATACCATTCTCTGTAAACCCTAGACAGCGTTGTGCAGGAAAATCCCAGTAGATTAACTGATTCTGAAATACTCAGATCAGGCATGCTATGTTCAAAGTCACTTAAATCACCTTTCTTTCCCATTTGAACTTCAGTAGTCTACTTGCCTAAATGCATTGCAGTGTAATTGGCTTGTTAGATATTTATGAGCAAGTGAACAGTTGTACCTAATGAAGTAGCTGTATGTGAGTGCATAATTACAACAAACTACCTCAAAGCTTTACTCGTGTACAGTATTTACTACCACTGTCTGAAAGCCATATTTAGTAAGTCTCACAGTGGATTTACAGTCCCGACATAAAATTTTACATGTCAGATTTGAAACAGTGGAAATAGTTTCTGTTTACAAAACTTTAAATCTCTTCTTTAAAGAAGCAGCGCTGTTTTGTTTCACCGTGACATAACTGAGAGAGTGCAACGATAAATGAGGTTAGTCCGCTAACAGAGGCGACGACAGGGTTACAGTGCCATCTAGTGGTGAGGCAAAGTATCATGCAGACGCTCTACACTAACCATGATTATATGATGAGAACAAAGAAGATGTTTGTATGATGCTGTCCTCGTTGCTGTTAATAAATCCATCCATAAAGTTTGGTTTTCACACGAGGCATATGTAAAACCTTCACAGTGATTCAGGGCTGAAAAAGAATTTAAAAAACAGGGGAAAATGGAAACATTTGGTTTAACATATTGTGCACAACATGTAAGTGCAATCAAATACTTAGCAAACACATAGCCTGTGTACTCCCAGCAACATGATTCCCTCTAAATAATCCTGTGTGTTCCCAAACTGCTGATGGTGCCTTTAAACAAATATAGTTTGCATTCTTAAAGATTTAAAGCGGCCACAGTTTGTCAGAGATGATCTACGTCAAATACGTGTTTGTTATGTAGTCTGTGATTGAAGATGGAAACTACCACAAGCGTTGTATTATTAGACTGATGCTGTACTAGACTTTTATCACTGGAGGGAGTATCTTTTTATTTTATTTTTTTACTGCAGGGAAAGTAGCTGCAGTAAATAAATAGACTAGACACACACCCTGTGATAGCCTGTACAAGGTGAACCCTTCTGGTCCTAACTGATTAATGCCTTTTACATATTGACTTGTAATATTAACAGTTTACTAAATGATGGGGGGAGAGGTGAAGGGGTAAGAGGGCTGAGGAGAGGGCTGGAGCGTAGGTTGGTGGAGTATGAGAGGAGGAAGGATGGACAGGAAGTGGGGCATGTGGAAAGTGGCAGAGTGGCGAAAAAGAAAAAGTTGGAGCGTTAAAATGATTGATGGGGCTGAGGAGAAAGGAAAAGAGCAGAAGAACCTCTCTCCTTTTTCATTTTGCCCTTTTTCTCTGTCACTTTTTAAGGCCAGCTTCTGAAATCAGCTGACGTGACATAGTTTAGCATTTTGTAACAGGAGTTTGGTTTCATCCTCCAACTTGGACTCCTTTTTTATCCACTCTTTCTACTTGGTGAGCCACATTTCTTCTGTGTTTTCATAATGTTTATGCAGCTCTTCCTTTGCTTCTCACATGTCGGGGAATCCTCCAGAGCCATTTTCCCATGTAGCATGTCTCTGGTTTGATCTCTGTCTTCTGTCCCTTGAGAAGTTGCCACAGTGGCTTCCATCCCACTCTATCCCTAGCATCCTCCTCTGTCACACTAACCTTCTCCATGTCCTCCCACATCCATGAACTTCCTCTGAGCTCTCCCTCTTTTCCTCCTCCCTGGCAGCTCCATCTTCAACACCCTTTGTCCAATACATCAACGATCCTCATGCCTCCTCTGCACATGTCCAAACCACCTCAGCCTTGCCTTCAAAACACTCAACTTGAAATGCACCGATGATATAATAATGTCCATCCCGGTCACTTTTAATTAGTGCCACCGTTTCCAAACCATAGATCACAGCAGGTCTTCATTACCATCTTGTAAACCTTCCCATCTATCGTTGCTATCTTTCTGACGTGTCTCCTGTAACACTTGTCAGTGCATCTACCTTTATCTGGTTTTAACTGTGACTCTCCTCCCTGTCTTCACAAAGATGTCTCAAACTAAATAGACACAGCAGTACAGATCAGACTCTTAAACAGAGGCGGGTGAGCAGATGTCCCACCATCGTTGTCTTCACTAGCTGGTTCTTGTTTTAAGATTCCTCTCATATTAAGGCCGTTGATGTGCCGAGTAATGTTCAGTCTTTGAAAAACACTTTAATAAAAGTATTTTTTAGAACCAGCAATCATCTTTTTGCTGTTTATAGTGTAAATATGTCTTTAGTAGCCAGCTGTAGTTAAGATTTGGCAATATGCTGAATATAAATACACCTTACAATTTGCACCAAGCAGCTGAGTAAAATAAATGTACAAGGAGTCCCGTTTTTCAATTTTTATGCCATTTTTATCTTTTTTCTTTACAACTTTTGCTCAATGAGTTTTGCAGTGTGTGCAAACGCTGATTGTTTCTCCCTTTGCAATCTCACATTTCCATCATGTGATTATTTTATGTTCCAATACTGCTCGGAAAATCGTCAGTGATTAAAGAATGAAACAAAGCAAATGTGAAATAAAATGAAAAACATAATTAAGCCAAACACATTCAAATCCAACAGTTTCAGTCTCTCTTGTGTTTTGTCATTAATATTTAGCTTTGTCAGCATAATGCATAGTGTCAGCAAACTGCACTGAATTATGGGAGTGCTGTAAGGTGTAGCAAGCTGGTTGAGTGCGTGTCTAATTACAGGGTGAACCACAATGATGAAAATAGGTTAGAGAAAATTAGTTTTATTTTCTACATTACAAAACAGCTCAAACTGTCCAAATTCCTCCTCCCTTTCTCAACAGGAAGTTTTCCCAAAGTTCACTTTAAGCAGGACATCCTAGTTGGTTGACACAGGGCCATAAAAGGAGGATGGGAGTATCTAAGCTTCCTCATCCTCACTTCCTGCTAGGCTGCTGTCAGTGGAGTCCACTTCCTCCTCCTGTTGCTCCTCTGAGGACTGCGGTTCTGATTTGGGTTGCTGCTCTGGCTCAGTGGTGCTGGAGGGCTCGCTAGGTTCTGTCGCTGTGCTGCTCTCTGCAGGCTTGGAGTCCTTCTGCTGTTCTCCGTCTCCACCCTCCAAAAACTGTGACCAACCCTTCAGCCGCTCCTCTCGCTCGCGTGTCGTCTCTTCTACCTGCATGTACACAACATGAAAGGTGAGAGATATTACCACGTGGAGAGTCTAAGGCAGTCTAACGTATCAAAATAATTCAAATATAACCTGTTTTACTTAAATAAATACCAAATGGGACACCGTGCAATCATTGAGTCTACCATGAACTCCTCTGTGTACCAAATTATTCTAGAGATACATGTCAGGCTATCTGTCTGATAGTTAAATCTGACCTTAAACTGGGTCATGAAACAGGACATTTAAAATAAAATAAATATTTTCCCTAAAATTTAATCAGCACCTCATACAATAAAGTGCTGCTAGCACCCAAAAAAGTGACAATAATGTACATGAACAACAGTAAAAAAAAAATTAAAAAAAAGACTAACTTTCAGGCACAAAGCACATGTTGAACTGTACAACAGAATGCTAAAGACAATTAAAGCTGTCAGAAAAGCTCAGGGGATCTCCTTTAACTAATATATGAAAGTGAAAGAACAACCAAGTAAAGCTTTAACTGCAAACAGAAGCACAGAAAACAAAGCAGATTCTAAAATCTGTCCCTTGGAACAATTAAAACTTTCGCAGATTTCATTTCATGCAGGAACCAAAGCGTCACTTAGAAATTGTGTAACTTACTCCAACTTGTCAGGGAGCTAATTATATGACAGGCTAGGTATTACTACTTTTGACTGTGAATCACCAAGACCCCCAAAACCTCAATATTTCTGTTGTCTTTATTTACCTGATAGTCTGTCGTTCCATCCCAAAGCTGAGCAGATAGCTGCCTTCCTCCAAACCAGCGCCCGTTGAACGACAGAATACACGCATCAGCTTCCTCGGGCTCCTTAAAAGCAACTGATGCCACGCCGTCCGGGTGTCTCTGCAGCACAAACACAGCCACGCATCCACTTCATCTCAACTTTTTATTAACTAATTTCCTACCACGACCTTCAAAATACAGAAATCAAACTCACATCAAAGAGGATGACCTTCTTAACTTCCCCAAACTTCTCACACTCACTCCGCAGATCCTCACGATACTCATTCAGCACCAGTGGGTCCTCCTACAGAGAGCAAAGAGATTAATGCACAATGCTGTCTGTGTGTGTGTGTGTGTGTGTGTGTGTGTGTGTGTGTGTGTATACGTGTTCCTCTCACACCTCAAAGTCACTGGGATGGAACATATTCCTGATGATGACAACTTTTTCATGCCTCTTCCTCGCGTCTCCTTTTTTCTCCGGCCTCCAATCCAACTGTCTACAAAACAAAACGAAGAATAAAGAAACAGGGGCCAGTAGTGCTTTTACTGAGGAGTTCATTCCTGCTACACAGAAATAAACAGATAAGAACAGAAAAACAGAATTTACTTCTGCTGCTGCTGTAGCTTCTTCTTATAATCTTTGCTTTTCTTCTTCTTTTTGCTGGCGTCATACTGCCCCTTCAGCTCAAATCGTGCTGCTTCCACATGCAGTTTATAACCTCGGACCTCTGACTCATCAATCAGGCGTATAGCCAGATCCACAGACTCCTTCTGCAGAGAACCACAAACAAATACACACAGTCATTTGACCAGAGCAAAGAAAGCAAGAGCAGGAGATTTGTCTATCCACTCAACAAGAGGACTACAAATAACGTTGTTGCTCCGTGTATTCTATGGCACCCTCTACAGCCAATATTGCCAATATTAAGTGACAACATTTGCACAGTTATGGTGCGTGTCTGGGGCATTGACCGGGCAGATGGTGAAGCAGGACAGACTAACCTTTAGATAGCAGCAAAGACCATCTCCCTTCAGATTTCCTTCTTTGTCTTTGTAAAGTTTGACTTTGTACTCTTCAGTGATGGGGTCCCTCATTACAATCCCACACTTTGACATCAGCTCGGCAAACTCCTCGGAGCTGATGTCAGGAGGCAGGCCTGATAAGAAGAGACCAGGAGAGAAAGATTAGAGCAAGAGAGCGCCACGTGATAAACAGAGTCAGGTACTTTATGGGATGCCAGCTTCTTGGCATTCAGAAGAAGGATATGTAGGTAATACTAACCTGACACGTAGACATTCGTGTTTTTACTTTCATCAATATCAAACCATCCTACGGGCAGAAAAAGGGAAACTGATCAAAAGCCACATTCCACTTACAACTTAAAAATTGCACATATATGTTTGGATGTCAATTTACCTTGCTCAGCTTTCCTCTTCTCCCCTTTCTGTTTGGTTTCTTTGCCTGGCGTCTCATGCTGCTCTGAGGCCGAGTTTGGGGCGGGATCTTCTGGTTTCTCCTTTTCTGTTGGTTTTTGTGGTGGTTTGCTGTCAGGCCCGGGTGCTGCTGGGTTGGTGCTGGTCAGGGAAGTGTTCTTTCCATCCGGAGCCGATTTCTCAGTGAAGCCATAGTTGGCCTGGTAGGCTGCCATGAAGTCCTCTGTTATCTAGAGGAACAAATCAAACCTACTTAATATTAACACAGAAATCAACTCTGACCAATTTTGACACATCTAATAAAAGCTGTTATTGTAACAGCTAAATAAGCCTAAGTACATCCTCTGTCACTCAAAGATATTACATCATTATTGCTCTGGATGCAAACAAAATGATAACACATATTAGTGCAGTCTAACACTTATCTCAGCACAGTCTTTAACCACAAACCCAAGACTGATGCGAACACGGAGTCCATCATAAATCAGGGTCAACAGAAAATACATTTATTAGGGAGGCTGAACTCTTAATGTCATTTAGGAATTCTTATGTAATTTTTAATGTTCATTTATCGAAGGTCTTTTAACATTTGCTGGTTAATTGATGCATCTACTAGTGTTAAAAACTCCCTCAACAGCATTGTTAGTCAAAGTCATTGGGTTAGGGAGAGACACTTGTGTTCACTCAGAAGAAATCAGATGATAAAGGAGGCAAAAACTCATTATGACCATGTTTGGTCATATCCACATTCAGGAAGTTGCTCTCAGGCCAGTATGCCAGTAAGCTACAAACAAACTGCCCATCTCTGGCATTAATAAGTTCTCTGAATCATAAAATAAATGATTGCTTTGTTTTTTCACTTTAATTTTACTAGTCAGCGCTTTTATGCTATATAAAAAAGAAAACTACACAGCTCGTACTTTGGGAAACCAGGCCTTCTTTTCATGATCCCAGTCATACACAGTCCCATCCTCTGGATCGGTGTAGGTGTATGGGTCTGAGCCATCTTCATTTCTCTGACCATAGAGCTCTTGCAGCCGCAGCTGCTCCATAAACTCTTTGTTGGGATCTGATTTGCCACTCATCTACGACAAGAAAGTGACACATTAGATTACCATGTTCAGACATATAGAGAGACACTGTATGACAACTTTATCACACCGAAATAGCCTGGATTTAATATCCTGCTCTGGAGTCTTGCACAGGGTCATGATCTGGATATTACTCACCCATCTAACTGCCACTAGCCAACTAATCACATATGAGTACCATCATTGTTACTATACTGTAACTGCCGAAAATGTCAGCCAGCTGCTTTAATCCTTCACAATGTCAAGGATAACAACCGACAGCTGGACTCAATGTGAGCTAAAGCTACAGCCCGTCTTCAAAAGGAGGTGTATCTGAGCTAATATCAGGTTAATTCAGTCATTCACCTCTGCTATATTTTTATGTCCGTGATTAACACTTAGATTAGGTGTGTTGATGTTAGCCAGCATGGCTAGCGTTACCTTTCACAGCGATAGTCCAGGCACAGTGAGCTCTGGCTGGTGCGAAAGTTAACGGTGCAGATTATCTTAGTCAGACCCCCGCCACAGAACCAGCTTTGTGCTTTGAATGTGTTTTAAGTTATTCTATTTTATTTCTAAATGAACGTTTCAGCGCAGCCCGCTAACGTTTTGATTTACCCTCAGTTAGTAACAACGGCACTAAAACGAAGTACATCCGAGGTTATGCCACTTGTGCGCATGCGTGGAAGAAAAGGGAGAAAAGGAGGCATTCGATTTGTACTTCTGCTTCTACCTTTTTTAAGAGAGCGTCTGCTGTTCAGCAAGACTAACGATCACTTTGCCCGCAGTTTGTTCGAGGGTAATGAATCGAACGTACGTCTTGTAGAATAACTAGTGTGGATAGTTAAGTGGTTGGCTAGTTCGATGCAGCTAACAGGTAAGTAATAAAATAGTCTCCTGGGTTTGGCATGGCCGAGGGAAGCGGTAATGTTAACGTCAATCCGGCCAACCTCCCACCGGGAGACCCGCAGCTCATCGGGATGATTGTGGAGCATCTGAAAAACCGGGGTCTTTTTGATGAGTTCCGTCGGGACTGTTTAGCCGACGTCGATACAAAGGTAATCTACTAACTCTGCTTTGTTTGTGTTTAACTTTAGCTAACCTGACACAAACAAAGTTATCCGTGTCAGTGCCACTTTAACTGTCCTAAATCTATCCGAGTGTCTTTTAGCTGGCTACAGTATACTACAGTATACTTTCAACGCACAGTGTACTCCGTTACTTAGTGTGCGCTATTGCTGCATGTTTACCGCGCTGTTGTTGTTGTCAGCCGGCCTATCAGAACCTGCGACAGAAAGTGGACAACTTCGTCACATCGCACTTGAGCACGCAGAACTGGAACCCGTCCATCAACAAGAACCAGATGAGGAACGGACTGAGGCAAAGCGTTGTTCAGTGAGTGTTTCCTTTGAGCTTTTTGCAGCCTTTCAGCTCCTGTTCAGAATGTACTACACATGTGAGCTTCCAAGGAGCCAGACTTTCTCAAAATTTTACATAATCCTTTTTTTCGTTTAACAATAGTTCTGCAGGCTTTCAGAAGGTCTTTCAAAGTTTTTCTTTGAACATTGGCTGCTTTTTCACTCGTTTTTAGTCCAGCCTTTGTACCTGACTCTTGTTTTGTTTGTTAAGCCATGTAACACTGGCTTATGAATCCTTCAAGGAAAAAATGGGCACCTAACTCAAGGAATGAATCTTTCTTGTTGACACGTAACAGACAAAAACTGTATCTTTTGGTATATCATCTGTTCCTGTTTCTTTAGTTCAACCTATGAAAAATGCCAAAGAGAATGCAGTTTGACAGACATAAAATGGTATTTTTGCACCAACAAGCTGACTGCCAAACAGTCATTAGCTGAAAAATTGGTGTAGCTCAGCATGGTGTGCAGTGTGTCCTTATAAATATGAGGACACTGAATGAGTTGCAAGCCTTAAAAACTGTCTACAGCACATGATCAGCATTGATCTTCAGTTGTCTGCCTGATAATAGGGTTAATTAACACAATTGACGATGTCACCTATAAAAATTAGTTGATGTGGAATTTCATTGTTGACGTGTCATACACTAAAACCACATAAATGTGTTTTTGTAACTGCAACACACTACAGGGAGGTATGAGGGCGTATCGCCTATATCGTCTCCCAAGACTGCACTCAATATTAATGAAGAAGAACGTAGCGCCAACCACAAAACAGGACGAATAAAACAAATAAAGTTAAATGCAGACTGTGCAAACCAGAGCTTTCCTTCCACGACAGCACTACTGCAGTGCACACTCACATGTTGGTTTTTGGGGGTTTTTACATCTAATTTCTTTACGTAAATTAGTAAAAAGACTGTAGTGAACAGGTTATATATAAAATAAAGAAATGATTTGTTTTTGAAGTACTCACTTTTTGGGTTTTTGTGTTAAACATTGTATTTCAGTTTATGTTTACACATGCTTCAATAAATTGGTGTATCTATTTCCCATTTTCCTAGCAAAATATAAAGAAATGAGGAAGTGACTGAAGACTTTTGCACGACCATGCACTCAGCCATAATTTATTTATGTATTTTAAGATCGGGCATGCTGGAGTCTGGTGTGGACAGGATCATAACTCAGGTCGTGGACCCCAAGATGAACCACACTTTCCGACCGCACATAGAAACAGCCATCCACGACTTTCTGTCAGGGGACAGGAAGGAGGAAAGCACCTCAAGTTTGAACTCTGCTCCATCTGAACAGACAGAACCACAAGAGGCTCCGTCTGCCTCTGGCCCCAAAACCCCCTGAGGTGTGTGTTTAAAACCCAAAGCACAGCGTAAGGTCGACAGCAGCTCAAAAATGAGTAGTCTCTCTCTCTCTCGATACAGGCACACATGCTGGTCTCTAGTGGTCTGCACATTCTGTATGGCTGCATTAACCTTTGGAAAGGTGCAGCATCGGACGGGTGGACGATGAAGAGGAGGAAAGAGGAGGCTGTTTTGTGCCTCTAGTTCAATGGATTAGTCAGGAGTGTGTCATTGCTCCTGCGTGAGGCTGCTGCGGGAGAAGGGCTACAACGCTGAGTGGTGCGCTGTCGTCGTTTGAGTGTGGATTGTTAATTATTTTTTTTTCGGTACTGGCTTTTTTTGTTTGTTTGGGTTTTTTTCCAATGTGCATTACTTTTTTTTTCTTTTTCTTTTTTTTAGCAATTCTATATTTTTTAATACAGAGCCAATTGTTCACTCACTCTGTTTATGCCTATGATATAGACATTTTCCAGTAATTATGTTTCCTGTTACTTTTTTTATTTTTATTTTTTATGCTTGTCTGCACTCATTTTTGATAGACTGAGGGGAAAAAAAAACGAAATTACTGAAGAGCAATGCAATGAATGAATTTGTTTCATGTTTACAGGCCATAATTTTTCATTTCATCATGTCAGATTTTTCTTTGGTGTGTGTGCTTAATATGAAGTTTGTCCATCTCATGTGCTTACATTAAAAACAACTGCCACCATGTCCCTCTTTGTCTTTCTCTACCTCCTCTTAGTTGCAAAGCTTTCATCAGTTGATACACCATATTTTTATCAGTTTGTCTTTAAAGGAGATGGCAATACAGTTAACAGAGAGGAAATAACAATAACGCTTTTAATGATGGAAACCTCTGCAGCAATTTCTGTGTAAAGAAAGCTGGTGTATGGTGTTTATTCGTTTTCTTTGTTAAGTCTAATATGCTGTCTGACGCAGCATTTCGCTCTTCTTTGCTAAATGGATCAGTCGAGTGCGATCTACAGGGTGGGCCATTTATATGGATACACTGTAATAACATGGGAGTGGTTGGTGATATGAAAGTCCTGTTTGTGGCACATTAGCATATGTGAGGGGACAAACTCCTCAAGATGGGTGGTGGCCATTTAGAAGTCGGCCCTCTTGGATACAACTTTTGTTTTTTCAATAGGAAGAGGGCCATGTGACACATCAAACTTATTGGTAATGTCACAAGAAAAACATTGGTGTGCTTGGTTTCAACGTAACTTTATTCTTTCATGAGTTATTTACAAGTTTCTGACCACTTATAAAATGTGTTCAATGTGCTGCCCATTGTGTTGGATTGTCAATGCAACCCTCTTCTCCCACTCTTCACACACTGATAGCAACAGCGCAGGAGAAATGCCAGCACTGGCATCCAGTATCCGTAGTTTCAGGTGCTGCGCATCTCGTATCTTCACACCATTGACAATTGCCTTCAGATGACCCCAAAGATAAAAGTCTAAGGGGGTCAGATCGGGAGACCTTGGGGGCCATTCAACTGGCCCATGACGACCAATCCACTTTCCAGGAAACTATTCATCTAGGAAGGCTCAGACCTGGCACATAATGTGGTGGTGCACCATCTTGCTGGAAAAACTCAGGGTACGTGCCAGCTTCAGTGCACAAAGAGGGAAACACATCATCATGTAGCCGAATGCCACTCTCCAGTAACATGCGGCGAGTGCTACGCTGTGGGCTCTTGCTGAATGAAGCTAGGACAGCCACTGATGTTTCTTCATTAGTGACAGTTTTTTTTCATCATGTAGCAATTTCAAATATCCAGTGGCATTGAGGTTACCATTGATGAAGAATGGACCCACTATCGTTGTACCCCATATACCACACCAAACCATCACTTTTGTTGTTCCAACAGTCTTGGAGGGATCCATCCAATGTAGGTTAGTGTCAGACCAATAGCGGTGGTTTTGTTCCATTCACATAAAAGTTTGCTTCATCACTGAACAAAATCTTCTGCGTGAACTGAGGGTCCTGTTCCAATTTTTGTTTTGCCCATTCTGCAAATTCTGTGCGCCGATCTGGGTCATCCTCGTTGAGATGCTGCAGTAGTTGGAGTTTGTAAGGGTGCCATTTGTGAGTAGCTAATATCCCTCTCGTATTCAGAGAAAACATTGCGCGTTTCGTATTGAGGTGAAAAGGAATACAGTTTGTCCCGGACTTCAGCTACAATGAAAAAGACACAAAGCTGGAGTTATTCTTTGTCTTTGCTGCACAGCTGTCTCTTCTTCTCTCATTCTCCTCCTCTCCCGTTTCTACTTCAATCATTAAACTGATCAATGATCAGCTGATCGGCTTTTCTCTCTTTGCGCCAGAACGGGGAAACCGGCGGATGTTGTTAGAATTTATTTAATATTAATTTCTAGTATCAGCTGATGTTTGCTGGAGCCACAGCTGTAAAAGCTGCTGGTCATTATGTCGGTTTGGATATGTGGTGAGGGGGAAACATGAAGATGAAACCAGGAGATGTCCTTACTGAATCATCAGAGCTGAACAGGTGATGGAGAAACAGGTTTACCTTTTAGGTGACATGAATGAGTTGAAGGGAAGTTATGAACTGTTTCTGAGAAATAACACCAGGATCCTTTTTTATGTAGCTGACAGCTGGTAACTGTGCAGGGGCGGGTCTAGCAAAGTGTTGCCAGGGGCCCAGGAAGGGCATTAACAGGGAAAGGGGGGCACAAAGAAATACTTTCTTATTCTCATTTAAAATGTCTCGCTTTTAACAAATAATTATTTGAATCTTACAACAAATGTTTTCATCTGGTGTAAAATTTATAGAAATCCATTATTGTACATAGTAATTTTTTTTAGGGTCCCATCATAATTTCTTCAGAAGTAGCTAAGTACTGTATATGATGCCAGTATTTTCCCACATTTTCTAGATACTGTACCAGTACTGTGTGTAAAATGCCATCAAAAAGTCAATTAAGTTTTATTCTTTCTCACCTGTCTTTCTGTCTCCTTTCACTTTTTAAAGGTTGCCATGTTAGAAAAAATATTTTGCCCTGCCATGCTGTTTATTGATGTGGCAAATGAATGGTTTATGAAAATATATCTAAATCTGTCATCAGTAATCAGTAATGATCATGTCTCACCCCTAGTCTTCTCTGTCTTAATTTCAGGTTTTCACCATGTGTTGTAGATAGTTCAGGAGGTTAACTTGACCAAGCAGTCTACTTTCGGGTACTGTTTAGAATACCAGAATAGGAAGGATGGTGTAGGTTTAAGTTTATTAGACTGATACATATATACCAACAAGACAGTGTACATCACTGTGACAACAGCGTTTGTTTTCATTCAAAGGATTTATGGTTTTTCCTATAATACCTGGTGGGCCGGTCTCTAGTCAAAATGCCCGGGCCGATTTTTGTCCCAGTCCAGCCCTGGCTGCAATGACCCGGTTACTGCATTCACCAGATATCAACACAATTTCGATCCACTCCTCACGTGTTAACCTCTTCAACATGTCAATGGCTGTGAACAAAGAGAAACTTGTAAATAACTCATGAAAGAATAAAGTTACGTTGAAACCAAGCACACCAAGTTTGATGTGTCACATGGCTCTCTTCCTATTGAAAAAACAAAAGTTGTATCCAAGATGGCTGACTTCTAAATGGCCACCATGGTCACCACCCATCCTGAGGAGTTTGCCCCCTCACCAGTGTTGGGAAGGTTACTTTTAAAATGTATTCCATTACAGAATACAGAATACATGCCCCAAAATGTATTCTGTAACGTATTCCGTTACGTTACTCAATGAGAGTAACGTATTCTGAATACTTTGGATTACTTAATATATTATCATGCTGTTTACAACTACATGAATGTACTATTGCTGTGATTTATTACTGTTACTGAAGGTTAAGTAAAGGGACCTCTGGCTAATACGTCGGGTTCCGTGTCGGGCTCGTAGCCGAAAAATAGCTTTACTTTGTTGTCTGGGTCAACTTTGCTTGCGAGAGACAGAGAGAGGCGTTGAAAGGCTGCTCCAACGGAACTTATTGTTTCGGGAGGAAAACACGAACACGGCGTACAGTCGAGTTTTAATAGCTTACTTACAACTGGGCTCGTCAGGCTCTCTTCTTGGCTGCAGTGGTTATTATTATATTTACATGCTTCCAGCTCCCGTTTTTGCTCGATGACAGCTCGTACTTTTCCTTTACCTCCCTCCTCACGCCCACAGACACATAACGTGTATGGCAGTCCATTCTCCCTGCAGCACGGACTACACTGTCCATGATGCTACATTCTTTAGAGCTATGCCTGTAGCATTCTGCCTATTAGCTTACCACAACAACAACAAAAGGCGCTCTCTCACCCAGGAAACACGCAGAGAGAGCGTCACCCTGTAACCATGGCAACCGTGCCGCCTGGAACAACAGAACGTAGCTGTCAAACAAAACCCAAACAGTCCTGACCCGCCACAATATGAAACAGGGAAGTACCGCCGTGTAATCCATTTATTTCAACAAAGTAACTGTATTCTAAATACCACCTTTTTAAACGGTAACTGTAACGGAATACAGTTACTCATATTTTGTATTTTAAATACGTAACGGCGGTACATGTATTCCGTTACTCCCCAACACTGCCCCTCACATATACTAATGTGCCACAAACAGGACTTTAATATCACCAACCATTCCCATGTTATTACGTTGTATCCATATAAATGGCCCACCCTGTACTTCAGTCAGACACATGATCAAAAGAGCGGTTGATGGAGATTTCTAAGGACTGTCTGAAACAAACAAACTGGTAGTGCAAATAAAATGAGTAAATTAATCTTGTGGATTCATGATTATCACAAGCACGCTGAGCTGGAAATACTATTACCTCAAGAATTTATGCACAGCGGTTAGTGCCAATGCCTCACAGCATGAATCGATTCAGGATTCAATGAATCGATATGGCGTTATTCAAGCTAAAATTGATTTAAATGGGAAAATCGATTATTTAAACACACCCCTAATAAGAACGGGTCCATCTACCATCTACCATGTACCTAAACGGTCCCGAACTTTCCAATAGAGATTGAAAATGTGACGTCATTCAAGGGTAAAACCGCAAAGAATTCTGGGAACTCGTGGCAAGAGGTACTAGCGCACGCAGGCTTTCAATTGAAATCAGTTACACAGCGATAAAAAGAAACACAAAAAACTGTCAAGAAGCTGTTGTATTATTAACTGCAATAGCCGGTCGCATGACAGCCACGGGAAGCCGACGGGTAAAGAGATCGTTTTTTTTATCGGATTACGTCATTGAAGAGAAATTATTCGAGCCATGTTTCTGAAGTAAAAAGAGGCGACAGATGGCCTGGATTGCAGCCATTCAAAGACCAAATATAACGTCCCAGAACACTCCAGCTCACAGGTTAGTCTGCTCCAAGCATTTCCACAAAGGTCAGTGTTTTGTAGTAGTTAATACGTCATTTTTCATAACATAATTGGTGATATAGGTTACAAGCAAGTCTGGTGCTGAACAGAAATTGTGGCGCTATGCTATCACTAATTGCCCAGTACGATTACAGCATACAATATTATTGTCACTGCTACATTTCTGTAATGCGAACCAGAAATTATTTCCACTACTAATTAATTACCGTTGAGCTCAAAGGTCCTATTAATAAACGGTTAACGAATGTGTATTTATGAAGACGATTTGTGAGACTGGTAAACTTATGATACGTACGATGGTCTTTCGTTCTACACGGTGCATTTCATGGTCCTGTACCCATCCGTCAGCAAACTGTTCCTGGGCTTGTTGCAGTGACCTGAAGTTACTAAACTTCATGAGTGTATGCACTCACTCCAATAACCGTATAATTATAAATATGAGCGTGGTGAAAGTTGGGCAGCACGCTAACGTATTTTGTCCACTCTGTGTAAGGGTATAACCCTTTCACTCCTTTGATTTTTTTCCTCGTATCTTTTCTTTGCCTTTTCATCAAGTCTGTCTTTGTACGGACCGGCATTGTTCTCCTTCGTTTTGTACATAACTTTTTTTGGGGGGGCAAAGAAAAAGCAAGAAGGTATTGGAACCGTGCTGCAAATGCTTGCATTTGATGCGGTACTTGGATTGTTTTGCCACGAGTTACCGGCATGCAATGCGCGAAAGTCAATCAGTGGTCTGTCAATCTCTATTCCTTCTCTATGGGAGTCCTAAACTACTACGAATGTAATATATTCTTTGTCCACTATAGTCTTCTGGCGCTGTTGCGAGTTTATACAGTCATGTTTGGTGGTGAGTATCCCGCCTGTCACGCGGGAGACTGGGGTTCGATTCCCCGACGGGGAGGCAATACGTTTTCATTCATAATGTTAAAAGTCAGACTGTGACATCCTTGGGAAGGTCCTCAACTACTTTAATGTTTCAGGGTTTCTTTGAACAGACTCAGGAATTAAACAATATTAAAACACATGACAGTTACTGAACTTGTTTAAACTGTAGCCTCAGGTAGAATAGAAAAGTGCTATATAAGAACTAGTCCATCTACGATTTACCGAAACTGTTTCCAATTCCTCCTCTATGGGAGTCCTAAACCACTACGGATGTAATATATTTTTGTCCACTATTGTCTTCTGGCGCTGTTTCGACTTTATACATGATACGTTCATTATGGTTGTTTTGGAAGAGATTTTGTCTCTTTCGTTGACGATAGGGAACTCTGCGTTGAGGCTTCTAGTCATTCTAATCTCTGTCCGCTATTGTTTGCACGTAAAACTTGATACACATTACAGGCGTACACAAGTTGAAGTATCAAAACGAGGGAAACAGCGATACTATCGCACTGAAGACATACTTGGGTCACGATCGGTACTGCAACATACGAGTCCGAAAGCACCTTCCTCGTTAGTATAGTGGTGAGTATCCCCGCCTGTCACGCGGGAGACCGGGGTTCGATTCCCCGACGGGGAGGCTTTACGTTTTTGTTCTTAATGTTAAACGTCAGACTGTGACATCCTTGGGAACGTCCTCAACTGCTTAATGTTTCAGAGCTTCCTTGAACAGACTCAGGAATTAAACAATATTCAAACACATGACAGTTACTGCTCTTTTCTAAACTGTAGCTTCAAAACTCTCCCTGGACAGCGCTTTGAGTGCTCAGATAGAATAGAAAAGTGCCATATAAGAACTAATCCACCTACCATTTACCAAAACTGTTTCCAATTCCTTCTCTATGGCAGTCCTAAATAGAGATGGACCGATCCGATATTACTATCGGTATCGGTCTGATACTGACATAAATTACTGGATCGGATATCATAGAGAAATAAAAAATGTAATCGATCCATTAAATATCAAAAAAGCACCTCACAAAACTTGCAACACAGCGTAACTCGGCCCATAACCATAGCATGTGGAGCAGTGTGCTCACTGTATGTATTTGTAGCCTTGCTACCAAACCGGCATTTCATCTCAGAGGAAGTGATTCCAGAGAGAAGTAAAGCAAGTGTGTAAGTTCATCTCTGAATGTTTGTAAAGCATTCCCATGTTAAGCTTAACAACCGATATATGGAGCGACTGCCTCTTCTCTCTCTCTCCTGCTGCTACTTCAATCGTGTAACTGATCAATGATCAGCTGATCGGCTTTTCTGTCGCGAGTCGTCTCTCTTCTTTGTTTTTGGCCCACTTTGCACCAGAAAGAAGAAACGAGCGGCTAAACAGCAGCAGCACGTTTAAGCTTGATAAGCTGTTGTTAGAATTTATTTAATATTACTTTCTACACCATGATCTTTTTCTACGTAGCTGACAGCTGGTAACTGTGCAGGGGCGGATCTAGCAAAGTTTAGCCAGGGGGGCCGATAGGGCATTAACAGGGAAAAGGGGGCACAAAGACATACTTTTCTTTCTTGTTCTCATTTAAAATGTCAAGCTTTTAATAAATAATTATCTGAATCTTACACTCAAAGTTTTAATCTGATGTAAAATGTATAGAAGCCCATTACTGTATATAGTAAATGTTAAGTCTAATATACCCTAGTATACTTTCCATACTTGAAATGTGCAATTCACTTGTATTTTTATTTTTATTTTTATTCCTATTTATTCTATTTATCCCCTTTGTATATTTTATCTATATATGTCTTTGTATTTATATATGTGTGTATGTATATATATATATATATATATATATATATATATATATATATATATAATATTCTTAACTCTGTAACTTCTGTCGGTGCTGTGCTTTTTGGAAAACAAATTTCCCAGAGGAACCCACCCGAGGGATTAATAAAGTTTATCTTATCTTATCTTAGTAAGCTATACTACTTTTTCATTTGGGAAGATACCATCTGTGCATCTGCAAATCTGTTGAAGAAAGATGTTGAATCTATTTAATTATTCTTGAAAAATGATATATTTCTGTGCATTTTTTTTTCACACTGCATCAAATTAAAGTTTATTACGTCAATTAAGCATCATGAGGGTGGTTCCCTATTTTTTTATTTATTTTTTTGCTGGGAGTTTGCAACCCTATTAGTTAGGTTGCTTAATATTTCTGCTAAGTACTCTTTAAAATACAAGAATAGGGAGGATGGAGTAGGTTTAAGTTTATTAAATTGATCAGTATTGCTGAACTATGAAATATTTTGGGTGCAGTGTATTTTTTACATACAGGTATAACAGAATAGCTTTAGTGTTGTTGTTTATTTAAATTTGAGTATGAACTTATACAAAATGCAGCAAGTTTTATTGATATCGGCAGATATCCAAATTTATGATATCGGTATCGGTATCGGACATAAAAAAGTGGTATCGTGCCATCTCTAGTCCTAAACCACTACGGATGTAATATATTTTTGTCCACTATAGTCTTATGGCGCTGTTGTAGTTTATAAGAGGTTTTGCCTCTTTCGCTGACGATAAAGAACTCTGCGTTGAGGCTTCTAGTCATTCTAATCTCTGTCCGCAAAAACTTGATATACATTACAGGCGTGCGCAACTTAACGTATCAAAACGCGAAACGGCAATACTATCCCACTGTGGACATAGTTGAGTCACGATCGGTACTGCACGATCTGTAGTACACGATCTGTACTGCAACATACGAGTCCGAAGACAACATACGAGTGTACTGCAACATACGAGTCCGAAGACACCTTCCTCGTTAGTATAGTGGTGAGTATCCCCGCCTGTCACGCGGGAGACCGGGGTTCGATTCCCCGACGGGGAGGCTTTACGTTTTTGTTCTTAATGTTAAACGTCAGACTGTGACATCCTTGGGAACGTCCTCAACTGCTTAATGTTTCAGGGTTTCCTTGAACAGACTCAGGAATTAAACAATATTCAAACACATGACAGTTACTGCTCTTTTCTAAACTGTAGTTTAAAACTCTCCCTGGAAAGCGCTTTGAGTGCTCAGGTAGAATAGAAAAGTGCTATATAAAAACGAATCTATCTACCATTTACCGAAACCGTTTCCAATTCCTTTTCTATGGCAGTCCTAAACCACTACGGATGTAATATATTTTTGTCCACTATAGTCTTCTGGCGCTGTTATAGTTTATACGTGATACGTTCATTATGGTTGTTTTGGAAGAGGTTTTGTCTCTTTCGTTGACGATAGAGAACTTTGCGTTGAGTCTTCTAGTCATTCTAATCTCTGTCCGCAAAAACTTGATATACGTTACAGGCGTGCACAACTTAACGTATCAAAACTGGGAAACGGCAATACTATCCCACAGTGGACATAGTTGAGTCACGATCGGTACTGCAACATACGAGTCCGAAGACACCTTCCTCGTTAGTATAGTGGTGAGTATCCCCGCCTGTCACGCGGGAGACCGGGGTTCGATTCCCCGACGGGGAGGCATTACCTTTTTATTCTTAATGTTAAACGTCAGACTGTGACATCCTTGGGAACGTTCTTAATGTTTCAGGGTTTCCTTGAACAGGCTCAGGAATTAAACAATATTCAAGCACATGACAGTTACTGAACTTTTCTAAACTGTAGCTTCAAAACTCTCCCTGGACAGCGCTTTGAGTGCTCAAGTAGAATAGAAAAGTGCTATAGATGAACTAATTCATCTACCATAAAACTTGATATACATTACAGGCGTGCACAATTTAACGTATCAAAACGGGGAAACGGCAATACTATCCCACTGTGGACATAGTTGCGTCATGATCGGTACGGCAACATACGAGTCCGAAGGCATCTTCCTCGTATAGTGGTGAGTATCCCCGCCTGTCACGCGGGGGGGGGCATCGCGTATGGTGTAACGGAGAAACAGCCAATTAAATGGCAGCTTTTCGGGCATTGGAAAAAATGGGTTGTTTTTTTTTTTTACACTGAACTGTCTGAGCGCGGGTTCGAGTCCTGGTTGGGACAAAGGTTGTGCTACATTATCAAAAGTTAAACACCATTTTCAATTTACTTATTGTGGATAACATTTATTTTACACTTTGCTTTTTCTTATTATTTGATTATCATTTTATTTATATTATATAGTGTTATGGCCTGTGGAGCAATTTTTCTGCATTGCATACCTATACTGTTACAAAGTACATCACTCAGACTAAACTGTATCATCACAGTTTTGAGATGATACATACCAGACATATAGTCTACAATTATGCACACATCCAACTTTTAATACAAAGACTAAAGCTAAAACCATAAACTGCTAGTTTATATCTTTCATTTTCCAGCACAAACTCAGTACTGACATCATTACTTTATTCCAGTCATGCTCTTGCCTGCCTTCACCGAGCATGCTTTAAATCTGTTGCTCTTCTGCTTCTGCGTTTCAGATCCGCAGCCATGCAGCCCGCCTCCTCTCCTTTCTCCTCCTCACTGTGGTCACTCAGAACCCTGTCCCAGCCTCCACCTTCATCTTCATTACTATCAGCATGTTGACTCTTGGGTGGTGGTTGTGCAAAATCCTATCACTGCTGTGATTCTTTCTGCTATGATGGATCATTGAAGTCTTAACTGCCAAACAGTTCCATTTATTTCTGTATCTCAATAAATCATGTTCAGTTTTTCCACTCTCCTTATTGAACTGCTTTTGTAGATAAGCTTCAAGCTAGCAAGCAACAATACCTAAATCAAAAATATTATCACCAGAAATGAGAAACTGTCTGCAGCTCCAGCTGTGTGCTGCATTCATTAAAGATAACTTCAGACATCGTGTGGTTGTCAATTCTGAAACAGGCTGTACAGTCACACAGATAAAAGACAGCAGTCATGTTTCTAATAATATAAATGAAAACAGAAAGATTATGAAGATAAAAGCTGTGAGACTCCTCTAGAGAAAGGATGGCTTGTTAACATTACATGAAGTGATTTAGAAATAATATGTAAGCTTTAAGGCCAGCACTCACAACTTATTAAAACTGATTACCCGATGGTGAGCACACACAGATATATAAACATATAGGTGAACTTTAAGAAGAAAACTGTTGATACTTTTGCAGAAAACTATTTATTTACACTTTTATATTTACAATCAGTTTTTATTTATATAAACAAAAGAAACATTCACAACTAGAACAAAACTGTCTCATGTACAATATCAACTGTTTTCTTCCACCATACAGCCAGCATACAACTATACTATTAGAGGAACATCGCCAGAACACACAAAAACAAGAACAAGACAATATATAAAAGTTCACGTTCAGGCTCAGCTTTGCAGAGCAATTCATGTAAAACTATTTTACTCCAGTTCTGAAAACTTTCATTTGAAAACCTTTGTTTGCTCCTGAAGATCCTCTGGGTGTGGACCCTTCTGCTGCTGCTGGCACAGCGACTATATATGCAGAGACAGAGGACAGGGGCATATGAGATAGAAACACTCTTAGCCATTATCACTTCTGACATTTAGTAATAACGCAGTACTTACAGCTCTGTATGTGTAGTTTTACAGGTGAGATGCTCAGCATTGCATCCTCCAGGTCTTTATCCTCATCCATCCCTGTGATGGAGGCAATAATTAGACAAATATGCACTGAATTTATATTTCACGTCAACAATGTTATTAAAATATTATTAAAACAACTTACCAAGAGGTTGTTTAGTTGGGGCATTTGTAGTAGCAGGTGCAGACTGCTGCTTCTTCCACAGGTACTGCTGCAGCTTATGCATCCATGTTCCTTGACTGCAGCTCTTCCTCATGATAAAGTCTGCATAGCCGTCACCTCTGCCGTCCCAAATCTCCTTCCAGGTGCTCTTGGCTCGTGAGCCAAAGCCAACCAGCTGATCATCCTCAGAGGCTTCTGCTGCAACACTCACTCTGCTGGTCTCCTAGTCCAGAAGAGTCTTTAACTCTGTAAAGCTGAGGGTATACTGTACAAATGAATGCAAGCTCTCCTTGCCATGCCCTTCTTCCACAGAGGTCCCTGCAGCCTCTTGCTTCTGGAGATCTTTGATCAGGTACATGGTGTACCCGACATCATTCTCCAGAAGCCACCGGAAAGATTTCCCTTTATATTTTTCAAACTGCAGGATGTACTCTCCCTGCACTTCCTTCATGTCAGAGGCATCCCCTCCTCTCTGATAGATGACAGTCAGAGCATCGTCCTTCCTAACAGGTGCAGACTTGTCCTGAAGCTTGAGGTCATTTTTAATCTGTCAAGCTTCTTTTGATGGGTCCTGGAGAAGGTATCCAAGTGGCCCCTTGCGGAACGCCACAGAGATTTTCCCTGGATATGGCGCAACTTTCTTGTGCATCTTGACATGCAGTGAAAAAATAAACAATTATATTAAACAAAATTAATTCCAAACACAAACAAAGACATTTCAGGTTATAATCTTGCTGCACATTGTGGCTGGGTTTAACAGCAGGATGCAGGGGAACAATAAAGAGACACAATTTGAAAGAACATTGACAACATTTGCGATAAAAATGTTTTTTCCTCCGGGTATAACAAACTGTTCTGTCTGTAAATAAAAACCTTTCATGGTTGAATGATTATTGGCATATCTGCAAAATTTGTGATAACTGCTTAGTAGTCATGGCACATAAGAATTGCTGGTAGATTAACAACATATCTATTTAAGCTATCGTGTTTATTCATAAACGAGTGGGCATTGCTCATGTTAGTGAGATATCAAGACAGACTTTGGCATTGATAAGGTGACTGACCATTACAACATGAAAGCAATACATTTTTTTAAAGCAGGTTCAGTCATTTAGCATGTCATCTCATAACAAGCCACTTATCGGTTATTTAATTGTACCACATTATAGTAATGTCAGTGTCACAGCAGTCAGAAACCTACAAAGTTTATTTAACAGTAAAACACGTCAATGGAACACGCAATTTATTTAAGGAGCAGGTTCATTCATGATTTACTGTGCCACTTTACAACAGCGGATAAACTCCCACCGTCTTCAACTAAGCGATGGATGCTTCGTAAAAGTAATCGCAACACGCCTATTACCTGTAATATACACCTGTAAATGTATTCTGTTGGTTTACTCTTATTTTAAACGACGTTTCTTACCTTTGATCAATGAACGAGGATCGTTGAGATGTGTTGCGCGCGGTGAGTTACTTGTTCTCTCCCGAAATGTAAAAGTGCCGCCGCATCTCAAACTCACAACAGCGCCGGAAGACCGTAGTGGCCAAAAATATTCCCCGACGGGGAGGTAGTGTTAAAGGTCAGACTGTGACATCCTTGGGAACGTCCTTAATGTTTCAGGGTTTCCTTGAACAGACTCAGGAATTAAACAATATTAAAACACATGACAGTTACTGAACTTTTCTAAACTGTAGCTTAAAACTCTCCCTGGACAGCGCTTTGAGTGCTCAGGTAGAATAGAAAAGTGCTATATAAGAACGAATCTATCTACCATTTACCGAAACTGTTTCCAATTCCTTTTCTATGGGAGTGCTAAACCACTACGGATGTAATATATTTTTGTCCACTATTGTCTTCTGGCGCTGTTGTAGTTTATACGTGATACGTTCATTATGGTTGTTTTGGAAGAGGTTTGTCTCTTTCGTTGACGGTAGAGAACTCTGCGTTGAGGCTTCTAGTCATTCTAATCTCTGTCCGCTATTATTTGCACGTAAAACTCGATATACATTACAGGCGTGCACAACTTAACGTATCAAAACGAGTCCTAAACTACTACGAATGTAATATATTCTTTGTCCACTATAGTCTTCTGGCGCTGTTGCGAGTTTATACAGTCATGTTTGGTGGTGAGTATCCCGCCTGTCACGCGGGAGACTGGGGTTCGATTCCCCGACAGGGAGGCAATACGTTTTCATTCATAATGTTAAAAGTCAGACTGTGACATCCTTGGGAAGGTCCTCAACTACTTTAATGTTTCAGGGTTTCTTTGAACAGACTCAGGAATTAAACAATATTAAAACACATGACAGTTACTGAACTTGTTTAAACTGTAGCCTCAGGTAGAATAGAAAAGTGCTATATAAGAACTAGTCCCTCTACGATTTACCGAAACTGTTTCCAATTCCTTCTCTATGGGAGTCCTAAACCACTACGGATGTAATATATTTTTGTCCACTATTGTCTTCTGGCGCTGTTTCGACTTTATACATGATACGTTCATTATGGTTGTTTTGGAAGAGGTTTTGTCTCTTTCGTTGACGATAGAGAACTCTGCGTTGAGGCTTCTAGTCATTCTAATCTCTGTTCGCTATTGTTTGCACGTAAAACTTGATACACATTACAGGCGTACACAAGTTGAAGTATCAAAACGAGGGAAACAGCGATACTATCGCACTGAAGACATACTTGGGTCACGATCGGTACTGCAACATACGAGTCCGAAAGCACCTTCCTCGTTAGTATAGTGGTGAGTATCCCCGCCTGTCACGCGGGAGACCGGGGTTCGATTCCCCGACGGGGAGGCTTTACGTTTTTGTTCTTAATGTTAAACGTCAGACTGTGACATCCTTGGGAACGTCCTCAACTGCTTAATGTTTCAGGGTTTCCTTGAACAGACTCAGGAATTAAACAATATTAAAACACATGACAGTTACCGAACTTTTCTAAACTGTAGCTTCAAAACTCTCCCTGGACAGCGCTTTGAGTGCTCAGGTAGAATAGAAAAGTGCTATATAAGAACTAATCCACCTATCATTTACCAAAATGGTTTCCAATTCCTTCTCTATGGCAGTCCTAAACTACTACGGATGTAATATATTTTTGTCCACTATGGTCTTCTGTGCACGGGTTGTCACCATTTCCAACATTTAAACTGCTACTCGGTTGTGTTAATTGAAAATCATTGCCAAAAAATGCAGCAGTGTATGTGTGGTACATACATAAACCATGAATGGTTTTTCTGTACTGGAAAAACACCATCAAAACTATAAATTGAAAAAAAACTCAAACATGTTTTTTTGTCATGTGCATCATCAGCATCCAAGTTTATGCAGCAGTGTCCCTTCCTCTGGGATTCTTGTGCTTACAGTTTTCATTGAAGAGAAGCCCCGTCACTCTGAAATCCTCGATGAACTCTGGCTTTAATCCTAAAGTCAGTCAGCCGGCTTAGTGTGTGAGTGTGTTTGTGCGTCACTGCGGCTAATATTATTGATTTTACTCCTTGTTTTCGGCAGGTGAGTGATCCACACACTTGCACCGTGTGTATGTTTGCACTGTGTAAGATCCATTGGTCATCCTCCGCCATCCTCCTGTCTATCAATACAGTACTTGTGATACGTGTGATCATCTATAGATGTTCAACTGAACATAAAAAAAACATGTTTTCTTATTGATATCTAGTAGAAATCAAAGCAAAAGAAGATAAACACGACAGAGATGTAGAGCCAACTGGAACATCTAACCTCACTTTAAGGTGTTTTGATGAAACAATAATGATTAAAAATAAAAGCTTTGGCTGAAAATATGACTTTATTGAATTATATTATGGCTACATTAGTGACATAAATTAAAAAATGCAGTCATTGTGGTTTGGGACATTTAAAACCAGTTATATCATCCCTAAAGATGTCCGAGTTTTGTAACCTATTGTACAAAACACATACATAAACATCTTACATCTAGTAGTGAGTCTGATTTGTGTATGCAATGAGACAGACATGGATCGTGTTTATCATGAGAGGGCAAGAACAAGAAGGCCCTGCATACATACTATTTGCACAGCGATGTGTGTGCACTGGTGATGTTTTGAACATGCGAGTGTGCATGTTTGTTGTTGGCGGTGAAGGGTCATTGTGTGGGTGGTCACCACAAGTTGTGGGAGGCCGAATCAGCTTGAAAAGTTATGAAAATAGTCTTCAAATGTCCAAATATTACCCCGTGTGAGAGGACGTCTTCCTATACTGGGCCCCTGCATGAACACACACACACACAAACATGTTCTGTGCTTTTTTCCTTGACCTCCTGCTGCAACGCACACACAATGTTTCTCAGTCAGTCTTGCTGAAGGCCACTTGAATGCAGTGAAGATGAAGCTAAGCTGCCAGTAGTTGAGCAGTAGAGTGAGAGTAAGAGGGATGAGGTATTTGTTTAGCTCGTATGGAGACTCTGATGAAACTCCAAGACACGAGTCAAAACATTTAACCACAACCAATAGAGTGCAAGATGAGGAAAGAAAAATAGGACATCGGAGGCTGGTCTTTATTCAAAATGTACCATCTGATTTTTTTTTTAGGAATTAATTTCATTGCTTAATATTTTAACAAGAAATATAAATTATGGCTCATAGGACGGACACACATGAGTGGGCACGTACAGTTAGGTCCATAATTGGTTTCACAAAGACATTGGTCCGTTGGATCTAGACATCAGGCAGGGAATGACTGCAAATGATTTTTAAACAACCTTTTAAAACAATTCAGTTATGTTTGTATGTCTGAATGATTACTTTTGAGCCTCTGGAATGGCTGACTGTGTAATAAAATATTCATAGTTCCTAAACAGTCAATGAAATACTTTTGTTAAACTGCTTAAATTAAAGTTGCAAGTCTGCAATTCAGCATCTTCATTGTTTGATTTAAAATCCACTGTAGTGGTGTTAAAAATAAATACAGTGGCTTGCAAAAGTATTCGGCCCCCTTAAACTTTTTCACATTTTGTCACATTACAGCCACAAACATGAATGAATTTTATTGGAATTCCACGTGAAAGACCAATACAAAGTGGTGTACATGTGAGAAGTGGGACGAAAATCATGCATGATTCCAAACATTTTTTACGAATAAATAACTGAAAAGTGGGGTGTGCGTAATTATTCAGCCCCCTGAGTCAATACTTTGTAGAACCACCTTTTACTGAAATTCCAGCTGCCAGTCTTTTAGGGTATGTCTCTACCAGCTTTGCACATCTACAGACTGAAATTCTTGCTCATTCTTCTTTGCAAAACAGCTCCAGCTCAGTCAGATCAGATGGACAGCGTTTGTGAACAGCAGTTTTCAGATCTTGCCACAGATTCTCGATTGGATTTAGATCTGGACTTTGACTGGGCCATTCTAACACATTGATATGTTTGTTTTAAACCATCCCATTGTTGCCCTGACTTTATGTTTAGGGTCGTTGTCCTGCTGGAAGGTGAACCTCCTCCCCAGTCTCACGTCTTTTGCAGACTCCAAGAGGTTTTCTTCCAAGATTGCCCTGTATTTGGCTCCATCCATCTTCCCATCAACTCTGACCAGCTTCCCTGTCCCTGCTGAAGAGAAGCACCCCCAGAGCATAATGCTGCCACCACCATATTTGACAGTGGGGATGGTGTGTTCAGAGTGATGTGCAGTGTTAGTTTTCTGCCACACATAGCGTTTTGCATTTTAGCCAAAAAGTTCCATTTTGGTCTCATCTGACCAGAGCAGCTTCTTCACATGTTTGCTGTGTCCCCCACATGGCTTGTGGCAAACTGCAAACAGGACTTATGGTTTTCTGTTAACTGCTTTCTTCTTGCCACTCTTCCATAAAGGCCAACTTTGTGCAGTGCACGACTAATAGTTGTCCTATGGACAGATTCCCCCACCTGAGCTGTAGATCTCTGCAGCTCATCAAGAGTCACCATGGTCCTCTTGGCTGCATTTCTGATCAGCGCTCTTCTTGTTCGGCCTGTGAGTTTAGGTGGACGGCCTTGTCTTGGTAGGTTTACAGTTGTGCCATACTCCTTCCATTTCTGAATGATCGCTTGAACAGTGCTCCGTGGGATGTTCAAGGCTTGGGAAATCTTTTTGTAGCCTAAGCCTGCTTTCAATTTCTCAATAACTTTATCCCTGACCTGTCTGGTGTGTTCTTTGGATTTCATGGTGTTGTTGCTGCCAATATTCTCTTAGACAACCTCTGAGGCCGCCACAGAGCAGCTGTATTTGTACTGACATTAGATTACACACAGGTGCACTCTATTTAGTCATTAGCACTCATCAGGCAATGGACAACTGACTGCACTCTGACCAAAGGGGGCTGAATAATTACGCACACCCCACTTTGCAGTTATTTATTTGTAAAAAAAAATGTTTGGAATCATGTATGATTTTCGTTCCACTTCTCACGTGTACACCACTTTGTGTTGGTCTTTCACGTGGAATTCCTATAAAATTTATTCATGTTTGTGGCTGTAATGTGACAAAATGTGGGCCGAATACTTTTGCAAGCCACTGTAAATAAAATCTAATATAATTTCCTTTGTCCAACAAATTCTAGACCAAATTGCATCCACACAGGACTGCAGAGGTTCTCCTTGATTATCTCATATCCATCCATATCCATTTTTATATTGTAGTATTAATCTTTACTACAATTATTGCAAATCTATTTGGCCATGATGATTTTGTAGGAAAAAAATCTGTCCTGACAGCTGAAAGTTTTTGCAAAAATAAATGTAAAAGGAGAGAGCTGTACACATTCTTAAACATGCATATGCAAAGGTGCCACTGCAGTTACTCTGACTGGTTCACGTCTGTTACCTCTGCAGGTTCATGTGCAGCTAAAACTCACTTCTTTAAATTGTATCAAGGCTTAAAAGTAAGGGCATGACTGCTGTGAATGACAGGCTATTCATGCATGTATTCAGCTTTTCAGGTTTTCTGTTACACGTTGGGGGTTTTTTGGCTTCTCCTCCACCTTCCTGCTCAAATAACATGAGGTTATGGTTACTGTTGGTATAAAGTGTTAAAGGGGGTCTGGCTATATTGAGTGATTTTACATGATATGAGCACTGGCACTATTTTCTAACTGATATCAGATAGTGCTGGTGGATTTATTTCTCTTTAACTCTTTCCCCAATGTCAAAATGACATTTGACGACCTTGCTTGTTCTCTTAATGTAAAGTCTAGACACCTTAGTTTATCTCAATAAAGCTGTGGTTTGACCTCAAGTTGAATATTTGGTGGGTTTATCCAAGGGTGACTGCATAGGCAGAGACCACCCTCACTAACCTCTGATGCAAACCCAGTTATTTTGTTCCCTAAGTTTCAAAAGTTGCTTCTTCTAGGCTTAAAGGTGTTAAAAAGTTGAAGTTGTTCTTTAATAGTTGATCAAACATTAGTTGAGTCTCTGCTGACCCAATTTTGATTGTCCAGTTGTTCACGGGAAGCAAACAAAAAACTTGATAATAGGTGGCAACATTCAGTCTATCAACCTGACTAGCCTCTGCAGTTAAACACTAATTAGTCTTGTTGGGTGCAAAATTCAAAGAGAATGGCATGTATATTCTGCCAGCAAATGTGTGCCTATATTCACAGCCAAACCCTGCATAAGGTTCATAATTTGAATGTGTAACTAAGTCTCACACAGATAAGTATCTAAGTATTCTCAAATTAATCATTAAGTATTGCCTCCAGCTCCAGTAGTCTCTTTGGTGACATTAGGGTGAAATAATATGAAGCGATTACTGGAAGGTGGTCTGATATTCCTAACATGCACAAACTGTGCAGGTTATAGGTTTAGTATCAAAGATGTGAAGGAGAATTAACTATAGCTACTATTTTACTTTAGATCAGTTGTGACTTGAAGTCTTGGGAATGTAAATGGAGGCTATGCAATAGCTCTTTTGTGCACATCTATATTTTCACTTTCTATTAAAAGAACTTCTAAAACTGTTACTTTAGAAGTTATTGCAGTGCACTGGTACTTCTACTTCTGTTTGCTCATTTTCTTTGGTTGTCAGTAAAGATGTAGCCATAGATCAGCACATCACAATGTGGGACAATGTCTCAAAAAGCGGAGTGGGCTGCTGTGCAGTCTCAGCAGCAGTCCTCATGGACAACGGGTCATACTACCTGCCCTGCTTCTTAGTGGCTTTTGTGAGATCTATAAAAGATTAAGTATTTCGCGTGTGAAAGTGTCCCTGGATGTTTAGTATAAAAATGCTGCGTGTTTACGCAGAAGTTGTTTCACGCTAATATGATGTAGGAAAACTGTAGGATATCCTCACAGTTGAAAAAACGCGGTGCTCTTCCCATGTGCTGCAGCCCGGGCGCGTCTGACACATTCCTAATTGCACGTCTCTGCGCCTCGCCAAGAAAGCAGCTGCAAGCCGTCAAACACACCCCCGCAGACTCTGGAGGAACAAGCGGCCACTATAAGAACATTTTCGCTTCTGGGGAGAGCTGATGGGAATGGGATTCACTTTCTTTTCTGTGTTCGCTCAACGTGATCCTTCACATTTCTGCCTGACCCCATTTCTCTCCTCCGTGGGTCCTTCTTCGAGGGTTTTTTTTTTTTTTTTTTTTTTTTTACCAAGAAACCAAAAAACAAAACAAAACCCCGAAATCACTACTTTTATCTGTTTCTTTTCAAATTCATGGATCTTCTGCTGGGGTGAGGGGGTGGAGGTTCCTCTTTCACTCTCATCAATGATAAACCTTCAGCTGCGCAAGTGCTGCGCGGTCACGGCGCTAGGCTGTGATTGGTGGAGACCCATGCTCCAGCCTTCGTGAACGCGCCGGTCTCCTGCGGCTCTATATATATATAGCCTCGATCTCCTCGTCACAGAGTAAAGTTATTCGAAGGCTTCGAGCTCTAGCTGCGCGAACTTCTACCAAGAGAAGAAAAGAGCACCGCACATACGCTGACTCGACCTCAGTCATGCCGGTGAACGCGTCCGCTGTCTCCACTGTGTTTTTTCTGCTGCTGGTGTGTCATGTGCTGACCATCGACCAGCATGATGTTCAGGAGAGAGAAGTGAGCCAGACGAAAAGGCGCCTCTCTTCGCAGAGCACAGGTGAGCCGCCACATGCAAGTCTTCACAGGTCGTGTAAGCGTCGGAAACTGCGTTTTGAAGAAAACTTTACATGACGCGCATGCCTGAGGCCCTTGTTGGCCCTAAAAGGAAAAAAAAGGAGCTTGAGGGGTACTACTTTTTTCTCCCCCTTCTTGCGCATTTAATCTCATTGTAAGACAACCTGTTGGCCGCGCTCGCCTCTCTAACCTCCTGTGCTGTTGGTGACTGTAATTCAATGCGCGACTCCGGTGGTTCGACCCTGTCCATGCACATTCCCTCTGTATCCCTTTCCCGGTGTTCTGACAAACCATCCTACTTTGGCAACACGTCCTACCGTAAGTAGTTTATGCACATTTCTGCTGTCATAGTAACTCCAGCACAAAGTTAAGTTAGTATCACGGTTTGCCACTTAACTTTGCCCATCAGAGTATGCTTGTAGCTCATATTCATAAAGCCAAGACGGCTTGCCACTTTATTTTACCCGTTAAAGTATGCTTCTAGCTAGGACCGCTTCACCTGCGGCTAACGACAAGATGGACGCGCCTGTTATCAAAGAGGCTCTGGTCGGTAAAAAGAAAACATTTGGAGATTACTATTTTAGTGCTGCAGCGTTAAACACGTGTAAATGAGGTTAACGCCATAACCGTATTAACGCGACAAATCTCCGTTAACGAGTTACCGCGGATCGCCCAGTGCGTGGGGCTGCACGGCGTCAACGCGTTAGCGGTTACCTCGTTAACGTGTTGACACCGTGCAACTAGCACTACTAGTATTTTCACCATTTACAACAGCGCCATAAAGTGCAAAATGAAGAGTGTGTGAAACTGTGTGCTGTCTGCCATCCTCCTGGCCCGAAACAAACTACCTTACATAACTCGTATACCGTATTTGCCGGACTATAACCTTTCACTAAAATCTTTCATTTTCTCAAAAATCGACAGTGTGTCTTATGTATGAATTCTGGTTGTGCTTTTGTGTCTAATCTATAAGGAAAGCTGATCAAAAAGTACTACTTAACATTTAATTGTCTAAATCCTCTTATTTACATTCCATACACTTACAGATAGGTTTCTGATAGAGTTGAGGGGATGATCCAAACATGATACTGTCGATACCAACGTTGCTATTGGATCGATATTAGCTCGACAGGATCGATACTTTGTTTCTATCCTCTTAAGTTCAGTATGTAGCCCAGTGAATTGTTTTTAATACATTATTTTTATTTGTTTTGGAAATGGAAAAATGTATACCTCTCCAAAAACATGAGTGTCAAAATATATGAAAAGCTGAAAGGTGTGCTTTGTTTAATTAATTATTGTGGGAAGTAAACAAAAGCACAGTAATTTAGCGGTCATTAAAATGGGATCAGAATTTGCAAATGGATGATTCATCTACTAAATCATGACACACTTCTCTCCCCTACATAAGCTGCCTGTTTAAGTTAAAAGCATTATTATTATTATTATTATTACTGGCCCTGCATGTCCTTTGTTTTGGATTGATATGAAAAATTTGCAGTATGGCACGATACTAATTTCTGAAAAGTGAGGGCCAAAGGTCGGAGGCTTCACAGTGGATGTGTATTGTTTTTAATATTATATTATTATTTGGCACATTAACCTGGAAAGTTAATGCTGATCTCTCACTGTCTCATAGAGGAGATCCAGAGTTGCCTGTTGAATTCAGGTGATGTTGGCTGTGGGATGTTTCAGTGTTTCAGCAACAGCTCCTGTGAAATCAAAGGGCTGGACCACATATGTCTTACTCTGCTGCACAATGCTGGACACTACAACTTGCAGGTGAGGATAAGCCCATATGTCTCACATTCATTCACACTCAAAATAAACACATTAAGTCAGTTGTGTCGTTACGCCTGTGGGGCACTAACTGACAGGCTGAGGGGAAGTTCAGAAGTTGCCTGGGCAGGGTTGGAGAAGGCATATCTGGATACGTGTTTTTATTTCATTTAATCCCTTCCATCATTGCGCTCGTTTGTGAGGAATGCTTGTTGTATAAGAAGCAGTGTATCGTTATGCATGGCAGCACAGTTACAGCACAGCGTGAGAGGGGAAGTGAAAGGAGAGAACAGGAACATCCTGTCCACATTACTAGAATAGAAATGTATGAGAAAATGATGCAGGCCTAATGTGTCCCCAGTTTGAGCAGAAACAGAAGATGATGTTCTTTGAGGATCTCTGAGTGAATGTACCTGATACAGATGGTCGTGGATTAAAGGATAAAGTGTTGCAGGAAACATCTTCAGTGCTTCTTCCCTTTGGGGTAGAAATGTTTCATAACATGATAAAGATGATCACCCAGAAGAATTTTGTAGAGATTTGCAGATCCCCTAAGACCCAATACGTGCCAGCAAAAAGCCCCCCCACAGCATTACAGAGCCACTGGATCCCCCTCAATGTAGGGGTCAAGCATTTAGGCCTTTACCATTCTTGGTGTGCACCACTTATTGCTGGGTCACTTGTTGAGGGTATAGATGACAATCTGAAATTTGTTTAGGTCAGCGCCACATGTTTTGTTGTTTTTCTTCACTGCTTAACTCACAGATTCAAATTTGTCTTTGTACATGCACAGCCACTCTCTTATTATATCTTTGTTTTTCCTCACATACTGTACTAATGCGCTAGCAGCACCAAATGACCTTACTCCAGTTGAGCAGTTGGACAAATACACTGACGATTGGGCGAGTTCACCAGCTATCATGAAGATCCATATAGAGCATCCACAGAGGTCAAACGTTTTTTGTGCCAGGCTGTCAACATGTTGTGGTTTGGGTTTGGTTTTTTGGTTTGTTTTCTCTCTCTCTCTGCTGTAAAAGTGGATGAGGATAGTCTGGCTTTTAGAGCCTACCCCAGCATCTGTTAGAACTGCCAACAGTGTACAGAATGTAATTGAGGAAAAATATTCCTTTTAAAGTATACAAAAATGAAGTGAAATGAATTAAAAGATATTTAGTTTACATACTAAAAAGGAGTGTGAAGAAGTGGACATTTATTTAACCTCACCCCTTCTCTGTAAGTAAAGTTATTTTTCAATACAGTTCTATTTACATAGCACCAAATAACAAAGACAGTTGCCTTGAGGCACTTTATATTGTGAGGTAAAGCTCATACAGCAACACAGCGAAAACTAATGTTTTTCACAGTGACCCCATTCACAGAGCATTTGGTTTTCTGGTCTCTGGACACCACCACAGACTTCAAATCATTCAAGTGCTGATTTTAGCTTTAATTCAAGGGATTTAAAAAAAGTATTGCATTAGCTGTCGCGTTAGCAATTCAGCACAAGAGTTCTTCAATGCAAAGAAATTGGATGTTCTTCAATGGCCAAGTCAGCAGGTTTTCAGCCTCTGAAGATAAAACTGAAGTTAAAGAGAGCCACAAACGAGCTTAAACTGAAGGTGGCTTCAGTATAGGACTGACATGCCATCTGAAGGGAGGAAATGCAGCATCTGGTGATGTCCGACAGTTCTAGACGTCACACAGTCGGTGACTACAAACCATTTTAATCAAACTTTTTTTTAAAAAATTCCTTATTTTAAAATTGTTACTTTTCAGCCTCTAAAAATCGAGGACTGTGTATAAAAATGGTTGCATTTCCTAAACAGTACTTCAGGTAAACCCCTTGATTTAAGGCTGTCATAAATTGTTTGTTTTGTTTGCATAGCACTTTCATAGAACTTAGACCAACTCAAAGTACTTTATAGATGACTGAAAAGATGATAAATAAAACATGGACTTAAATAATAAATCAATAATAGAATAGAAAAACTAAATAGAAGTGTTTGAATCTGATAGAAAAGACTATTGCAATAAAACATTGTGGGGGGAAAAAAAATCATAGGTTTCCCTGTAATCGTCCACTCGCTGTTCTCCTTTTTCTCGCAGGGCAAATCATTTGTGAAGGACATGTTGCGGTGTATGGCGTTGGGGCTGCGGCAGCGTTTCAGCTGCATCAGCCGGCGGTGTTCAGTGATAAAGGAGATGGTGTGCGTGCTTCAGAGGGAGTGCTACACCAAACACCAGCTCTGCCTGGTACTGCGGGATCACATGCACACCGTGGAAAACCTGGTGCAGTTCCACCTAATGTTTCCCCCCGGGTGAGAAACACAAACACACACAAATCAACTACTAACAGCCACAATTTTATTGTTTCGATAGATGGAGATATAGATATAGCCGTATGTACAAATAAATGCATTCACAATTATGTCATTAATTGCTCAAATGGAAAAATGAATAAAACTGGGACATTATTCTATTGTTGATTTTGGCACTTCCTGCAAGTGATATTTTTTCTAAATGTACATTTGGACAAAACAGCCAAGTATTTATTGATGACCCTGATGTATTCGCATCCTGCCAGGCCATACGTGGAGCTGACGAAATTCCTGCTGAAGTGCGGAGATGAGGTCAGGACGTGGGTCGGACGCCGTTTGCGTGAACAATGCGAGCAGTACTGGGGGTCGCTTTGCAGCAGCTTTGCTGGAAACTGCCCCCTCTGCCAATCTGATACCCTCCACCAAAGCACTTCCCCATCCACCAGTGCACCATGGCTCGTCACTGCTGGGGGACCCCTGCAGCAACCAATCAGAGAGGCTAAACCAGAGGACAGGACCAGGCTCAGTCATATAGACAACACAACAGAATCTGGTTCAGTTGTGTCTGAGAAATCCAGTGTCACTCCTCCATAGACAGATGGAAACTGAGTACACAATTCTATAATACTAGCAGTAGTGGCTAAAAGTATTCAGTGTAGTAATGCATCATAACTTATTCAATCTGCTGGGCATTTGTGCTCCATTAAGGATGGAAGAACAATTATCTACCTCACTTCAATGTCACAGTAGACCACTGCAGCTCAGCAGCAGACACACACACACACACACACACACACACACACACACACACACACACACACACACACGGAATCAGTAGGTCAAGTGTAGCTCATGGCTCAAAGTCAGTATCCTGTTTACAAGCCCAGTTCCAAAAAGTTGGGACTCTGTGTAAAATCTAAATAACATTAGAATGCATTATATTTTATTCAGTATCGAACATAGAAAACATACCAAGTGTTTAAACTGGGACACTTTACTGTTTCATGAAAAACACTTGCTCAATTTGTTCCTAAAATGTTGTGATGCTGTGTAAAAGTTCAGAGTTATGAATCTGCTTTTGTATTTATGGAGAAAGTCATATTGTGTACCATGGAGATAACAGATGAGGGGCAGTGTGCAGAAAGGAAAGCACTCATTGGTCAATGTGTTAGAAATGTATTTTTAATGCTCACATTTCATACAGACCCCTGGTGTCAAGAATGTTGTACATTTTGTATTTAAATGGATCAAACACTGTGAACAGTTATTTGAATTTTATTAAAATAAAGTGATACTGATGAACAAAAATCTGTTATTTAAATCAGTCCTATCCTGTTGAACAAGTCTTTTAACAGCACTGCAGTTCAAACTGTGATATTTTGAGTTTTAAGACATCTGCTGGTGCTTGAGATTTTTAAATGAACTAAACCCACAGGGCTTTTGTTTAACAGTCACACAATCTGACACCTTTCAGGGCAACAATCATTCATCGGATTACTGGTTCAGTAGTCTGGAAGGAAGGCACGAAGTAAACAAATTTAAAAAAAAAAAAAAAAGCACTCTCCTGAGCACATTCACACTTTATAACAAAAGTAAACAAAAACAAAGGTTGGTGCATTTTGCAACCCTGACTAGTTCTGAATTAAAGGTGCAATATGTAGAATACTGGACTCTAGGAGGGCAACCTGCTTTTTTTTTTTTTTTTTTTTTTTTTCCTCCTTCCTCTCTCAACTGGCCTTTCTTTAATTCTACAGCTTAAGTCAGACACTACTACAGCACAGAAACCAACCATGACTCAACAGGAGTAGATGGAGTTGTACAATGTTGCTCACTTTTCTGTCCCCCTTTTCTTCCTGTCTCCGTAAAAGTGAAGCTCCAGCTGAATTCAAATAAGGTTGCCCTTCGCTTGGAAGTGAATATTTTGCATAAGCTGAAACATTTTGTCACGCAGATCACCTCTTTGGATGGATTTTATTTGCAGCAATAGAGGCTTAAAACAAGCCTCCAGTGGTCCCTTGCTTTAGTCACTGACTCCCAACCTTTCAACATGACTGACATGAGGGCAGAATCACAGACTACGTTTTCTTCCTTTTACGTTGGACTGAAGGGGGACAAAGAGAAATTACATGAGCATACAGGCTGCTGATCTGATCTGTCTTATTGCATTATTAAACCTACAGTGTGCTTTAAGGTATCAACATTTCAAAAATTGCACACAATTTGGAAAATATGAGCATCTGAACCTTTAAGCTCTCTGTATTTACTTCAATTTAATGTAAATTTCAATGTAAACACGTGAATTTCCTCAAGTTCAGGCTTTCTGAAAAAGACCAATCATCCAGAATGATAGAAATGGTCACATTAAGATAACGGAGTCCTTACTGTAACACCAGGTAGGCAGTGTGAGGCATCAAGGAAAAGGCTAAAAAGCAGCAGATCCCTTCTTCAACTGTGACCATTTGCAACATGCGTTCAAACTTTTGACAATGCATTGTATAACCATATCTACTCGAGGCAGGCTGTGGCTTCTTAATGTTTTCTATGAAACTCTGGATGTCAGTTTTACTCACTTTGCTCCTTTCACTGCTGAAGTGGATCTTGAGCTTCAGATATTTTCCAACCCTTCATATTGCATAATATATGTAAGAAGTAACACGTTCCCACTTCACGCCGCCTCTGTGTCCTACAGTCCAGTTTCAGTGCTGCTTCTAAGAGTCCATGTGGTTCATGCTTCTACTTCATACCTCCTACAATTCACTGTGGTAACTCCTTCCAAGCCAGTCCCCACGTCCTTGAGGAAAAACAGATCCAGCGGGTGACGGACCCAGGCGGCTGACTAAATGAAGGGGAAGAGACGTTTCTTGAGGATGTAGAGGACGGTGGCAAAGAAGAGGGCTAGTGCAAGGAAGATGAGCAGCTTGTCTGTCAGCTCCCGCCGGTTGTACTTCAGGATGAGCTTCCTGCCCAGGTGAATGGTTCCTGTCATGCTTTTAAACTCCTCGTTGGTTTCCTGCACCGTCCTGGATGAGGTGGCTGAATAAGGAGGACGAAGAATTAAAGGCATTAAGGGTTTAGGAGGATCGGTTAGGAAATGTGGACAGGAGACTGAAACATAAAATTTGATTTTTACCTAGCGTGCCAATGGTGTCCTCACTCTGCTTCACCTGTTCAGACATCATCCTGCTGATAGACATCAGACTCTCTGTGATGTTGCTGCTGGTTTCCACTAAATTTTCCTTGGTTGCTTTCCTGAGACAAAAACACACAAACAGAGCAGAGCAGGTGAAGTACTGCAGATGGGTCCTGACATGCCTAATTTATTATTAGATTATATTAAAGTGATTTATTGGAGACTAGAAGGAATCTTTTTCTCATTAAGTAGTTTAGAACCTTGTGTTTCTACCACCAGTGGAACTAGCTACTCTATTTTTATATTCATTTATCTTTTTTGGTTCATTTGTGCCAGTTTTTAATCAACTTTTTTAAATCACAAATTACCAAAAGCAACAATTAAAGAAATCTTATTTAATAATCGTTCATGAAAGCATTTTAAACCACAGACATTAGACAAAAGATAGTTTTACAGATGTTAACAAGTGTATCTGTATTTCAGTGTACATCAGATTAGCTGTTTTGACATAGTTGGCATACTGTGATTCATCTGATAACACTCCATAAACATAAACACACATCTGTGTAAAACAGAAATATTATTGGTGGCCTGGGCTTAAAAACAGGAAGAAAACAGTGTAATGGTAATAACTACAGGAAGTAGAAGATAGAAGTTACTGACAGAAACTATGGTATCAGTTTGAAAATCCTAAGCAGCCTTGTTCTCAAGGTGTGTATGATGCCTCTGCCCAGCAGGGTAATGATAATACCCCATCAGCCTTTTACAGCTAAACAGAAACCAGGTAAATTAATACAGGTGACATTAATTTCCTCCTGTTTGGCTGCAGATATTCAAAAAACACTGATCAAAGTTCAGACTGCATATCAGCAGCTCTAACCAGGTGTAGAAGTACGAGAATCTACATAACGCAAACAAACTCGGGGTACACTGAACTGTCTTCGTAGTACAGTGCTCTGTAGCAGAGCCTTGGCAGAAACTATATTTACCTATGTCTGGTGTTGTGGTTTTCCCCACCATGCAGCAGTTCGTCCTTCTCCATGTTGTCTATGGCAAGTTTACAAGCCAGGTTAGCTTTTCTCCACGCTGTCTGGTTGCTGAAATCAACAGACAAGAAAAAGCGAACAATTTTGAGACTGAAAGTTTCTGTTTTAGATTTTTTTCCATCTTAAGTGCTCGCTTGTGTCTGCATTACCCGTTTACATTATCATCGCAACAAAACAGAAACCAACAACATGTTCACTGGGACACGAGGCAAGTGATTCAATGGGAAAATAAAATGACTGGTGCTGCACAGGCTTATTTTTTTTAGATGGGTCTGTGTGCGTCTGTGTCTAAACACCTCAGCATCTGCTTCCACTGGCTCTCGGTCTCTGTTTGGATGGCCAGTCTGTCTGACTCTTTGTCCTGCTCTTTGGCCATCTGCTCCAGATCCTGGAAGAAACAAAAAAACAACAACATCATGGCATCACATGACACAGATCCAATATTAAGCAAAAAAACAAACAAACTGTCAGATGCAGCACTGGGTGGATGTGTAGCTCAGGCCTGACCTGAATTCTGAGCCTCAGCTTGTTGAATTTCTCTTTGACCTGAGCATTGAGCTCCACAAGAGCAGACTGAGGTCCTGGACAATCCCTGATGTCCTACAGACAACACACACACATTGAGTTAAATATAATGTATTAGTTATATTTTATAATTATATCACATCGAGTAAGACATATATCATGTGAATTCAGAAATGCACATATCTCTGTGTGAGCAAAGGAGCTTGTGCTTTAGGAGTATGAGACATCTGGTCCATTGTTATAAAGTGTTTTGTCATTGTACACAGTGTACTGAGTGCTTGGCAGCAAGTCAGACTCATTCCCTGTGAATCCTGGACTCCACCAGCTCTGCCCCTTTATCATTGATTCTGTTCACAAGTTTTTTTGGAAGACAGTTTCTATGCAGCCAAGAGGTGGAGGCAGTCAAATTCAGTGGACTCAGGATCTCATCTCTGCTTTTTGCTGATGTGGTTCTGGTGGTTGAATCGAGCAATGACCTCCAGCTTGCAGTGGAGCAGTTTGCGGCAGAGAAATGGTGTGTCCACTACACATGAGCTGCTGCCCCCAAGTGGTGGAGTTCAAAGTAACTCGGGGTCTTGAGAGGGGAAGGGGAAGTAGGGGATGTGGCACTGTAATTGCCTGCTGTGGTGAAAAGAGATTTAGTGGTTGTTCTACATTCTGGCCCTCACCAATGGACATCAGTTGTCAGTGATGATCTGGCCAAGAGTGCAGCAGAAATCTAAACAAATATAACAGCTGTATAAAGATACTTTAAATGGCCAAAAGGACTTGATTGATTGCAATGTAATGTAGAACCATAAAAATACTTGCAAAATATGTCATTTTTTATTACTTTATATATGAAATCCATTTTTAAATCCTGTTGACTAGAGCTATTTAGCAATATAACAAAGACATTAGACAAAGAAACATTGGCGGTCACTTTTTGATAGGGCAGGTGTCTCTGCACCTCAGCTCACGTTCCACCATCTGGCTCAGGATATACAGTATACATTTTAGCACATTTTTCTCCATTAAAAAAAAAAAAATTCACATATTTTTTATATTCATATTATTTACATTTTCTAAAACAATTTGTTTTACCTTATTTTAATTTCCCTTACTAATTAGGTAATCACGAACGCAGAACTAAACAAAGAGTGCGTCGTAAAAACTTTTTTAAATAACATCTGATAATAAATGATCATTTTCTTCTCTCGGTTATTTGAATAATTAGAGATTTATTACTCAAAAGTATTATAACTGTGTCAGGAATGATTTGTTGCCTAATTAAAATAAAATCAAGAATGTTTTGTGTCTTTTGACTGTCGGAAAGTTAACGTTAGCTTCTTCTTAGCTCAACTTGAAGACTTGTTGTGCGCATGTTCTGCCAGCTCTCCAGAGTTACCAACGGTTCAGAAATGGCTCAGGATGAAAGGACAAACAAGGCGCTCGTTCTTCATTGCTTACCTGAATGAGAGCTTTAATTTCCAGATCATATTTGATAATTTCTTGTGCGCAAATTCGGACGTGAACATCCGCAGAAGACGCCATTGTTGTTTTTGTATGGCAAGCTGGAGGTCCAAAAGAGGTAAAGACGAAGGACCAACGGTAGTCGGATGTTAATAATCCGTGGAATAAATAAATATGTTACTTAAAATGGAACAAAAAAAAATATTAAATAGGATTTTATCATTCTTTTTTTAAAATAAAAAATGTTCAGTTACTTATCATTCTGTAGCTCCACTATAATTTTATCCTTACTTATTGGACAGACAGGATCCACACTGAAATGTAAATGTGTTTTCAAATGTTTAAACATCATATAAAACAGAACCACTAAATAATTTTTAAGTTTGTAATATATAAACTATACTTAGAGACTCAAAAGTGGCATTTTTATCTAAAAAAAAAGCTACTAAAAGTCATTCAGCCTCGGCTGTTACTAATATAAATACTCTTTTTTTTATTAACATCATCAACATCATGGATAGAGACTGTACTATTACTTTTTCTACTAAGTGTTAGTATTAACAGTACGTACTGAAAAGGGGGGTCTTGTGTCATTTTTACACCAGCTAATTTTGTGGAAATCCTGTAAAGGAAAAAGGAGGCCCATGTCTGCCCCGTGTTCCCAGCAGTAACCCTGTCAAGATAACAGAATAGACACAGACAGAAATGTCTCCCTTTTTCTGATAGACTTTGTGCTTTGTCTAAACAGCAGCAAACCAGCAAAATATGTACAATACAAGAGTGGAAGACCTATTTTAATGTGGTCTTTTTCGATACTGTTATATACAAAAGACAATAAAACCATGAACTTAATCATAAGCACTTCCTGTTTAGATGCAGCCCTTTTCTGAATGTGTCCAAACCTAAAAAACACATCAGTGAGCCACATTGTTGCTTTGGGAAACGTTTTCTTTCATGATGAAAAGGTTGGGAGGGGGAGAAACGCCATCCCACACACCACTGCGGTGTACATGTAGGGCATCAAATTATATTAAAGTATTTTTTAAAAAAGAATCAAGGAAATTATATATGTAGTAGAAGCAGCTGTCTGCTTTCAGTTGTAGTCTCCCAATGACATTTGTTGGTGGTAAAAATAAATTTAGAGCCATCAGCAGAAGTGTTCCTATCAGTGGTTCTCTTTGGCTGGATAAAGGCGTCTCTCCATTTCACAGGCACTACTAGTGGAGGAGATAATATGGCATTACTCAAAAATCAACCAGAAACACTGGTGAAGCTCTTAAGTTTTCACTTCTGTGTAAATAATCATTCTGTACATGCGATAATTTTTAATCCTACAACTGTTTATAACTTGTATAGTTCACATTTCTGTATAACTGTATATCTCAGATTTCTGTATAGTTTTTTATTTCATATTTATATCCTGTTCATAGTCTGTACATAGCTTGTACTCACTACAGCCTGTACATAGTTATAGTTATAGAATATTCATAACATACTTCATACCGTGTACATTATAACATATCATAATAGACCCATTTCTGTAATATACTTACATATCTATATTATTGCTAATATATATTGTAATATATCTATATCATGGCTAAAGCACTTCTGGATGGATGCAAACTGCATTTCGTTGCCCTGTACCTGTGCATGTGCAATGACAATAAAGTTGAATTATATTCTTATTCTATTCTATTCCATAGCGTACCAAGAAAGTATCCCCTACAACATTACAGCACCGCCACTGTTGATATAAGAAAGGGTGGATCCATGCTTTCATGCTGATTGCACCAAATACTTACGCTGCAATTTTAGTGAGCCCATGCTGATTGTAGTCTTGGTGTGGTCTTCTGCTGCTGTAATATTGGATCTGTTGTGTACTCAGGAATGCTCTTCTGCATATCTTGTTGAACTCTTTATGAACTCATTTGCTTAAAATATCTTTTTAAGCGACAAAAAATTCAAAAATCATTTATAAAAATCAGGTTGGAAAACTCACACACACTCGGTCAGTTAAATAAACAAGATTCCGACTGGGGTGCTAATGGTTTTATTGTTTTGATATTAAAATCAATAAACATAATCAGACTAACGTGGTTACAAGCAGAGCTGTGGTACCAACTCCTGGTTGATACAACAGAGAAAAACGATTTAAAAAAAAAAAAGAAGAAGAAGAAGAACAGAAAATAAAGAGAGAGGCACAATTACACAACAGAGATTCAGGGCAGGTGTCTGCAGAATGTCGAGCAGCCAGAGACAAAAACTGTCAGAAGCTCTGAAAGAGAATCGGGCTGTTACAGTACAAACCAAAAAATAATAATAATAAAATAAAGGTCTTTTACTTTTCCATGCCTGTGCATAAAGCCACCCACTGTGCCTCCAAGAAGAGAAAAAAAATTAAAAAATAATAAAAATACAACGTTAAACAAAAAGTTAGTCAAAACAAAAGTATAAACCCAGCACAACATTTATTACACAACATAAATATAACAACTGTCAAGATATTGTATTTGAACAGGCATATATGTGAACTACAAATATAGACGTCATTGCTAAAGAGAGGATCAAGTTAGTTTCAGCAGGATACACTTTTTCTGCAGGTTTTGCTTCTTTATGAAATTATAATCACCAAGAGATCTATTATAGAGCACTTAGCAATGAAGTACAGCCCTCCTACTGAGACTGGGGAGAGGAACACACACAGGACTAACTACAGAAAGATCCCATGCTGTTGATCGAGTCAAATACCATACAAGACCAGAAGCATCGTAACAATGGCATGTAGCTGTGGAGCTCAGTATGGCCGATACCTTCCACATCCGCTACATGTTTGGACTTGTATGGATTTCCTATTATAATCCTCCGTCAGTCTGTCATTATTAAAATTTATAAAGAGAGAATAGTAACCAAACAGATGCCGTCTTTTTTCGGTAAATGTCTCTTGCTCCATGCATTTTGGCAAGTCTGGAAGGAGATGTAAATCATTGCAGTGTTTGGATGATGAGTTGGACGTGTGTAGAAATAGAAAGAGGGGTTTTCTTTTTTATTATTATTAAGTGTGGGTGGTTGTTTGCTTGAATCAGTCTGCCGGAAGAGATTAACCCTTCCCCATCATTCATTGCAAAGGGGAAGGTGAGGGGTCTCTGCCCACCAGCCTTTAGTGGCCCCTGGCTAATCTCAGGGGTTCCCTGACAAGACAACTGCGAACCAAAGCCCTTCTGAAAAAAATGAAAATTAAAAAAGCACCTAGAAGGGGCAAAACATCTCTGGCGCAGTGGTAAAGTTTTACTTCCTTAAAACTAAATTTTCCCCACCAAAAGTTAGAGACCGCAAGCAAGCCAACTCCTGACCTCAGCTCCGTGGCGGTGGAGCACCTGAACCTCAGCCCAGAGTCATGACCAAAGAGTCACCTGAAGGCAAGGTTCAGTCTGGTGACCCACCGAGCTTTTCTCAGGACTTATTAAACTTCCGCTTCATGGGCCCCACAGACAGCGATAATTCAAACTCACAATGAAACTGTAGTCTGACTTGGACCGGTTTACTTAGAAAATAATGAATTATTTTTATCTCATTAGACCACCTTCAGTCTTAAATCTGCTTAAAGTTTCATTTTCAGTCTCCATCTATCAAAACAGCAAACATCTGAAGTCTCTTTTGGTTGCCTGGCCAAAAGAGAGTCCCCATATATATCACCTAAAAAAACAAACGTGCATTTGTGACTATAAAGTACTGGTAGAACTGCCCTACTTGCTGCTGGCTGCAGTGACATCAAACTTCTCAGCCAAGTTATAGTAAGAAAACAAATCATCTACAATTTAAAAATGGTTGCAATGCTCCTTTAATGGAGGGAGTCATTATTAGACTATTATGCAAGAGGATGTCTGGGTACATGTCAGCAGGGAATACCTCATGAAGCTCAGTCACACCAATCATAACTCTATTTGCACAAAAAGAGTAAATATTTGTAAGTAATAACTAATATAGGACAATTCCTTAATTTTAGTTGGATTCTCATTTGACTTTTTTTTAAGTTTGTAATCGTTATGTTAAAGTGTCTATTTTCCAATTTGTGATAGGTGAGCTCAGTTTATTTAAATCTAACTGAGGATTAGTTAGTGACATTTACATCTCTAGATGCTATTACAGGTGTGTACATAAAAGCTGTTTACAGAATAGGTTGAGGGGAAAAATTAAGATATACTTCTCATTTTTTTTTTCTGACTTTTTTCTCATGATTTTGATTTTTAATCTCAGATTTCAGCCTTTTTTGTGTGTGTGTGTGTGTGTGTGTGGGGGGGGGGGGGGGGGGGGGGACTTTTTTTTTCCAGTCAAAACTTGAAGATTGTTTCCAGTGGTCCTAATTCTCTTTTATACTAATTAGATCTTTGTCAAAAAACAAATATATATAATTTTTGTATGAACAGTTTCTAGTTTCATTGTGACTTTGATTAAGATCTGTGAATCTCATGACAAGTCTCTGACTTGTGGTAAAGATTGCTTTAGTGGAAAGCTTTAAAATCTTGCTCCAATCACTGTCTCCTTGCATTGTTAAATTAAAGGACCAAACAAATAAATAAAGAAATGGCAAGAACACTGGGATCAGAGAAAATGACAATAAAATATAATTTAGGGAAAAAAGTGCAACATTTGATAGAGTCAGAGCATAAATATCAAACCATAATATTAATAATAATAAAAAAGATTGAAACACACAAGCAGGACAGCAGCCATTAAAAGATACAACATTCATGATCTTTCTGGATCCTGATGACAAAGAGTCTCCCTCTGTTGAGACAACAGGAAAAGCTCTGCCAAACACTCGTCTGTCTGTATGATCCTGCTGAGGAAGACTAGTCTACATTCATCAGCAAAGCAGCAGCAGCAGAATTATATACCTCGCTATATCAGCATACAGCAGGTCAGAAGTCAGAAACACAAGACTGACCAGAGTCATCAACAGAAGGAATAATATGGCTAATACAGCTATTTAACACAGCCATGTTAGCACCCAGCCACTGACAGATTAGCACCACAGTGTACCTCCATGCTCAGTTTGTCGCTTCATTCGCAACCTGCGACTCAGTGCCAACACTGACTTCAAGGAGGGTCTGGCACTTCATAATAGCAAAGTTAAGAAATGGAAAGTTCGCGTTTATTTGGGATCTTTTTTTTTTCCTGTCTCGACAAGGTCTCAAAAGGTAGCAACAGAGTGCTCCGTGTCGAAACCTTAGAAGAAGAAGAATGCATTTTAATTGTCTAGGTAAAAAGCAGGCCCAAGTCTCCCTCTGTCTCAGACACAGTGGAAGTTTGCTCTTCTCTACGCAGACACACCAGCGGTGATAGCAGCAGCAGCCAATGCAGAATACACGATAACGTGGCATAGTGGGCAGAGAAAGAGTTCAAAACAGAACCAGGTTTCCCAAAACAATTCAATTTACAGGTTGTCTTTTCTGCTCTTCTTCAGCAAGGCTATTCTACGATCGAGACACGACTAACGGCTCTCATCTGCCTCTTAGGTTGACTATTCTATAAAATGCACTGATTTAGGGTTCAGATGAGGTTTTCATTTCATTATTGAACTTCAAGTTTAGGTTTTGGGAAACCCAGTCCCTGGTTTCTGTAGGGAAACCCCCTCCAGACTGACAGAAGGTGCAGATTTGTGTTCTCATATAACTGATTAAGGCACCTGGTTCAGCAGGCATCATATTCAAAATATTTTTTTTTCCTTCTAAGTGTACAAACCAAGTGCAAGGTGAGTAATGCTGTTGGTCTTTTAACTGCCACAGGGAGGGGAAAAAGAAAGATTGGGGGGAGCAAAAAAAACCAACCAAACAAAAGAAAAACCCCAACAGGTATGTGTGGTATAAATATACTGTAACTGTGGTATGGACACCCTAAACCAAAATCTGATGTCTCTTTGTGCTCATTCAATAGCAGCAAGTATGAAATCATACAACAGAGCGTACAGAGAGCCCAAAAAGCCATGCAACAACTTTGTGACAATGAACACCCTTTCCCGAATTCTTCCCAATCTGCGAGGAACTCACAGACTTGATTCTCTCAGCGCTATGCAGGGAATCGCCATGCAGAGACAGCTGCGTTCTTATCTGGGGGGGAAATGTGGAGGGTAGTAGTACATGTTTTTGTTTTGTTTGTACAAGCAACAAGGGTTCAAACAAGACAGGATATACATTTGAAATGCCAAAAAACAAAACACAAAAAACCCTCAAAGCCAGACTCTTAGACCTGACAGCACAGCTAGTCCGAGGTTAGGTCATTTAACATTTTTATTCCTGTGATGATTTTTTATGGTAATGTCTATTTTACAGGGTAAGAAGCTTCCTGGAAACAATTACCATATGTACTTTGGTACCAATAAAGGGGAACAGTAAGATCTTTTAAAAAAAACAAAGAAAAACTGGTCACATGACTGTCCTTGTAGCTCTGTTTTGGTCTCTACCGGTTGTTGGCTGCAGCAGACAGACAATCTACTGCAGCCAATAAACCGAGACGATGAGCACGAAGCAAAACCTAAAAAAAAGGGTTTACATGTAGACAAACTGATTAGTCCAAGTAAATAATCCCTGTTTATAATTCTGGCTATAGATAAATGGCACATTGAGCTGACATGCTGGACTCCAATTAATATAACTGGAAGTTTATGATTTCAATACTTTCTCCTGAATTAGCACCAAATTACACAAAGCTGTACTGGAGGAAACTTTCTGGACATTTTTTTGGAAATTATTACACACTGTAAAACAAAGCATTACCCTATAAAAACCGTCTCAAGAGCACTTCTATGCACTTAATTGCACTCATTCAAAACTGCTCTTCCTGAATGAAGCTACATCCACGTGATCTTTAACAGAACCTCTGTGGCTTTGAGCGGTGGTATCAAATCCGTGAGACTGGCTTTTACAAAAGAAGTATTGGTACGCTTAACAATAACGATCATACAAGTCGATAGCACAGAAATGGTGTTGTTGTTTTAAACAAGAAACAGTACAACTCTTCCTCTGATTGGTCCGACAGTGAGTCAGTGAAAGTGATCTGGGCGGAAGTCTGATCTGATCATAGTTACACTGAATGAAATGGTCACACGGAGAGTGTTTTCTGTAAGCACATCTGAATACGGGTGCCTTTTTTTTTGTTTTTTTATAAATCTTCGTAGCATTTCTCGGGACAACGAGGCGTAATCAGCACCATGTGACAAACCCCAGGTGGATCACGACTGGAAATCAGAGTGGAAACCATTCAGAGAGGAAGATGCTGCAGATTGTGTTTGCAAGAAGACCAAATTTGGACAAAACGGTGACATTTTGTGAGTTTTTTTGTAACAAGTCTGTTGGCCTTTGCTTTTAACTTTTATAGAGCATTGCACCATAGTGATTGACATTAACGATTCATAACACACACACTCTCTCTCTCACACACATACAGTACGCACAATATTTTGTACAGAGTAAAGAATGGCGACAATAATTGGAATACATAAATATACTTTCTTTTGATTTTTATATGTCATCACATATGTCAGATAGAAGAACGATATTACCCTGATTTGCTGAAGAAGAGCTTTATGGATCCACGTAGCTTTTATTGGACAAGAGTAGCACAAAGTTACACACTCTATTAGCTTAATATTTGACTGTATAGGATTTATGTAATCAGAAATAAAAATAAAAAAAAACAGAAAAGAATAAAAGGAATAGTTTTACTGGCGTGGATTTTCACTCATTTCCTTGACTGTTAAAATGCCACAGAGTCTCCTGGTTTGAATGTAAAGTTGCACAGCTTGCGCCTATTCTGTTAAATGTAAAAACCTGTGAGGACTCTTTCTTGTAACCAGCCTTGTGATCGACAGCAAAACACACGCACGCTCCTCTTGTCAGCCGGCCGTCAACCAGCGGCCCTTCAACCACTGTTGACCCCTTGCCAGACCTGGATGAAATTATACCCGAAAGCATCGCTTCCAAAGCAGTTCAAACCTTTGGAGTCATTTTCTTTCAGATACATTTCACCACGTCTGCTACTTTAGTCAAGGTTGTTTTGAGCCAGTCAGGCTGAATTGATTTGTTGTTGTTGTTGTTGTTTACCATATCGGCAGAACAATGTCAGGCACGCCCCTCTGGGCAGCCGACTTGTCTGCCGTGTTGTTATTTTTGTTTGTGTGTGAAAAGTTATTAAAGAAGGCAATAAGTGTCCGGATTGAGTCTCCATTTGTAATTGGCTTGCCATACAGTACAGTGATATAGTAACTTCCCCCAAGGCGGCCGGGAACAACGTCTTTCAAACAAGCTCTCCCTGGCCGCCCCAGGCTAAACCCTCCTCCTCAATAAGTCACAAGTAGAAATCAGTTTACAAATGATAACAATATAGCTCTCTGAAGAAATGTGTCTACACTGTACATCACCCTGAAGAGGAAGCCAAAGCAGAATCAGTTTTTCCATAGGAAACCTCTACTGAAGGCAAATGAATCGTGACGCCAAGGGGGTCAGCATCAAGATCAACGTAGGGGCCCTGGAATCAAAACCCTCTTTTTTTTTTTTTTAGGTTTTTTTTTTTTATAATTTTTGTTTTCTTTTAAGACCACAAACATACTTTCACTCGGTCCCTGACCAGGAAATAGACCTATCCTGTCAAGACACTGGGCTTCCCAAAGCCATGCAATGGTACGCTCTTGTGCGCTCATATCATGTCATGGCTCCAGAAATGTGTAGATCTAACCCTCGTCAGGTCGTACACCTGCCCCTCGCTAGTTTACAGACCTAGCAGAGTCAGGCAATAGACCTATCCAAGCAAGTAGTCATCAAGTACACTTGCAGCATTCACGCCAGGCCATTTAGCAGCAAATGGAAGAGAAAAAAATGCTTTTCTTTTCTTTTTGTTTTGTTTTTTTTTTTCTTTTTTGGACAAAGTGCTTTCGGTTTTTTTAAACATATAAGATAGAGTATTCTATACATATATTTAACATTTAGAAGATACATATTAACTTATAGTTTATTTACAAAACTGAATCACTACTAAGAAAATAGCTATGGACGGTAAGGGGAGAGCAAGTCATTAGGCTACAACTAGTCTAAGAATCAAATATGAATCATGGATACTCGTCATTCTAGTTTCAGAAAAAGCACCATTTCTCCCTTTTTAGACGGAACGGAAAACGGTAAAAAATATATACGTGTGTGTAGCACTAGCTGTTATTCAGTCACACAACACAAACTTTATCATCAGCAGACTCACGTCACGCCAGTCTGAATTCAGCTTTGTCAAATTCACATTTTTCTCGTTTTAATATGACCTCCAAATAAATCAATTCAGCTTGAATTGTGAAGCATTCCCAGAATAGGTAGCATCTCCTTAAAGGACTTTACCATAACTGGTAACCAAAGTTATTCTTTATGTCTGTGACCAGTCAGGAAGGATATGACTAATGGAGATTCAATTCAGCAAAGCAAGGCCAGAGGCAGCAAGGACCATCTCAGGAAAATACACAATTCAAGCAGCTTCATGCTTCAAGACAGAATACAACAACATGCAAAAGTCTGGGCAAGTTTTACTCTGTATAGCGGACTAATATGAAAAGGCATAAAGTTAAAGATGGAATGATTATCTTTTTATTTTCCTTTTTATATCAAAATGACACCAAAAGGTGAAGCTGACCAGTATTGTAGCCTGATAAGTGTATTTTCTTTCTTATTAGGGCTGAATTTCCTCAGCAAAAAAGGCGACCACATAAATCTACTTCAGCTTAGTGGGTGGCAGTAATGATGCTGCTTGGAGTAAAAATGAGTGTCAACCAGATTTTTTTTAATTGTTGTTACACTGATTCCGAGTATTATATGTAGATTATTAATTTGCATGATTGTAGCAATGTTTCATTTTTAAAGCTTAGAGTTCTTTACATTGCTCGTCTTTTTTTTTGTTTGCTTAGATCAGTTAGATCATCTGCGCCGAGACTTTTGCACGCTGCTGTATGCATGAAAATCTAAACGACAGCGCTGAATCCAGATCAGCCACACTCAGATGGCTCTGGCTTTCTTACACCATCTGACGCAACACTGTATCTCGCTCCTTATCTGCCCTCACGCTAGAACCGCCAACAGCGGCACCTCAACGTTCCCCCTCACAGACCACTCAAAGTAGACCAGCACTTCGCGGCATTGTGTTTTATATAAATCCTGTCTTGATTCTCTGTATTTCAAATCAGCCAGCTAAGAATAACAGAAAGGGTGGAGCTTATAGATCAAACCATCAGCCAAACACCTCCACCTCTGACCAACAAACACTCCCAAATCAACAGGAAATCTAGCAGGCAGCTAAAATACAAAAATATAACAAGAGCATGTTTTTTTGGTTTTTGTGTTGGGTTTTTTGTTGTACTCTAACTTTCTCAAAGCAAGGATAGGCTTTAGAAATGTGTCATGCTTAAAAATGAATCAATTGTCATGAAAAGTGGCGTTTCACCATTCATAGATATATCATTAATGTTTCTATGTACAATATTCAGTTAATATATTTGTCTATAGACCTCATCTACATACAGAAATCAAACAAGTGATACAGGAACACAAGATTTTGGTTACTGTTTGAGAAATTTTAACAAGCAAAAAAAAAGAAGAAGAAGAAGAAGAAAAGAAAATTGTAACATAGCTTATCTAGTAGCACTCTTGGTATTCATCCTAGCTAGCGCCATTAACACAATGAGCAGGTGGAGGGAGGAATCAGTTCAGGAATGAAGGGCTTCCTTAAGCAATAAATCTACTGGAGAAGCCAACAGAGGGGTTCAATTTTAGATTCAAAAAAATAATAATAAGAAGAAGAAGAAGAAGAAGCAAATGAATGTTCCTTTTCTGTACAGAATTGGACCCAAGCTAATTTCACAGTTCTATGAAGTCCCTGACCCTCCCACAAATCTTACATTCAATACGGCGTCAGGTAAGCTGTGCAAAACCTTACTTTAACTGGCTGGTCGCCATTTCGTTGCATGTGTCTTTGGTACAAAACATAATCAAAAGATAGTGTGCAAATATTTTTTTGTAACTCTAAAAGAAAAATATCTGTCATCCTTAAACCCCCCCAAAATCCCCAAAAACGTAAGTACCAAAAACCAAAAGTAATCTATTGCAGAGCCCTCCTATATACACAGACTCTGTGGCATCACGCGACAAGAGCTTCCATTTGTTTATGTACATTCAGAATATCTTCGAAACAGCTGAAAGACACAACAAACCCCACCAGCGTGTCCCTCATCGCACTCGCTATAAGTAGTCCTTTCCTAGGCTGGGAGTTCTGGCCGATCACCTCTCCTCGTTCAGCCCCGCTCACACTCACTCATTCTTACGGAGACGCGCGCACACACACACACATACATACACAAGGCACAATGAATAGAACTCTGATCAAACACTAGTATGAACACACCAAACTGCCTGGTCGTCTCTACTGTACAAAAAAGGGAAGCCGGTGCCGTTCGCTGGGAGACACAGTTATTTACAGTTTCCTGGAGGAGATGGATCACTGTTTATGTCATCTCTATCGTCGCCAACAGCCCCACCATCATCATCTTCCTCACTTTCTGTCTGATCCCACACTGGTCTGTTCCACGCAGTCCAGTTATAACCAGCACAAGGCCAAAAAGCACCATGCTACATGCGCTTCCTCTTCACATGGTCAACTATGAGCCATTAAGCTTCCTCCTGCCTGACACGAGCTTCAAACCAGCAGGACGCCTCTCGCTTAATAAAAGCTCTAATAACTTTCAGCTTCATTGTTTCGCAGGGATGGCATGAACATATTTAGGCCTTCAATACAAAATATTTCTTGCCACCCCGTAACGCCTCGGAACAAGCCGCTTTTTTCCACTGCAGCTTACAAGGCCATTTTCATCAAGGTGCTTTACTCGATTGGGTTCATTTGACAACCTCAAGTCCACTTTTGTTGCCCTGTGAGGTGAAAGTCTTCTGAGAAATGATAACTGGAACTTTTTTCATGTAAATTCGTCCTTTGTCACTACAACCTCAAACAAACGTGTGAAAGTATTCCAGTGGTTACGCTCATGCGGCTGTTTGTCTCAGCCTCCATCAGAAACAACCCTACACAATGCTATGTTAAACACATCTAATCATCGCCAGTGGATTTAGGACGTGCTATTAGCTATACACCTAACCATCACTTGCTTTTAGAGGCGCTTTCCCCCCACCAACGGACGTTCACAATGAGTTGGGAGAACTGTGATGTGCTGACTCCGCACGCAGTGCGCAGAGCCAGAAAGCTAGGGTGTATGCCATACAGGTGACATGGCAAAAACAAGCACACATACCTACACACAGGAAGTGGTATGTGTGTTTGTGTGACTAACAATGTGCATGAAAGTCTGGGTTGTAGGGGCATGCAGAGGGGAGCATAGTTACAACAGGACAGCACGATCGTAATACTGAGTCCACTGCTCTCAGTGGAAGGCGGCCTGTCTAGATTTTGGAGGTGGGGACTCGCAGGCCGACCAGTCCGCCGGTGGGATCGCCGCGTCCTGTGTTCTCTAAGATTTTGTTGACAAAGTCTGAAGTCTGCCCAGCAACAGGTGATGGCACTGCACACACAGATACAAAGATACATTAGAACATGTTTATACTAAAAGTAAAGTTAACTTTACTTTCAATTGAACTAAAATACGTCTACTGTATCGATCAATTTCACTGCCTACCTGAGCCATTAAAGCTGCTATCATTAGGATTATTAATTTATTATCATTTATTGATTTGATTTTTTAAGGCATTTTTATTACTCTTTTATTTAATTGGAGGACTGTTTATGTTTGTCTGTATACACCAAGCTCAGCAGTGCTTCCAATTTTGCTGTATACTTGTACTCAGCTTATCTTATTGTGAAGGTTATACCTGACTGAATATGGTGATAAATATAATCAATGCATCTGCCTATTTATTGTGGTTATTATATCACTTTGATCCATCATTGATTACATCAAAATTTCATTATCAAATATATTTGATAGTTTTGCAATGAATTTAATTCTGATGGTCTTTAAAATGTTTTTTTAAGTTATTCTTAGTCATCGTTCACAGTCACCGTAAACTACAGTATCTCATTGATTGGTGGCCAGTCAACTGTAAAAAGCCCATATTATGCTAACTTAGAGGTCCACGATTTCATTTGGGGTCCGGCATTTTAGGTTTTACATGGTTTAATGTTCAAAAAACATTCGTTTTTCTAACCTTGAAAATCGCTGTAGCTGTACTACAAGTTAAAAATGTGTCTTTAACTCTTTACGCCTTGAGAGCTTCCTAGCAGTAACCCTTGTTTCTCTTTTCTCACTTGAAAGGTTTCTGTTATATTTCAGGCCTCCTTACAGAACAAAATGACTCTGCCTCGGCAGCTACTCTTGTAAAACACCAGAAACTATTCTAATTGTCATCAAACCACGTCTTTATTAATACATATTGAGGTGTAAAACATGTTATTAAGAGGAGGTTATGATATGTTGTCTTTATGGGGTAAAGAGTTAAGTCTCCACATGCTAATAAAACCCAGCCTGATCAGATTGGTCAGCTAGCCCAGCAAAAGAGGCAAGAGAGAGTGTCGGTTACTAACTGTAACCAGAGACAAAGAGTCCTGAATAGAAATATTCGGCCGCTCAAGATCCGTCCTGCTCCTGCACTGTCCCCAACTCAAAAAACAAAAAGATTTTATCTTTGTGTTGTTGATGATGTCTGGTGACCGTTTCGTTTTTGTGCAGTCATTATGATAGCAAAGATGTAGCTTAGTGCAGTGCTTGCATTTGGACAGTATCTCACAAACGTGAGTACACCCCTCACATTTTTGTAAATATTTTGTCAAATCTTTTAATGGGACAACATTGAAGATACTAGTCAGTGTGCGGCTTGAACAAAAGTGTAAATTTCCTGTCACCTCTAAATAACTCACACACAGCCATTATTGCCTAAACTGCTGGCAACAAAAGTGAGTACACCCCTAAGTGAAAATGTCCAAATTGTGCCCAATTTGCCATTTCCCTTCCTGGTGTCATGTGAGATGTTACTTTTACAAGATCTCAGGTTCAAATGGGGAACAGGTGTGTTGAATTGTTCTCGCACTCTCTCGTACTGGTCACTGGAAGTTTAACATGGCACATCATGACAAAGAATTCTCTGAGGATCTGAAAAAAAGAATTGTTACTCTACATAAAGACGGCCTAGCTATAAGAATATTGCCAACACCCTGAAACTGAGCTGCAGCACGGTGGCCAAGACCATGCAGCAGTTTCACAGGAGAGGTTCCACTCAGAACAAACCTCGCCATGGTTGACCAAAGAACTTGAGTGCACGTGCTCGTGTCATATCCAGAGGCTGTCATTTGAAAATAGATGTGTGAAAGTTGCCAGCATTGCTGCAGAGGTGCATCAAATGGCTATCATTCCAGAAGGAAGCTTCTTCTAAAGATAATGCACAAGAAAGTCTCCAAACAGTTTGCTGAAGACAAGCAGACTAAGGGGGGGATTACCTGTGGTCTGATGAGACCAAGATAAACTTATTTGTTTCAGATGATGTCAGTGGTGTGTGGCGGAAACCAGGTGAGGAGTACAAAGACAAGTGTGTCTTGCCTTGCATGATGGTGGTACGTCACTATTTGGGGCTGCATGAGTGCTTCTGGCACAAGGAAACTACAGTTAATTGAGGGAACCATGAATTCCAGCATGTACTGTGACATACTCAAGAAGAGCATGATCCCCTCCCTTCAGAAACTGGGCCACAGGAAAGTATTCCAACAAGATAACAACCCCAAACACACCTCCAAAAAGATCAGTGCCTTGATAAATAAACTGAGGGTAAAGGTACTTGACTGGCCAAGCATGTCATCAGACTTAAACCCTATTGAGCATCTGTGGGGCATCCTCAAATGGAAGGTGGAGGAGCAAAAGGTCTCTAACATCCACCAGCTCCATGATGTCATTATGGAGGAGTGGAAGAGGATCCCAGTGGCACCCTGTGAAGCTCTATAGTGTTGGAAAATAATGATGTCCACACAAAATATTGGCATTTTGGGAACAGTTTGGACATTTTCACTTAGGGGTGTACTCACTTTTGTTGCCAGCGGTTTAGACATAAATTGCTGTATGCTGAGTTATTTAGAGGTGACAGCAAATTTACACTGTTACACAAGCTGTACACTGACTACTTTACATTGTATCAAAGTGTCATATCTTCAATGTTGTCCCATGAAAAGAAACAATAAAATATTTACAAAAATGTGAGGGGTGTACTCACACTTTTGTGAGACACTGAATGTGTTCAGATGCTGTCTAAATGTTACTTTCAGCCAGGGATCTTTTCCGTCACGACTGTGAGCGAGGTGTTTCAAGCAATTGAGGCACACTGAAGATAAAAACTCCTGTTGACATGGATTTTGGGCTTTGTGAATATGCAGAACATCTGCATGTATAAAGAAAAAGCTTCAACACTAAAATAAAGTGATAAAACCCCAGAAAGCATAATACGGGCTTAACTTGTGTTTCTTTTCGATTCTCACCAAGTGTCTCCTTTATGAGTCTCTCCAGAGTGTCAGACATGTTGGTTGGACGCGGAGAAGAGTCCTCCACTCGCTCCACTATCTCCTCTTTGATGGCGTTGATCACAAACAACAGCCGGTCTGCAGGAAAACACAAGTTTGACCACAGATTATTCACAAAAAAGTCTGTGCTTTTGTCTTCTGGTTAGACACTGTAACAATTCTTTTTAAAATTGGTGACAAGTATGAGCAGTCATTTCGTTATTCTTATCAATCACGATCTTATTTCTAATCTGACAAAGAAAAGAAAAAAAAGTAAAATGTCATAACAGTCACTGTCATCTTTGTCTATTAAGTTGCCGTTGAGCTGCCAACAGTGCAAGAAAAAAATACATGCAGATGTTGTTTCTAGTAAAGATTTAGATCACGTAGCGTCAGAGCCAACGTACCGTACTCTGTGCTGAGTCCCCAGAGCTTCACTTTATTTGCTTCGTATTGGGCTTTCTTTTTTAAACGGCAAGCTCTGCAACACACAGACAGAAAGAAGAGTTTCTAATCAATAGGAGGAAAGAGGATCTCACTGAGAAACAGAGGTTATTCTCAAATCAGCCATCTTTATTACAATCAGGCTCGAGAGGGTAAAACTTTTTGAAAATAATACTGTTGCAGTCATCACGACTTTACATATGGCTGTTCTCCAGCTGTCATGTGTACACAGCGAACACATGAATGCGTGGTTTACCTGGAGGCCAGCTTGTTTTTCTCCTTGCGAGAGCGTGGCCGTGCAGTCAGTGGTAGCTCGCTCACAGGAGTCAAGTCGCTGATCACCTTGTTCAGTTTACGAAGCTCTGTGCCGATCTGCAGCAGCTTGCGTGGATTGGGAGTCAGGTCTTCCACATCTGTGCGGCGAGACTTCTTCAGCATGTATTTTCCTTTGTAGAGATCATCAAAACAAAGGAGTTAGACATCAATCGCATTTTAAATGTTTCAGTTCTCGAAACATGAACAAACACTAGTCGTGCACATGGTACTGCAAGTGTACCTCTGTTTTTTTAAATTGCTTGATCTGGTTTTAAATAGGGCTGTTCGATATAACAATATATATCGGATGACGATATAAAAACGTCTATCGTTTCATTTTACGCTATCGTTTGTTTTGTGGTGTCGTAAAATAAACTGTTTACGGCAATATTTTTTCATGGTTTTGATGGTCACTGTAGTGGCTATATTAATTTCTTAAAGTTCTCTCTTTCTCTTATATTTAATATGACCACACTACGGACAGACAAGCGCCTGTTTTTATACGTTGTCGTTTGCAACAACGACGGTAAAACCATCGCGTGTCCGCTTGTTTATTTTCTACATATACCTTTCACAATAAAGCTCAAGATCCTGTTGAGACTTTTCAAAATAAACTGAATCACGCGAAATAGTATGCAGAGTATTTACGGATGAGAAGCAAAAAAGAGCCGTCAGGTGCTAAAAAATAAACCTTAGAGTCAAACGTTAGAACAAGCTTTTCCCCGCAGCACGCCGCGTAATAAATACTCACAAAGAGAACGGTAAATTCACAGAATTTACAGAAAATGTTAAATTTTTGTGATTTATATCGTTATCGGGACGATAGATGTCTTATATCGGGATATGAGATTTTGGTCATATAGCACGGCCCTAGTTTTAAATAAAGATTTTCTACGCACCAACAGCTGGTAACCTGCAGTGGGTCTGACAGGTGTGGGGATGCATTAATAACCTAATTATTAATCATCAAACAGCAACTTTTTGACCATGACCATAACTTTTAAAAGCCTGAAACTATGATGATCAAAATCCAACATGAATCATTTTATTCAATTTAAAGAACTCCCTTTACAACACTGAATAAATAAGAATATGGATACAAGACAAATAGTTTGCTGCATTTTTTTTTTTTAAATAGAGGAGTCCTTTAATGTGTGAAATAAAATATACATCTTTTATTTATTTAATAACTCCAATGTGATTACTCAAACTGTAGCATGACTGCAACATGCTGTGCACAGCTGCTGCTGTGGAAAATCCAACCGATCCAACCAGCCTGTCTCTGATCACTCTGCATTATCCACTAAAAGCCGTATACGATCATTTTTACGTCGATATTGGGCATGTAAAATAAAATGTCGGAAACACTTAAATGCAAAAGATTATTTAATTCCATATAAAACTGAAACTCAAAGCGAGACTTTAATAATGCCTGCATGCACATATAGTTGTGCATCTGTGTGTGTACCGTGGAGAGGCCCGTTCTTCTGGTACAGGTTGCTAGGCAGCGTGTGTCTGTCCCACTCGGACGGCTTGAGCATGCGTTCCTGTTTGGAGGGGGTGAGCTGCTCGCTGTACTCCCAGAAGTAGCGGCGCTTTCCTCTCTTTCGGCTGGAGACTCCTGCTGTGAGCCCTTTAATGTCCTCCATCAGCTCCATGTCACAGCCTGACGGAGGCAGAAGAGAGAGACACAGAAGGAAGGGGAGGAAATTAATGCAACAGAGACAAACAGAGACAAAGAAAAGGATGGAGTATTCAGTATTGTGGTGACACCAAATACCAAGTGACACAATACTGCAATCATCTGCTTGTAATGTAGCAATGTATCATATTATTTTTATACGTTCAATGAGATTATAGTTACTGAAAATGTAACCACACGTGCCTTTTCACATGTCCAAATTACTTGACCTCACTGTTTTGCTTTTTGCTTTTTGTTATGGGTATTTGTTGTGGATTTATATTTTATGTTGTACGTGTAGAATTTTTTTAATGTTTTGGGTTGTACAGCTCCTATCTTGGTCAGGTCTCTCTTTTAAAAGAAATTGTAATCTCAATCAGACAACCTGGTAAAATAAAGGTAATAATAATCACTTTAACTATTTTAAATTCAAGATTTATTTTGAAGCATCATTAACATATTACTTGTTGACAACCTGACATTTTTATGGAGAGTAGCTACCTGGCTCAGAGAAGGCGTCACTCATGTCATCGTCCTTGTCTGCTTCGTAGTCTTCGTCCTCCTCCTCTTCTTCCTCCTCTTCATTCTCAGACAGCTCATGCTCACTGCCAAAACCCTCATCGTGGTCTTCATCTTCTAGCTCCAACCCATCTCCTTCCTCTTCCTCTGCCTCTTCCTCATCCTCCTCGTCCTCCTCATCCTCTTCCTCTGTCTGGGGGTGGCCTCTGCTGCCCAGTCTGCTGCGGGTCATGAAGAGAGAGTAGTTGTGCTCCTCTTCCTTGGTCTTCTCCGTACCCTCAACAACCAAAAGACTGCCAGCCCCGCTGCAAACACCATCGCTGATCACCAGCCCAGAGGTGCTGGTCTCCAGAGCCTGGCTCGCCTCAACCAGCTGAGGCACAGTGGCAGACCGGCCTACAGGCATCTCTCTCCTCGCTGTCCCCTCTACTCTCCTTTCAAAGCTCGCCAGGCTGCCCGAACAGCTGGCGGCGGCAGCACCAGGTAGTCCCACTAAGGCGGCACTTGCTGAAGTAGAGGCTTTCTCGTCTCGAGGCTGGGAGAGAGGTAGAATGGGATCTGACCTCTCAAAATCCGTCTGGGGAGGCATATCCGCTTGGGTCTTATGTACAGCACTGACACGGACTTTAGCCTTGCGTACAAAGTCAGAGCTGTAGGAAGTTGGGGCTCCCATTTTGGTTCCACGCACCATGGGCTTTATTTGAGCATGACCATGGTCCTGGGTGAGACTGAGGTGGCTCTGAGTCTTAGCCATAGTCTCAGTGCTGGAAGGAACAGGTCTGGTTGCTCTTTGGGAGCCTTCAGGAAAGTCCGGGAGAAGGCTGCGCGAAGGACGGGAAGAGGATGTGGAGCTCGGTGAAGGTTGAACAGAGCCAGGGCCTGATCCTTGGCCGGGGACCAGGAGAGTCTTACTGTGACAGGGAAGCTGGGACGACTGAGTCTGGGGCAAGCTCAGGTCAGCGGGAGGGTAGAGCGTCTCACCCACAGGCTGTGAGTCCTCACTGTTGAGCTGAGCCAGCGTCGGAGTTCGACCAATCACCTCCTCGTCCTGGTAAGGACTGGAGAAGTCATCCAATCCCAGGAAGTCCACCTCTTTGGTGCCCCAGATATCACAGCTGGCCAGCCGTGTGTATCTGTGAAATACAGAGAGACACAGACTAGCAACAGTGGAAACTTTCGCCTTCTTGTCATAGTATCTTCATTACATCTTTGCATTGCAGCTGTTTCCTATTTTTGTCTACATTTGAATAACCTAAGCTTGTTAAATTTTTAGAATACTAGCTTGTTGGTGCATATTTTTACCATGCAAATGACCCTGCAAACACAATAATCAGCCGATCAACATGATCATCAGAGAAAAACTAGAATTTACAAGTTATTATTCATGAAAAACGACTAAAACATTATTTCAGCATGCTAAACATTCATGCTCTGCTGTTATATATGAAACTTGAAGATGAGTAACTGACTGAAGGGAAATATTGGAAATGTTCAGCAAAACCAGTAATGTTTCATATTCAATGTAATGTAATGTATTCATTTACTGCAACTTGCAGTGAAAACCTGTTTTCCCCACAGAGGGGATGCTAAATGTGGAAGTGCACTTGTCTCTACTTAGAACTGCAATGGCAGCCTGTCACATGACGGCAATGGTCCAGTCATATAGCAGTTAAACAGCACAGCACAGCACAGCGTGACTCCTCCACTTTCACTTTTATCTTTGCAGAGCTTGAGACAAATGCATTTTTCCAAGATGGAACATTTCAGAGAAAATCTGTAACTGTTCAACTTTCTTTTTCAACTTTACTTTTAACTTAGTTTAAAGTTTGTAACTTCAGTGAGAAACCAGTGATAACAGTGAAGCCTCTTCATGCCACAAGATATAAACAGGAAGCTCTGAGGCTCTCTCAGCACTCTCAGTGCGGTGAAGAAAACTATAGTTTGGTAAGACCAGCAAGCACCAAACGTTATTTTGGTGCACCAGAGCACAACAATATAACAAAATTAATCTGAAGTTGCCGAAACACACATTCTTAGTCAAAGCTGGAAAGTATGGTTTGCACATTAGTAAAAAAAGGTACAACAGTTTCCCCTGTTCCACTTCAGCACAACCCAAACCTAAGTCTGTATGCAGCAGATTTTTCAAACCCTGCAACAACCAGCACTATTCCACCCCAGTTTTAATGGACTTTGTTTTTCAGAGACAGTAGTCTGCCCTCAGTTTGCACTCAACATTGGGGAGGGGAGTACACAAGCTACTCTGGCAGCAAAACATCAGGGTAGCTGCAGGACAGACGGAGCATCACCTGAGACCCCAGGAGACTGCGGCAGACAGCTACTTTGTTGTTTACAGGCCTCTTAAACCACTTCCTGCCTCCCGGCTAACCTACTATCTGCTTCAAATCCTCATCTGCTGCGTCTATTTGATACCAAAAGGACAGGCCTTCACAATTACTGTTCTACTTCTGTACAAACCTTCAAAGCCTTCTGACCTTTCTCATGAGGCTCATTGAAAGACGTCACAACAGATTTAACTAAAACCAGATTTAACTAAAATCAGTCGTATCATCAATCGCAAGCTTATAAAAAGCAGGGGCCCACTACAGCCTCCTCATACTACAGACCTGGCGTGACCACAGTAAGATGAAGGTGAAATATCTAAATAATAGTTTAAAAATACAGCATAACTGTGAGTTTCATATTTTAAATGTTAGTTTAAAAAATGCAGGAAGCCTACCTATCTTAATGGCAGCAAATTACATGAAAAATAAACCAGATCAACAACATGTTAATGCATCTCATAATAGTTCAACACTTTCTGCTCCGTCAGCTAACCCACGGGTTCAAAGCAAAGACAGAAAAATTTAAAATTACATAATTTATAAGAAACTATCACACACACAAAAACCCACAAAGTCAACTTTACGGGACTTTGTTGATCAAACACTGGATGTGTTTGTGTACGATTTCAATATTCACATGTAATATGTGACCTATGCATTTTCAACTGTTGCTAAGGGCTTCTTGTTTTCGCTTCTTTCTTAGAGTCAGTGATTTGCTCCATTTTTCTGCTGCTTTTAAGCCTGGCTTTGTATGCTCTGTATTGGATTGTGTAAAGCACTTTGTGACTCTTTGAAAAGCACTATATAAAGTATCTGCTAGTTATTCATTTACAAACCAAGCCAGCTTCACAGAGTTTAAGAGGTCAAAGTTTTATGTGTCAGTTACTTGTTGTTGTTGTTTAACATGGCCTAAAAAAATAAAAAAAAAAGCTGCAACACATGAATAAATAATAAGTACCTGGTGAGGTCTTCCCAGTAGGAGTCCCACTGTTCGAACGCCGAGCTGCTGCAGACTGTCTCACATTCACCCAGACCCATTAGCTGGTCCACGCAACCCTCAACCTCCTTGCCTCCATCCCCGACCCCCACAATGCTGTCCCCACAGGGGCTCTGCTGGTGGCTCATGTCTCTGTCCTGAAGAGAGCAGCAAATTAAAGAATTACCTCCATGCAGCTGTTATAGGATAGGATGATCTGTAAAGTTAGAGTGCGTGTCCTTGTCCCAGACACAAAGGATCACGGTAAATGGACTGGTCCTACTCTAATCAAAGTGCTTCATACAACATACCTTATTCATATGAGCACCTTTTTCTACCTAAATGCTTTTCCAACAGTCATGCATTTACACTCCAGTGAAAGCATCGGAGAACAAATTGAGGTTCAGTATCTTGCCTAAGGATACTTTGGCATGCAGACTGGAGCAGCCAGAGATCAAACCACCAACCACCTTCCTCCTAAACTTCAGCCATGCAGTGTCATCATTTCACTATCTAACTGAATGTGAAATATTCCCACAATCTCCTCTTCTGTTACTGAGTCAAGGGCACTGACTAGTGAAGATTTCACATTGAAGTCATGCTGACCTATTGGACATGAAGTGCCACCGTTTCATTTTATCTGATGATTAGACCTTGTGTGAGATTTTGTAACAATTAAATGCTTAGTTGAGTTAAAAAAAAAAAACCTTTAAAGTCCTCCAAAGTGTTTAAAGAGACAGAGAGCTGATCAAGGCAGGTGGTAGGGTAGGTGATGTTGTATGAAATTCTACTTAGCTTAGACTTCATTATTGAATGATTTAGTTAACTTTTATAAAAGACATTTATGATAACAAGCCACCACATAATGCCAGCAACCAGGTGTTTGACTGTCTGGAAATTCACTACACAGCGGTCCCAAACAGCAAAAGCCATAAAGAACCTGCATGAAAGGACCAAGATCAGGGAGCCCTGCAACAGATGGTACAACCCCCACAGAGCTCTGATGTCAACATTGTGAAATCAGTCTAAGATTGCATAAAAGGGCAGAAGATGCTGACGTAGCCTAAGATAGGATTTCCAATATGCTTGTTAAAGAAAAGAAGAAAAAACACCCCACTGTGCTAAATAGCTTAGAAAACTCTGCACCCTGACTAACTAGTGCTGCTTTAATAATAAATGGGTGTCACACCAAATGATAAATAAACTAACTAAAGGAGATGGCAGGTCATCCTGCACACCATCATCTCATTAATGTGTTACTATGGTGAAAGAAATTGAGAGTGAGGCAGTCAATCACTATTGTTTAGTCTACAGAGGACAGTAAATTAAGGCAGACACCTGCAGCTGACAACATGAGCGGTGCTTCATATCACCTGCCTGAGAGCCTGGCAAATGTCAGACAGTTTCTAAACAATTAGACACGAGTCTCTGCTTCGATAAACGCCAGTCTGGAAGTTAAGCTGAGTCCACGGCAGCATTCATTAAACGTTTCTATAAACCTCAGGATTTCTCACCATTACTGAAATAATCCCTGTAAATGGTGAGGAATCACATCCAACCTCAATATTTTCAATTGTGAATCCTGGCGAAGAAGTCCTTTTGCCATTGCAGCAGATGGTTTGACAGGTATTATCTATCACATGAATGATAGCTTCATTCTACGGAAGCATCCCAGAAAACCACAGTGCCTTCTGTTTCATCCCAAATGATATCCTGCCTGTTTTTCTGTTTGCAATTAATAACTAGCCGTAACTAACCAACTGCGAGGCTGATAATTTGTGTGAGAATCATCACAGGAAATGACTTTGGCTTGTTTATATGTGTTATGTTAAAAGCCTAGGGACATATTAGTTCACCACAGTAACACTGTTGACTGAAAAATGAATTAATCGATTTATACCCACCAACTTCAGATCAGCAGAATCCCTACATGAGAGTCCCTGATTCAGTTTGGCTTGACTGTTCCAGTGATTTCTATTTAGACGTCGCACACAGATTTAACAAATTGTCAAACAAGTTGCACAATTTGAAATGTGCAACTTGAGATGACCAGCGAAGCAAAGATGATGAATTGAGAAATTAAACTGATGAAATAACTTTGGTTTCTAAGGTTTCTTGAAGTCAATGTTAGGTTAGAAAAAGAAGAATTGGAACGTTTATAATATGGTTTCCTTTAATCAGAACAAAGATACTGGATTTCATGCAGTTTTCCTGCTCTGTGGCCCCTTAGACAGTGTGCTGTGTAACCTTATATTGATCTTTGATATTTGTGGGGGTGCTTGGGCCAAGCTGACCCTTGAGCAGCTGTGTCTGATCAAGCCCCGCTGGCAGAGACTGGGTCTCCACTGGCGAATCTATAAATGTGGCTTAGCACAATCAAAACCTTCTTAGTTTACAGCCCAGCTACTTGAGTATGTATATGTTTAGAATAATCTTGGTGACTTTCAGTGTTTATATATATATTTGTCAAAAAAAAATCAAAGTCTTTTAGAGCAACAGTAGCACTTAACAAGAATCAATATAACTGTATATACACACATTCACTGCCGTAAAATAACTTCTTATTTGAGAAAGCTGTTGTGACTGTGATAGGGGACGATATTGAGTTGCTGCTGTTGACCTTTAAACTCGGATCCTTCATTTGGATGCAACTCAGTGTCAGCTCAGCATGAGCAGCTGTGACTGATGCGAAAAGAAGCCGGATTCAAAGCATGGTTACCAAGGTCTTACGTCTTTGTGTGTGTCTACTCACCAGTTCGTACATGAAATCTGGGTCAGAGCTGGTGGCGAGCAGCTCAGTGCTGGTCAGAGCCTGGTCAGCAATCGAGTAGTTCTGAAAGGCATCCCCAAAGGGAGGCTCCATCCCACTGACGCTGGGCTGCAACAAACACGGGGAAAAAAAACAAAACACTTGATTAAACAATAATGCACATCAACACAAGTAAAATCTGATAAACTCAGTTCAACCTTTGTCTTCCTTTTAATGCTGCTCAGTTTTTAAAAGATTATTGTTTAAAAGAATATTGTTCTGTAACGTTTGTTGTCATATTATACGATGTGTGTTTTTTTTTTAAATCATTATTATCTGACAGACACTTCAGAAGTCATATTAATAACTACATGTCCTCATCAGTGCCCCTCATATGTGGGGTCCCTCAGGGCTCAATCCTTGGTCCAGTTCTCCTTTCTTTATGTTACTCTTTTCAAAGGTATCTCCTAAGATTGTTGTGCAGTTGGGCTGCCACAAACGATTATTTTGGTAGTTGACCAGTCATCGATTATTTTTGTCGATTAGTTGACTAATCACATCATGCATCCATTGAACGTAAAACGTACAACATATTGCACCAGCATGCATCTGCTCTTATATAACTATCATTAACTTACAGCCTGAAGTGTTTTAGGTATATAGGTGTGTGTGTATATATATATATATATATATATATATATATATATATATATATATATATATATATATATATATATATATATATATATATATATATATATATATATATATATATATATATATATATATATATATATATACACAGGTTCCTGTGTATATAGCACAGCTGCTGAGACCTTATTCCTCTCCGATAGTCTGATCAGTGTCTCTTAACTATTTCATCCTCTTATGTTAAAATTTAGAGGTGACCGCACTTTTGAGGTTAAAGCTCCTAAACTGTGGAACAGCCTTCTTCAGCCTGTCGGCTCTGTGACTGTGGGTTGTTTTAACCGACTGATGAAAACTCATTTTTTTTTTAGTGTGTGGTTTTATCTAAAGTGTGAAGCACTTTGTAACTGTGCTATAGAAGTGCTATAAAACTAAAGTTATTACCATTATTTTTACATTTTGTGTGCCATACTTTCAATTCTGCCAGGAATTATTATAAGCTAGACGGAGGAAGCTACAGGTGTTTTCTGTGTGTATTTTTGTGTCATTATGATCAATGTTTGTACAACAGCTGAGTGGACACACAAATCCGACTTGAGTGCAGTTATTTGAATTATGTAAGTTCACAGTTTAGCTGACTTCAATTTCTAAAGATAGATGAAGCTATCATTTGCTGCACACAGACCGGTTTACCAGCGGGACTGTTTTGGGACTTGGAATATGTGCAGAATGCGGTTTGACATTGTCTTATTTGAAAGGGTTTCACAGAAGTGCAAGTTACCAATGCACCTCCCAGATGCATCACATCACAAATGCATTTCACCTGTGCAAAAACAAGCTGGCATTTATCGATGCAGTGTTCACAGTAGAGGTGGGAATCACCATACATCCCACGATACGATATTATTGCAATTTTTAAAAATATTTTGCGATATTCAGATTCTGTACATAAAGGTAAACTTTATCAATATTCATTTTATCTAATATCAAAGTCTCACACTCAGTCTTTCTCTTATTTCAGTTTTATTGTTGACAAACTGAATGGTTTGTATTACAGTCTAGTCCAACTTAACTGAATGCAACCATCTGGTACAATTATAGCTATTCTGAACTATGCAATTTATAAAAATTAAAGTTTTAAACTTAATTAAAATAAAACATGTCTTAAATTAAAATAAGTAAACTGTCATGTTTATTACTGCCAAAAAAAAAGTTAAACACATTTGGACAGTGAAGGAATGTCAGGATTCTTGCTCAGAAAAAGGATCAACATGCTCTGAAGTCAGAGCACAAAAACCTTTTTTGTAACAAAATATCGATTTCTGCTGTCCCTGTATCGATACATTATTAGCAAACAAAATATCACGATACTACACAGTATCGATTTTTTCCCCCACCCCTAGTTCACAGACAGTGGGTTTCAGAAGTGCTCTCGAGCTCACGCTGTGATTTGCACTAAAAAAGTAATGTCTGCCGTTTTGTTTGTTTGTTTGTCCGAAGGCCTGAAGATCATCACCAGTCAATATTGCCTAGATTTCAACATCATCTGTTGAATCTTTTAGGGATATTTTGTACTGTACATGATTACATTATCCAGGTCTTTGCAATGTGACACTAATAAATGCTCAATTGGCCCACGCAGTCTTTCACAGAGTGGTGATCACCTCCTTATCCTTAATTTAAAAAAATACGCTTTTTCTTTTCTTTTTTTCCAAATACCCAATCGTGAGTCTTTTGTTGCCCCCATGTGCTGCCCCTCACAATTAATAGCATAAAAATGTGTTCATACCATTTACTGTTAATTATAAAGTTTTACATGACTGCCAAATCCTTGAATACTCTTTCTGTATATTTTACATAATATCAGCTTTTTGGGATCTTGAATGAGATTTTCTGGAGGCACTCTTTTTTTGTAATGGAGATTATTACTGAGGAGGTTTCTCAGTTTTATACTCGGCGTTCTCATGTTGGCAGACTCTGTAATGAAGCTGCTAATTTGTCAAAGACTGTATATAAAAGACTAAAAGTGAAGCAGGTGCAGCGGTTCCTTGAGCCTGCGTTCTTTCTAATGGCTAGCAGGAGGCCAGAACTGGTTAATGAGAAAACAGCCTCAGGTCTCTCAGCATATAAACTTTAAAAAAAAAAACAAGACTGCGACATGATGCTCATGATGCTTTTGAAAATACCGTCCCATTTTGAATAAAAAAGAAGGCTTAAAGAGGCTATGACTTAAGTGGAGTTACCTTATAAATGGTATGTCATTAACATACAAGCATGCATTGTGAGGGCCAACATGCTCAGTTCAAGCATTTAAGACGAGTCTTGCCTAACCAATGGGAGACATCCTAAGGCTACGTCCATCTTTTATATTGAGTTCATGCTGTTTCTCTACTGCTTAAATAGTCTGACAGACTCTGCATCTCATCATTCCTACATAATATAATCAGTCACAATACAATTATCTGTCATTTCAATCTTCCTATAATCATTAGATGTATTTCAATAAACAATAATACTAAAAACTAAAACAGAAAGCAGTGTGCATTTATGAGAGAGAAAAGAAAAGATAAAGCACTGACTGTGCAGTCATGTCTCATGTCAACAGCAAATAAATAAATAACATTTTTTCTGCATTTAGAGCACACAAAAAAAACACAAAAAACCAACCAAAAACACTGCAGCTATTGTGCCCAAACACGCAACTATGAACTGAGCAAACTTAAGCTGGGCACTGAAGCATAATCAAATACATGAATGGGAGGCTTTTTTTTCCCCATCCGCTCCCTCATACAGACAACTTTTCATATGTGATTTTATTCTGCTCCCCCTCTACTGCCACATTTGACACCAAAACACGACATAACAGACATGAAAAGTGAGAATAATTTAACCATTTAACCACCATAACCATTGGAACATCAGAGGAAGTGTCTGCGTGCACACCGACCTGATTAATAATCAGTATAACCCACAAACATGGCTATTGACAGGTGCATCAGGAAGCAACAGCACCTGCTACCCTGTAATGCTCCCAGACACGCTCCATGACTTTGACAGAGAATAATATATTGTAGTTAAAGGTTATGAGAAAAAAAATCATGTTACATTCAGTATATCAGTGATCTAATATATCAAAATAATGGATAGCTGTCTGATTTTTTCCATCATCATCATCAAGAAAAAAAAACTTCCATCAGCAATAGAAAATACTGTAAAAACACTCCTGCAATTTAAAGTAAAACCCATTACTAATATATCTGCAATAAAGTTAACATCTACAGATATTACTCCAGAGCTGCTGTTGTTATTTGTGTTCTAGCGCTGAAGTTAAACACGTGTCTCAGCCCAACAAACCACCAGCATCTCCTGTTCTTCACTCTAACAGCTGAGGGAATTATTTGATAAGATTGCAGCTACAGACGCGCTGCAATCACAACATACTTGCACATTTGCAAGATACCACAAAACCCTAAGAAACAAACAGTCCCTGTGGTATCTAATATGAATAATAAAAAAGGAGAAAAGAACAGCAGAAAAAAAGAAAAAAAGAAAAAAACACTGTCAAGGCTGACACCATCATTTCCGGGAGCTGACTTTGCTATGTTGCTATTAATTCGGCACCGCAGAGAATTACAAAAATGTTAAAGCCTGCTCAGAGTTGGCACTCTGCACTTATTTTTTTAGAAGGACTGAGAAAGTCGCTCACAGTCAGCCCATCTGGCTTCAGCAGCTGTTTGGATGCAGGGTCTACAGACATCATACAGCACTGGGGTCAGTCACTCTCCTCTTTCAAGCCCCTGAACCGTGTTTCACATCTACGATTCTGTCTGTCCGCAGGTGTTTTGCATACTTCCTCACAGGAAGTTTTGTCTCAGATTTTTGTGGAGAGTTCATTCAGACCATTTAAAAATAAAAAAATAAAGTCACTTTTTGTTCGTGGGTTTATGGGTTAATGGAAAAAAAACAAATCAACAACAGCGACAGCACAATTTCCCCTCCTCCTATCGTACCTCTTACCTGAGGCATTGCCAGGCACAGCTTAGAGCTCCAGTGGTGGGAACCTCTGGGTCTCCTGTCCAGTCCCAGTGGTGTGAGGTTGTCCGATCAGCACAATAAATTACTGCTGAGGGAAACAATCGCAGAGTGCTGGTGGATGCAGGGGAGGGGGAGAGGGAGACTGTGAATAATTGGGCTCAACCTGGTCAGGTCTGGTCTGTTGTGGTCTGGTGCGGTTCTTGGTAAGCTTCAGGTCTGTGGTTAGAAGAACACACAGAGAGCAAGTATTAAAATCAAAAGAGTTGAAAACAAAGAAGTCGATTTTAACCACAGCTGCTGTGTTTGGTTGTTGTTCTCAAACGAAACCGCAGGATGGTAAACTGTGTAATGTTAAAGCAAACGACAAAATAAAGTATACAGAAACAATTCGGTTCTGTTTCATCAAACAACAGCCAAAATATTCAGCAGACTGAAATAACTTTGTGACATAAATGATGCATGATGTAAAATTGATGCAAGCAAGAAAAACACACATGAAATACTAAAAATTGTGTGTAAAGATCAGTCTCTATGACTTGGGACTATAAACGGAGCACCGAAAAGTAGACAGCAACTCTCTACCAAATTTGATCCCTGTCCTCATCAAACATTCGGTAAGCAGCCTCTTTGTCAAACTCAAATGCTGCCAAGCAATCGCTCACAGTTAATCTGATCTGTTCTGAGTCAACCGCGCATCAAGCTTAGCTGCAACCTTTTTAATTACCTCCTTCACCATCATCAAGCTTGGTTCATTCTTTGCTTGTTTGTCATTCGCTCACTTTCTTGCATCACCAAACGACGGCAACATTTAGATTGATCTTTGGTCCTTTTGCTGCTTTTGCATAGCAAACACACGAGAGTCTGCGTGGAGACATGGCCCCAGCAGCAATCTGTCAGCACAATATCACACACGAATCACACTCCTCTCTGAGCAAGATAACAACATCACTTCCTCTTGCAAATGAACTTCTCACCCCTGAGCTATGTATACACACTTTTGCATAGAGACAGGAAGTGGGCAAAAAAAAAAAAAAATACACAGCCGTGCACGCCTCTGGGTCAAATGCATTTGTAAAAGCAACACCTTCACCAACATCAATGCACATGTGAGTAAACAAGTCTCTGCACACACACATGCACGTACACACTAACCACCTTGGTCACCTATAATATATTTGGAAGCTCCTCCTCCTCTGAAATACAAATTCTCTTATTACCATATCATGATGTGCACTTCCTTCCTGGGCAGCTGTGTCTGGTTTCATGTTTAGGAAAAAAAGCAGAGTGATGACATATATGGCCTGAACAATAACAACAACATCAATCCAAACTCGCTGCTATCACAGAGGGGAAACAGAAAGCCCGTGTCCACAACCAGAGGTTCTCAAAAACATGTGGAAAATGAGCCACCGTTATCCAGTCGAAGTAGCACTGAATCTTTTCCAGCAGCACAGTTTAATCCAACTCACTACCCAGTGGGTGACACAGGCTGTGATGCAGAGCCAGATATTTATGACCGACTGTGGCAGGCTGCAAGAACCCAGAAGAAGAATTCCTCTCTCTGTTTGGTCGGACTTCAGAGATAAAAGCGCCTCCATTAGGTGTTGTACTTTAGGACTGAGCTTTGTTTAAGGCCACAGCAACCTCCGCTTATATCAGCATTCTTGTACGAGCTCAATCATTTCTGTTTTTCCTCCAAGGCTGCTTTTGGGAACATTAAAGATTTGCTTTCTTTCTTTTATAAGGCTTGCTATGAAGATAGAAAAAGTCGCTCAACAGGTCAGATTCTTTTGCTGTTTTGCAGCATAATGTTTACATCTCGGTTGAGTCTGAACCCAGGGCCAGCTTTTACCCATCCAGACCAAGTAATAAAACACAGCGCTCACCATCAGTAATGTAAATGACTTCTGATTATGCTGCTAGGATGCACTCTGGCTGCATCATTCTGCTCACACGCTTTACACCATTTTTAACAATATAAATTGTTGTTCTCTATAACAACTCTTGGCAACTAATTTTGGCTTATTTGGTCATAGCGCTATTTCACTGAAAATCTATGGTTTCCTGTCTACAAAATGCTTAAAATAGTTGTCTTTGTTTCTGTGTACAATGAACAAACACTGGGTGATTGATATAAATGTCAACCACCAGAAAAATACCACTGAATGCAACATTTTACAGCTGATATATTAGTATTTATTAAAGCTTGTGAAGTCAACAAAATGCCAAAACAACCTTTTAGCAGGTTGTAATTCAGACGATCTGACTGCACCTGATCTGGGCACAGCTCTGTTTTCAGGCTTCAGAAGAAGACTTTGGCCGTAATTCAGAAAGAGGGCCTTGCATTTGAGTATTTTAAAAATGTATCCCATCAGATGGAGACACTGGCCTGCACCATTTATACACCTGTGGTGCACTGAGTAGCCAGCATATCATTTTAACAATAACACATGTTGAGATGTCTCATCCCATTTAAGCAGCATACAGACCCACCTAGGCCACATGACTGAAGCAAACATAACAAGGTAAGCCTTGCAGTCATAAACTGATCATAACGCTGGTGTATCAGTTTAATACCAGCTGTTATTTATGGGTAATATTTGAGATCCCTGGTATCATTTTTTTAAACCTCTCTCAAAGGTTTCCCCCACATTTAAAACATGTTCTCAAGTTTTAAGCTGCCTTATTTTTAATGTTTATAATGAATGTGTCTCACCTATGTGTGTATATTTATTTTGTGTGCTTTGCTGTGTATCATGTGTGCATTATTAGAGTATGTAGCCACTGCTGATTGACAAGGTCAATCAGCAGTAGCCATCTTGGCCTTGGCGATTTTCAATAATTACACTTGTGGTTAAATGAAGGAAATTTTAAAAAGTAACAACAACACCTGCTCCTCGTTTCTCATCACTGCACTGAATGATTAAAACGATAGCAAATAATGAGCTGATAGCGAAACTGCTGCATTTTCAATACCAAAAACCATTTACTAAAATTAAAAGCAAAACAGAAAGCATCACTATAAGTGTGAGAGTGCAACATGTGTCACTGTGCTGAGACTAAATCTATAGATTTGTGGGAAAGTAGCGTTCAAAAGCGACCATTAACTTTGAAGCTTCAGACATTTATATGTGGAAAAAAGCATTTAAAAAAATCGTATTTTTTAAAACCCAGTGGTGTTTGTTTCCTCTCTTCCCTATTAGTTCAGTGCACTGAGGGTTAAAAAAAGAAAAAAGAAAAAAAAGGGGGAGTTAAGTGTTGAGTTCAAATCATGAGCTGCGCTATCATGCAAACAGCTCTCGTTCTCCACAACACTGGACGTGGTCCAAGTAGGCCAGTCAACAGTGTCTTATTTAGAATGAGTTACCTACTGATAGCAGTCAGCCCATGATCCCTACAGTGATAACAAGCATGAGACAGCAGTCTGTTTCTGAGCACGGACATGTGAGGAAGTCTGCAAATATCAGAAAAGGTCACCAATCCATAAGTCGTATAAGAAAACAAAGTATGAGCGCTCACTGACAGGCAACTGTGCTTAAAGGCTGGAGATTATTTATTTATACATAAGTTTACGACTAAGTGGTACAGGCACAGAGCTGGCACTAGAGCTGGCAATTATTGATTATGTGTCGGCCATTCAGAGGAATCATCTAGTGATAAATGATCACAGTGTTTGTCTTCTGACAGAGAAAAATATTAATAATTTTAAGTTGCTTTTCACATTTAGGTAACTATCTTACACCTTGAGATTTTCCATGTTAAAACATATACCAACATTAGAAAAGCAGCTGTGTTTATTAAGGATGTACCAGCAGATGTTTATCTATTTCTTTCTCTCTGCTCTTATATATCTGGAAATCAGTTTCATGCATTTTTAAGAAACAAAAATGTTCAGTTTTTTTTTTACAAACTCAATGAAAAACTGTTATTTTGAACTTTAGCATGAGCAAGGATTTGATTTTTAAATCTTGAGACTGATTTCAGTTCACTGAGCAGCTTTTACCACAGCATCCTCCACAGTGAACAGATCTTAACTCTTGTTTTGCTTTTCTGAACTGAGAGGTTTCTATCATATTTCAAGCCTGCTTATAGAACAAAATGACAGGGTTTGCACAAGAAGTTAGTGAGGATGGTCTCTGCCTATGCAGCTAGCCACAGAAAAACCAGAAACAAATCCCATAGGTTTTCAAAGCTGCAAAAAAATGTCATCTTTATGCGAGAAAGAGCTAACGCAGCAACTTCACATGGGAAGATTCAGACTTTTTTTATTGAATATGTTTATATATTAAGCCAGTATATTAAGCTATAGCTCTTTTGCACACATCTGTTTCAAATCTCCATATTTTGTCTCCTTTTCTGTCTTCAGCTATTTATTTGTACTATTTGTATTTATATGTTCTATTTCTATTGTATATATTAATCGGCATCTGTGGGTGGACAGCAAAGAAAGAATTTCATTGCACAAAGAAATGCCTTTTCTCTTGTGACACATGACAATAAACACTTTGAATCTTGAATCTTATGACAGTGTTTTCACTAACCCTGCAGCTCAAAACAAAAAGTAATCTTTGCATTCAGCATCTGACAAACAGCAATCATTCTACTATATATAAGCACTGATGGGTGACGCCTACTTCACTTCAGATGCTTGATTTTAGTCCACAACGTCATACCTGCAAGAAGATTACAGGTAACACAGCGGTTCCAAAACTGCAGGGTGGCTGGCTGCCTTTGAGAAGGACAGAGAGTCATTGTGCTGGGCGGGCACGTGATCGGAAGAAAAAAACAAGACGTGAAACTTAACTGAATTAATTGGATTGTCACAGACAAACGTAATGCATACCACTGTGGCAAAAATTCATGCGACTCAGCTACCTCCTTTTCTCCTGCCAAGACAGGCTTGCTTTGAAAGGCGTTGATAAACGTGAATCATTTGGAAACTATACAGAAAGAAGAGCTGTTTAAAGGTCTTAAAGCAGTCACAAGATTGCAACAAACAAAGTTAAAATTAAAAAAACAAACAATTTAAAAAACAAACAAAACAGTTAAATCTGGTGATCCCCAATAAACCAGTCGAGTCTAAAATATTTTCAAATCAATCTCAAGTTCACTATCAGCACAGCCTTTTGGGTAATTAGGTTTGGCTCGCTCTGATCCCAGCATTCCTTCAATGGTAAAATTACTTTGCTATCAAGGATCCTTTTCTCCTGTTCATGGAAAGCACTGCTTTCAATAACATATGGTTTCAAATTATTTATGATAAAAGCAAACAAAATCAGTATTTCATGCTTGAAGACATTTTTTTTTAAACTACCCTGCATTTGAGGCATATGATGGCCTGATAACTGTATGGTACAACACAGATGTTTTTATCCTGTTAAAAGGAGCACTCATAACTAAAATCAAGCACAGATAAAAGGTGATGAATGCAGGGTGAGCTTTGTAACATCAACCCTGCACAAAGACGCAAATACTATCTGCTTCTTCCTAAATGTCTTACATGCACATCTTTGCACCACTTCGTGGTGGATGCATTTGTTTTGCAAAAGCGTGCGCATCAAAACAATCATCGGAGTATACCGGAGTGGTGTACATTACAAATGGCCTATTACAAAACACCAGTAAACCCATAAATGTCACCAGTATCTCACCAGTCACTGCACTCATCACAGATCCTCAGCAAAGCAAAACAAAGCCTCAAACTAACCATTCTGTGCCAACACCCACGTAATCCCAATCATCCATTGGCAGAGCTGAGAATTTGTCCCGCCTCTACGAGTCCTGGAATAGCCGTCGCAGCCGTCAATCAAACGAGCTGCTTCATCACAAACAGCCTGGATTCAGCCTAGGTTGAGGCAGAAGATAAACAACTTGGAGGCCTACATGCCCGTGGCCTAGATAACCGTGTTTCACAGATATTTAAAGTAAAATCCACCACCTACCACAAAACCTCAACGCAGCACTGCAGTACGACTCAATCTGGGGCACGTTTAGTCATTTATATCGAAGAAGAAACACTGAATCAAACGTTTAAGTGCCCAATCCAGACGATAAACTATAGAGCAGTTATTAAGGTGAAAACCCAAAGTAATATAATAACACTAATAAATCGTCACTAAGGCCATTTCCTCGGTGAAAATATAAGTCTGCTGTTTGCCTTCGACCACATGGAAATTTCTGGCTGTGTCGAGTCTTTTTTCCTGCTGCTCTCGATGTGTTGTGCATTGGGGGGCGTGTACCTTAATGAGACTTCGGGCTGCCTGCAAAAAGTCACAGTAGAAGGGGTTTCACGCGACTACCGAGGCTTTTCCTACCACAAATACACCTCCAAACAGTCTACAATTGCTCTGCCACACATATAAAGGCATGCTGTGTAGTTTTAAGTGCATTCCAAGCCGTGCAGGATGACTGTAGGTAGTTTTAAAGTAGAGTTCAAGCCAATCTTCTTACATAAGTACACTTTTGACCACGCTGATCCAGAATCAGTCACTTCTGGGAACTGACCCACTACACTTTAGAGGACTACATCAGCTAAACAGTCTGTTTTTTGTGGACAGGTTTTTAGGCTCGGTGATCGAAATTTACCTGAGCTCGTCGTAAAGCATTAGCTAGCCACATTTCTCCACTTCCTACAGGAGCTCAACAAACTGCGGTCCAAAAAACAGAAAAGAAGAAAAAAAAAAAGCAACCAAACAGCTTGTGTTTTATTCCTTCTGGTTGGGTTTTTAACGCGGAACTGGACAGTCTCGCTTCCTTTTCAGCTGCAACCTCAGTCAGTATGGCCTCCGTCCGCCCCCTTCCTCATCCCAGCTGAAGCCCGATACACAACAACAACCGACCGACAGTTAGCTTCAAAGCTAATCCGCCGCGGCGGTGAAAACACCCATCCGCTGCCAAGCCCAACTTTCTCCGAAACGGATGAAAAACGGTCGTACTCACTTTGAGGACGCCCCCACACACGTTTCTCTCGGTGTTGGACCTCGTGTGTGTCCCGTGTTAGAGATAATAACGTTCCCTTTTCAATGGAGTCCGCACGCTGTTAAAGCTCTCTCGGGTTTGTTTTGTTTTTCTTCTTCCTGACGGGTTCCTGGAAAGCGCGTGACTGCCTTACCACGTGGTGCGCCGCAGGGCCAATGGGAGAACAGCTCGAGGCTGGACCTTAACATCCTGCAACATTTCACCATTTTTTTCCCACTTTCTTGAGGTTCAGCTCATTATTTAATAAACAATTTATTAGACTTCTGTCTGCTTTAGAAAACTGAGACCAAACACTCAAAAGAAACTATCCCCAAGTTTATAATTTTTATTATTATTTTTATTTCTTACATTTTTATTTAGAAAGCTTTAGGTTTTTTGTGTTTCTTGGGAATCGTGTTTCGCTATAATATGTTTAAAGTGATCTTGAATAGTTCTTCAGGCTTTCGGAAGGGTATAATCAGTGTCTTAATAGGTTTTGGTTTAGACACCGATTGCTTTTTCATTCATTTTTGGCCCAGTCCTTGTACCTAAGCATTTTCAGAGGAATATTTTTTGTTTGTTTGTGTGTTTGTTTGCTAAGACAATGAACTCTGATCTATGAATCATTCAAGCACACAAAGTCTTCTGATTCAAGGGATGAACCGGTGTTGTTTCTACTCATAACAAACAACATGGCAAAGAACCAGTTAAATTTTTTTAATCTTTAGTCACAAAACCTTTGCTGAATCTACAAAAATGATAACACAGTTTGAGAGAGATAAAATAGCATTTTTGCACCAAGAAGGTGATTCCCAAAAAGCTGTTAGCTGAAAACATGGCATATATCATGGTTTGCAGTGTGTCCTTAAAAAAAAATTGGAAAATAGATAAGTGGAGGACAAAAGAAGAAGGGGAAAGGCTAAAAGTCTATCTGTAGCAGATGTCAATAAGAAACGGGGAAAAGTATAGCAAAGACCTGACACAACACCTGAGAGATGCATATGATCCTTCAGATGATCTATTGCTCACTGACGCCTCATCAGAAATGGTCTCAGTGGAAGGGTGGCTGTCAAGAAGCCATTAATAAGGAAGAGAAACAAGGCAAAAAGGTTGAGGTACATGTATGTCAAATTACACAAGAACTTATGGAGTGATGAATCCAAATTTGAAAACATTAAGAACAAAACACCATCAGTATGAATGGTGAAGGTCAGGAGAGAACGTCTACAACTATCTGCAAAATACAGTTGAAACTTTCAGATACAGTTGAAATGTTACAAGACTCAAAACCAGGTCAGGCAGTGTAAAACACATCACACAAACACACAACTGAAATAAGCTAAAAAACAAACAAACAAACAAAACAAAACACTGACAGAGGCATAAAGGGAGAGAACATAAACACGACTGCACTAGTGCAAATTTTTGGTATGTGTTGGGCTTTATGAATCAGTCAATAACACTGAATAAAAACAGGAAACTCTATGGGTGTGCAGTCACTAACACTGAGCAAAGACGGACAGATTCCCTTCAAAGTTTTTCTTAAAAGTTTTAAGGAGTGATAATGACAGGGTGATAAAGTGAGAACATACTCAGATGCCATGCGAGTTCCTGGCGAGATCAAATGAACATCCATGGTTATGACTAACTGAGTAAAGAGCAAACAAAGTTATCAAACAGCTTTTTAACAAAGAGTCTATATGATAAAACAACTTAGTGTCCTTGTCGAAGAACAGACACATCCTTTCAGAAGAACCAGTGGCAAGCTGAAAAATATAATTTAAAAGCTTTCAGTTCTCTGGTTGAGGAAAAGCAGGACTAACAGAGTAAGTCTCCATTGAGTTCATTCCAAAAGAAATTATCCAAAAGGGGGTCATAAAGCCAACTGTTCCAGGCAGCCTCCACCCACCTCTTCACTGGAAAGAGAAACCACCAAGTGTCAACACGGGTACAGACTGCCACAAACAAATTTAAATTTACCATTAAAACATCCTTGAAAAAAAAAGACTTATATTTTGATCTGAACTAAAAGTCTTGATGAAAGAAAGGGAGCAGAAAAAAATTAGTAATTTTAACAGAAAATGAAACAACATAGCTCTTTCAGTTTCATTATTACTCAGTCCAAAAAGTGAAAGCTTGATGGGTGGTCTTCAGATGTGGGGGTTTGCAGTCAGAGGACTCTCTTAAAGAATCACATCGATCTCTTCTGCAGACTTCCAAGGCAGACTTAAGTTGTTCTGGTAACACGTGGTGGACCAATGCCTCACTAAGACAAATATGTGTCAGTTTTTCCCCTTTAATTTGTTTCCCATCTGTATCTGTCAGGTCGGCTGAATACAGCAGTCTTACAGACTTCCACTGATTTAATAGCCTCAGAGTAAACAGATCACATGCACATCAAACGGCCTGTGGGAAGCTCTGCCAGGCTGGTAAGGGATGGGAGAGGATCAGATAGAAGAGAACAGTATGAAATATGGAGTGTGTGTGTGTGTGTGTGTGTGTGTGTGTGTGTGTGTGTGTGTGTGTGTGTGTGTGTGAGAGAGAGAGAGAGAGAGAGAGAGAGTTCTGTGGAATTTCTGAGCCTCTGCTGAAATTAGGTTTCACAGGAATTCACTGCATCCTCAGAGCAACTCGTGTCTGCCCACTCAGCTGCACTGTTATCAATTAAATCCCTTTATTTAGCACACTTTTTTGGTTATGAGTTATCGTTCCATCAGCCTAGAAAAGGATTATACTGCATAGTACTACATACTGATCATCTACCACAAGTGGTAGGGGTGAGGGGAGGAAGACAGGACAAAGACATGTTGTAGATGAGAGCCAGTGTACATCATGGAAATCCCCCAGCAGCCTACACCTATTACAGCGTAACTAAGGGAAGATTCAGGGCCACCTAATCCAGCCCTAACCATATGCTTTAGCAAAAGGCCTAATCTTAAAAGTACAGAGGGTGTCTGTCTCCCAAATCCAAATTCGAAGCTGGTTACAGAGAAGAGAGGCCTGAAAGCTGAAGGCTCTGCCCCCCCCCCCCCCCCCCCCCTCTACTTTTAAGTACTCTAGATAAAAACAAATAAACTGGCAGTCTGAGAGCAAAGTGCTCTAACAGGGTGCTATGGTTCTACCTGATTATTCAATACCTTGTATGTAATTTTGAATTCAATTCTGTATTCTCTTTTTAGTCCCTGTCAGTACTCTTGCTGCAGTATTTTGGATCAACTGAAGGCTTTTCAGGGAGTTTTTAGGAAATCCTGATAATAATGAATTGCAGCAGTCCACCCCACAAGTAATAAATGCATCAACTAGTTTTTCAGCATTTATAAGCATGTAGTTGTAAATCCATCAGTCCAATTTCTTAACCACTTACCCCACATCTAAAATATGTCTAATAGCAATTTATAATTCTCTAAAAAATGCTATAATCAGTAGATGTATTTCAGATAAAGATAATCCATTTGGCTTGTGTCAATGTAGCTTGCCATCACCAGTGTGTGAATGTGTGTGTGAATGGGTGGATGACTGGATATGTAAAGCGCTTTGGGGTCCTTAGGGACTAGTAAAGCGCTGTATAAATACAGGCCATTTACCATTTACCATTTGTGTCTGTATGATACATACACTCACCAACTACTTTAGTAGGCACATCTGCTCAACTGCTTGTTATTACAAATATCTAATCAACCAATAACATGGCAGCAACCCAGTGCATTTAGGCATATAGACATACTCAAGACAACCTGCTGAAGTTTGAACCGAGCATCAGAAGGGGGAAGAAAGGTGATATCAGCATGAATGTTGGATGTTTGTTGGTGTCACATAGGCTGGTCTGAGTGTTTGTGATGAGAATGTTTACAGAGAATGGTCTGAAAAGGAGAAAATATCCAGCGAGGAGCAATTTTCTGAGTAAAAATGCCTTGTTGATGTCAGAAGAGAATGACCAGACTGCCTCAAGCTGATAGGAAGGCAACAGTAACTCAAATAACCTCTCTTTCTAACCAAAAACACACAGAAAAGCATTGGTGATTGCACAACACGTGAAACCTTGAAGCAGAAAGCCAAACCATGTGCCACTCCTGTCAGCTAAGAACAGGAAACTGAGGCTGCAGCAACTGAGGAATGGGCTCACCAAAATTAGATAGCAGATTGGAAAAAGTTTCCTGGTCTGGCCTGCTGGTGTAAACAACCTGAAAGCATTATAAAAACAACTGGAGAGATGAGATATTTTATTGTTCAGTTTTCATTACTAATGATGTAATGTCCCAAGTATTTAAAATCAAGGGGAACCTTGCATCTGAAGAAAACATCTTCAGTCAATTCATTATATAAAGGTGCATGATGACAGGCTTGATGATTTATGACTATGGTCATAACTCATCAAGCCTTTGTAAAACAGGGTAATGGTCACATAAATATTTAATTATAAGAGTTTGACCTAGTTGGCTATGTGCCCATCAACCCGGTTGATTGAATGACGAAAAAGTGCATAAGTGGTTGAGCCTTGCGTTCTATTTTCAGCAGTGTGATTGTTTTCCTGCTGCTAGGAAGCCAAGCAGGAGAAGATACAGAGCCCATTATATGTTACATTACATTGCTGCAAGCCTGGAGATGGCTTTTATTGCCTCAAGTTACAGCAGCACCATCATCCCTTTACATTTAAATAACCTGTAAAATACACTATATATATTTAATTGCATTTCTTTCAGTAGATGATTAAAATGTGTTTTTAATGTCTTTATCTTCAGTAACCATCTGATCTGATCTACATAAGAAATTCTGTGATCCAGAGAACGACCAAAGGACCTTGGGTAACCTCCCCGGAGATATGGTCAATTTTCCGGGTACAGACGCAGAGGCAAAACGAATAATTCATTGTGGAATAAGTACTTACCCTGTCAGAGTGATTTAGATTATATGCCAACTGGAGCACAGAATTAAAACTTGACTGGACACCAGGAGGCTTGTTTTTCAGGACTTTGCATTATTGAACAAATCAATTTTCTTATGTGTAATTATTAATAGAGAAGAAATAAAACCCTGTCTGCTGACACATAGTCAGCACTGAAGTAGACTTCTTAGTGTCCTTGTTTGAAAGCCAAAATGAACAAAAGCTCACTACAATAGAATAACTTTTATTCTATTAACAGTCAGAGAAAAATGCAAATTACTCTAAAATGCATTATTATGTGCATCAGAAAGATTAAATGCAACATGTTGATTAATGCCACTTCATTTTTACATTTCAAAAAGAAAAAAATTTTGGCAAGTACAATATTTTACAATCAGTGTATGACATTTTGTGAAATTAAACACTTTGTTAAACATTAACTTGTTGGTTCCGAATGAATTAAGGCATCTGACCTCAAGCACAGAAATAGCCCTCAGCTCATTATTGTTACCAAGTCTTTAGGTGGTCAAGCCCCCTCAATAGCCCCTCAGATCTCTCATATGGAGGACTTGATCCCAAGGACAGGAATCACTGGACTGAACTCCCCAGCTGGATGTCAAGTAGGTAAAATTGCCTTACCAGCCAGCTACAAGAATAACACGCTGTATACAAACCAATAAGGTCATGTACAGTTAGTTAAGTATTTGGACAATAACAAGCATTTCGTTAACTGATTAGGAACTGCAGACATTTTTATTCAGTTCTTCATTTTCCGAGGCTCAAAATTAGTTGGACAATAATCCGACAAGCACATTGATGGCCAGATTAAAGATGTGGAGCTGACTCAAAGTGTAAACCTTCCATTTGATAGATCTTCACTGGAACTCTATATCAGGTAAGAAGAAATACTTGATGCCTGTGGGGGTGGACATCATTAGGCTGAAAACCAAAATAAACATACAGAGAGACGGGAAAAACTTTAGGAGTGGCTAAATAAACAATCTGGTACATTACGAAAAAGAAGGAATGCACTGACCAACTCGGAAACATCAAAAGGCCTGAAAGATCACAGAAAACAACTAAAGTGCATTATGACAGAATTATTTCCAATGGTTAAGAAAAAAAGCTTTACAACATCTGACCTCTATTAAAGAATGCTTTTCATTTACTGAAGACAAGCGTGAAGCCACAGACACAAAAACAAGTATCAGCTGAAGGTGGCTGCAGTAAAGACCTGACAGAGTATCTAAAAGAAGGAAACACAGCATCTGGTCATGTCCATGGGTTCTGGACTTCAGAGGATTGGACTGCAAACAATTTTCATCAAAGTATTTAAAACAATTCTGGTATTTAAAATTATGTTTGTCCAATTACTTTTGAGCCTCTGGGGAACTCTGTATAAAAATTGCTGTAATTTCCAAACAGTTAATGCAACACGTTTGATAAACTCACTCAATTAAAAATGAAAATCAGCACTGTGGTGCTATGCAAAGACAAAAATACAAATATTGTGTCATTATACAAATACTCATGGACCTGACAGTATAATGAGTAATACCAAGGGGCAATTTATTACTACTTTCACTCTGTACTTACAGTACAGCTTTATTACATGTTTATGACTATACTAGTTTTTAGAACCCCCCCCCCTAATTTAAGTACTACTGTACTATTCAGAGTGCACAAATTGGAATGGGAACATTTAACACCATAAATACAGGAGTTTGCCAGATAATTCCAATTTCAGACCCCATTCGTCTCACTGCTCTTTAATTTGATCATGTTTTCATGATCAGAACTTTGCAGCTGACACAGACAAGTAGTCTGAACAGTATTGAGATGTGTATTTGCTAGAAAATTTACATACAAGTACTGGGGCTACAAATTCTACTGTTATACCTAAAGAAGCAATTTTTGAAATTTGAAATTAAAAAAGAAAAAGAAAAAAAGGGCTAAAAATACACAGTTTCCACCACATTGATTCTGAGGCCATCACAGTGTTTTAAATCAGTGTCATCAGCCACTTTTCAACACACAACAGAAATCACATTATCCATCAACTGAAGCCCTTTGGAGTCACAAGGTTTTCTAGAAATCCACTTCAGCCCAAATCCAGTGTAGATAAATTAGAAATTCAGAAAACAAGACTACTCAGTCACATGAAGATAATCAGCTGTCAGCGATTTCTCATTGTGTCTTCGTACAAACCTTTTCCCCATTCTGAAAGTGAAACCCAAAATTTTCATGTGTGTGCTTTACATGATTAAAGTCCTCAGCAGAAAAGCTTTTTTCCCACTGACGCTTTTAATGCTTGCGAGAAAATGGAAACATTTGTGGTCAGCAGCAGCAGCAGCAGCAGCAAGGATCTGTCCTCTGCTTTTATTCAGTCCGCTGTGAAAGCCGGCTGGCTCATTTCCCTGAAGAAAAAAAAAAAAATTTCCGCTGGATTATGCAACAAAAGCAGCAGGAAGGGGAGATAATGATGAAAGAGACAATAGAGCACTGCACCAGTGGCCACTACCATGGGTTGGTGAATAATTATTAATTTACAGAAATCCTACTGAGATTACTTTAATGAGATCTCATTGGTGGCAACAACCAGTCCATTAACAGTCCCTACATTTACAGAGTAGCAGCAGCAGTGCTGTGGTTTTGATTAGATGACAAAGTTAAATCAGTTACGTACTATACAACAGCTTATTGTTCTAAACGCTTTCTTGGCTTGGAAACAGAAACATTTGTTTAAGAAGAGCAGTACCAAAGCCGTAAACTGGTATTTATATTAAATGGCGTTCATTAACAGCACTACCACCTCCTAACAGTCCGTACAGTATACAGCACGCCAGCTGGTGTTCACCACATTTGCTTGGTTTTCTTATTTCTTGGCAAAGGAAAGGTCCTTGCGGCATCATTTTTGGATGGAAACTGCCAATTAGCATCGGCAATAAATCCACAAACAAAACTGCAACATGTCTCTTTTATGTGGCACAGAGAATCAATGAAGTGAAACAGGCCTTTTGAGTAGCAGAGCAGGACCAGAGTCTGTTAGTCTGTTAGATTATTGGCACCATTATCTGTCAGATAATGGTGCCAATATAATGACTTGATTTATGGTTTTTGATGTTTACGTTTAGTTAGGAGGCAGCAGGGTTAAGTTATGTTCAACTTACTGTACTGACTGAATAAATTCAATGCATTCACGAAAGGTTATATTATATAAATGGACATCTAAATTCGCTTGCCACTGGTCAAAATCACAAAAAGTTTATAATTTGGTTGGGTGACACCATACACTCAGACATACATCACATTACCCATCTGGGTCTTAGCATTCGTTTGTGAGGTTATAGTTCGGTTTTGATCCTGTGCACCAGATCTCTCTGGTCCACCATGTCTGTCTGTCTATTCCAGCGGTGGTAGGCTAGCAGGGCGATATTTTTGGCAGCCACTGAGCTCATCTCCATGGCGCTACCAGCCCACTCAATCCCATTGAGGTAGTAGAGATTGGGGTGCAGCTCCACAGGTGGCAGTCGCTGGCTGCTGCTGTAGCGAGGGTAGGCCTGCCACTCCGTCACCTGCACTGAGTAGTACGACCTAAAATTGAAGAGAACAGTATGATAGAGTAAAGCAGCCAATTTAAATAAATACCTAAATTTCACTACCTGAATAGGAATATTTGCTGGTTTTCTCTGTCTTATACAATAGTAAATTTAAAAACTTACACTAGACCTTGACTGATATTTACCGATATCAGCGCTGGCATTTATAACAGCCGATACATTACAAATTCAAAAGGACGAGACGTTTGAAAAATACCCTTCAAACATGTAATAAAAGCACAAACAACAGCTGAACCAGTCAGAGCCTAAATAAGTAAACGTGGAGTCATCCACGACTTGCTGTAACCACAAATCAAGTTTATTTTTAAACTGAACTGACTCTTACATAATACTAAGAAACGTTAGGGAACGTAATCGGCCAATATATTGGATTCTTACAGATTGGTTTTAAAAATCTCATATCCGTCAGGCTTTAGTTTGTACCAAACAAATACAGAATTGCCCAGGCATGACTCTGGGATCAACTTCTGGGAAGAACATGGCTGACCTGAATAGCGTTTTGAGCTGAGTCTTTTCCAGCAGCTGTGGGGAGAACACCTTGTAGACTCCAGCCTCCTGCGGCTGCTTACGCCGGAACCCTGCTGAGATGTTGACGGGACAAACACTAGCCACGCTGTTAAAGAACAGATCAGGTGTGTCGGTCGTCAAGACGCTGGCGAAAGGGAACAGACGGGGGTCCGGGAACCCAAAGAAGGAAGTGTTGAGGTAACCATGGACGATGGTTGCTACAGTGCTGTGATAGCTGCCAGGCAGCTCATCAAACGGAGGCGTGAAACCTTGAAACTGGACTCCAGACCCGACGCTAGCCTGTAGAGGCGTCGCCAACACTACAATGTCATACAGCTCTGATGCCGTCCCAGTTGCCGTGGTGAAGCTCAGCTGGTACTGGAGTCCCTCTCCTGTATTACAAAAAAAGCTCTGTGGATGACAGTGTAAATCCTGACAAACCATCTCATTCTTTCTTTCATGTTTGCTTTTATGTTCAGCTCTCTCTTCAACACAACAGGTGGATTATAATATACAATGGACACACAGACTCACAAAGAATAATCAATACCAGTAAAGCTGTCACAGCTGAAAAAAAAACTTAAAAAACAGGACACATCAGGATGGCATTACCTGAGTGGATGGGAGAGATGGAGTTGACCTGTGCCTCCAGCAGGTTAGCACTGGCCATTTTCAGCAGGCCTGAACACACCAGCTTGTTGCCTCCTTCCACCGCCCACAGGTTGTTCTGGGCACCAGCTAAAGACACAGCTCCTGAAACACACACAAGCACACGCAAGCTGAACAGACAGTGCCAAGTGCTTTAAACCAATTATCAGCTGCCCACACGCTTTCCTGTTCTCTCACTCCCACAGACCACCCCGCTCCCCTCTCACCTTGCCTTCCTCTTCTACTCTCAACCCTGCATCTCTTTTCCTCTCTCGTCCTTTCCTTTCTCCTGAGCCAAATCAGAAAGGAAGACGTTCAGGTCATAACTGTCCCCGAATGCACCTTCACAGCTGTTGCCCTCTTACTTCACTACTCATCACCCCTTCACTTCTTCCTCCACTGCTGCTTGCATCTTCCCACTTAGCTGACCTACAAAGGCGGGGATGCTGACATTCTGTCCGTAGTTGATCCTCATCACGGGTGCGATAACCTCATCAATGAAGCGTTGGGACACACCCAGCTCCAGCAGCGAATCGGACAGCGGCCTCCGGGTCATGTTGATGAAGCCGCTGCCCCCGAGAGAGTCCAGCAGTTCCTCTACGGAGCTAAAGGCGTAGCCGTGGGCCTGGTATTTGTAGATCCTATATTTCACATGCACAGACACACAAATTATAACAGTTAACGACTAAATCAGTAGACAGAGCAATATGGAGATGTTTTTTTGGTTTCGTTTCCTGCTCAAAGTTATTCAGTCAGCAATAATCTATTGGCAACAAATCAGAGACGGAGAGAGAGATATAGAGACTTGTGGTTGTCGACTTAGAGAGAAGGAAAGAAAGAAAAAAAGTGATGAAGAGATAAAAATCACTTCCTGAGGGAGGAAATAGATGTTGGTGGTGGAGGAAGGAAAAAGCAAAATTCTGTTTCTGGTTCATCTTTCAAGGCAAAACTGAGCAGAGGAAATATAAATGTAAGCAAAAGATTTGACATGTTTGGCCCTGAGAGGGTTTGATATCTGAAATACACTCATGCAATTCTACACTGTATATTTGTGTTGCTGGAGGATAAAGACAAGTTTCATGTCAGTGGTCCTTTCTCACTGGCAAATCCCAGGCAGATGGCTATCTATATTTACGCAGACCTCATGCTCGGAAAGGCACACAATGAGTCAAGGTTTTGCAGTTATTATGGCTGCAGATGCCTAAGGCGCAGAGAACAATAAATAGCTCAAAAACAGGCTTCCCCCACTGACTGCAACACCAGAAGGGAATGCTGTGCACATTTTAAGGGCAAGACAATTGTTTTTATAGTTCAACCTTATCTATGAGATAGAAAAAACAATTTTGGGAAGAAAAGCACTTGAGGCATGAATGACTCAGCTGGATCTGCAGTGCCAATTTTGGAGCATTCATGTCATTACCACTAATCAACTAACAATACTGCCACCAGAAAAAGGCAGGAGAAAAAATGAGCATTAAGAAATAAACAAAGCTTTGCTTCCACTTGCAGAGACACCCACAACAGAATTATGATACCCTGACAGCGCAGTTTGTAGCGGCGCCCCTGCCACATCCCATCAAGTGTCCAACATGCAAAGAAGCTGAAGAGACAAAATAATAAAATCAAGGCACTAAAATTTCTGACTCACCTCATAAACTTCTCCATAATCTCCTCCACCCACATCTGCAGACGTATGAAGCTAATACCGTAGCGCCACCACAGCCGGAACAGGTCGAGCAGGTACCAGTCCGTCTCCTCCAGAATCACCTCTTCGCCGTTAAATACCGCCATCTTTCCGGCCACGTTGCGACGATACTTCAAACCTTGTTTGGGCAAACACAGGACGACACGGAGGACCAGCATAATGTCAGGTTTCTAACTTTCCTCTTGTAAAGTGATCGCTTTTGCTGGGGAATATTTAAAAAAACAAACGCAAGAATCCCTCCACTGGTTTGAAAAAGCAAAGCAAAATTTTAAAATCTGACCTCTGCTGTGACTAATTAATGTCTTTGTCCATGAACTCACCCAGCTGCTTGACAAACTCCTGCATGTGGAGGTTGAGCGAGTGAATAATGGAGCCTCCAGACTCATAGTCGTTGTGATTGACGGTTACGGTGGCGAGACGGCCTCCCACCTCTCCCTTCTCAAACACGTCCACCTGGACCTCTGGGCCAAAGTGCTGCCGCAGGAAGTGGGCAGTGGCGCTGCCTCCTATCCCTGCCCCAACCACAGCTGGAGAGCAAGAGACACAGAGTGAGGTTGGGTGATGAAATGTGCCTTAAATCTAACGGAGATCTATAATACAGTGTAAATTTTCTGTTTGCTGGTGTTGTTGGCCTCTCTATAAGGGTAGTAACAGTTTCATCAGTATTTACTATTCATCTATAAGTGGACTAAGGATGAGGACAATAAATTATGCTTTTCTTGAGTTTTTGGGTTATCTTGAAGTTTAGAGGTTGAATAGAGGCACATTGATAGGGCATATTGTTTAATATCGAATGATCTCTTGTTACAGCACTTCCACTCATCATGGGGATGAAGGTCATTGTAATTCTGACCTTTTAATGATTTCTTTGAACTGTTCTTTTTTTCAGGGTGAAATGACTGTACAGCATACATCTTTACATATGACTTTAAAAAACAATAATTGGGTGCACAAGTTTTGGATTTTCTTTAATCCACATAGGCTTCAAATTAAACACAGATTCAAATATATATATATACACTCAGTTAAATCTTTTATAAGTGGCGCTGAAGGCTCTACAATGTTGTTTAGTTTGACAAGGCCAAGGCCTACTAACTTCTCATTAGTGATCACGATTAGGAAGCTCCCTTGTAGCCATTTGTATACAACTGCAGATTCCAGGATTATCAAACAAATGTAATTGTAAAAATTATTCAGATGTATCAAAACTTTGCCTGGGGCTGTTACCAGTGGTACTGGTACATTGGGGGGAATAATGAAGAAGGACTAATTCTTCAACCTTTGGACACAAGTGTTCCAACAGAACAATGACCCCAAACACACATCGAAACTGTTTTGAAAAGGCTAAATCAGACTAACATTAAGTTTCTGGGATGGTTTTCCCAAAGCCCTGACCTCAACCCTGTTGACACTTTGTGGACTATGCTTAAAAGCTGGGTCTGTGGCAGGAAACCAACCAATTCTGCCAATAAACTCACATTGAGAAAGAAACCGCCAAAACAAAAACAAAAAATACCATGACATTCATGCTCATGATGACAGTATGAAAAACTTCTGACTGCAACTGTATGTAAAAGGAAAAATGAATTTATTACTTTGATGTTTAACTTAAAAAAAACCAAACAAACACATTATTATTTTGTTTTTTCAAGTGTAAGATTTGCTGTATTTCCTCTTTTGTGCTTTTATATTTTCCGTCATATCTTTAGGTTTTTTGGGCCTCCTGGATGGTGATGACAGCTGAAGCTTTACTTCCTGTTTATTTGAATAAAGGTTGCTTCAAAAAGCAAATTAACAGATAACTCCTGTCTATAATTAAGCTTTCTTAGTCACGTGACACACAATGTTCAGGCTAGGTTAGTGTTTGCCTTTATCTTCAGTATTCGGAGACCCCTGATGGATGCTGCTTATTCATCAGCCCTCAGACTGACTGAGAGGCTAATATTAGCTGAACTAAACACCTAACTAGGATGGTTTAATAACTGCTTTTCTTGCCTATCTTTGAAGGCGGAGCTCCGTCGACAGGACCGTGTTCCTCCGGGTCTGCGACAACAAACCGGGCTGCCAACACAGCGACGAAAAGAGGGAGCAAAGAGCAGCCCATAGCGACAGCAAAGCAGCGATGACCGGATGAAGAGGAGAGGATGCGACCGTTAGGCTAATAGCACACGAGGCTAGCTTCTACCTTCTCTATGCGTTCACAACAGTAGAAACTCAACGGTGTGACGATTAACGTGTAAGTAAATGAGGCCGAATAAGACGAGGATACAGCACAAAGGATGGATAAAGATGGTGATGATGATGGTGCAGCAGTTGGACCGCCACTCACGTCCACGTCCGGCAATATCACGTGATCCAAACAGATTGTTCCGACCAATCAGAGACGGCCGACTGCTGTGTCGTGCATGTCAGTGGTTTTCAAGCTTACTGCTTCCAAATTACGCTGAAAAGCACACCTTTAATGATATCTATAGAAAATATGTATATTATATAGCATTTTTGGTTGTCAGATGAACGCAGTTCTGAGCATAACACCCACATGTTTGTTCATTGCTTTGTTTCCGGTGCCCTCTTGTAGAACGTGAAGTTTTTTTTAAGGAGAGATTGGTTTTCAGTTGCCTCTTTCACTTGCTTGGCGGAATGCTGGCATTAGTTAATTCCTTCCAGCAAATGACTCACTGTCACTGGAGGCTGTTTACATCCAGCTGAAACCATAAAGCAAACTGCTTTCACAGGAAATTTCCGCCCCTCGGGTGGTTTTGTGTCAGAGGGACAGCTCTGGAGACAAAATTACAGAGACAAGGCTGAGATGGTTGGGACACGTGCAGAGGGATATGTTTTTTTTCTCTCCAATATATTACTTAAAAATTGTGTGTATTGTACAATTTATTTAGGTTTGTCACTAAAAAAAATAAATTTCAAAAACACACATTTAAAATATGATACACTTGTTGTTACAGGGTTAAGGAGTATTTTATAAATACTTGCAGTTTTAATAACTGCCTAAATAAGTGTCCCGGTGCACTTACAGATTCTTGCTGAGCAGCAAGACTTAACTTTTTGACATGTGTTATTTGAGAATAAAGTGTTACCTCGATTTTGACATTTCAAATAATCCAGAGCACAGCATATTGAAAAACAGTGGAAGTCGTCTTTATTTCATTCAACAGAGAAGCTGCTGCAACACTGGAGTGAACCACTGAGCAGAAACTAACATTCACACTGAGCCGCTGAAAAGATGACCTGGCACAGTGGATCTGTAAGGCTTAAGGACGCCTCAATCACATGCATACACACACTCAACCTCATTTACATCGGCTTTCTTACATCTGTGTGGCTGCACAACCTGCAGCCTCATTGCTATCCCTCCTCCCTCTAATGTGGTCAGTCAGAGGTGAGGGGTTAAGGGTCACCTTGGGATCAGGTAACCTCTAGTCCCTGCGCCTCAAACGCAGGGCTTTTTCATGACTTTGACATAACACAGAGACGTTAACCGTTCATCTCTATGGTACACATCTAAGCAACGTAACCCCCCTGAAAAAACACTGCATGGCCAGCCGTGGGCCTGGAGAGCGGAGATCAAGGGTGCTGAGGGGAGGGCATGCTCTGGCCAAAGGGAGGGCGAGGAGGAGTACAGCACTGGCCAAGACAGTAATTAGATTGGTCACTTGGTAGATCGTCGGGTAGGCTCAGAGGCGGTGGGAGGAGGTGGTGGGCCACGGCGGTCTAGATCTTCAATGTAGAACATGATGAGCTTCCTGCGCTCCTCTGGGACACACTCCAGAACAAGGTACCGCTTGTCGTTCTGAAGAATCTTCTCTACGTCCTTCAGATGCTGCTCCGACTCCTGGATGAGCTTTCTCGACCTGGGCACAAGGAGACAGGGAGAGCGCGCTCACAAGCAGGAATACAATAAGATGAACAGCACCCTCTCCGAGTCCCGGGGATGGAGTCTACTCGCTCTAGAGCTGAATGTTTTTAAGACGTCAGCCCGATTTAGTTGGACTCAGGCATGCTGCATATAGCTGCCTTTAGTAAAAATAGCTGTGTTAACTGACAGCATGTCACCACTTCTAAAATTGGTCCTCATGAAGCTACAAAATGTAACAACGTTGCATCCTGGATGCTCTGCAGCAGATAAAAAAAAAGATCTTGCAGAGGGTAATAAAACCAGCAGAAAAGATCGCTGGCTCTGGTCTTCTGTTGCAATCAAAGAGACTGCAGAAGCAAGACACCACTCAAGAGCTTTATATAAGAGTCACTAAAGACAGATCTCATTCTGCACTCACTGTTTGACCTGTGCTAGATGCTACAGGTCCATCAAAACAAGGACACGTAGATTAAAGAGCTGTTTTTATTCAGCTGTGCTACATCAAGCATGATTACTGCAATACACTATGAGACGTTCTATTTAATTCTCGACTCCTTTGTATTAAAAATAATTTATTATCTTTTACTGAGAGGGCTTGGATTATTGTGTGAATGGCTTGTTTTTGTAGTGTTCTTTATTTTGGGAGTAGCACTTCTGTTACGTTGTATTATTTTAACACTGTAGACAATGAAAGGCATTCTGATTCTGAAAATGTTGAACCTCACTGCGCTCTGTATGTGCGCACATCAAGGACTAGTGAGCTGCTGAGACAAACTTAAACATACTCAGGTGTGAACCGTGTGCAGCGCAGTGTGAGTGCAGGCCAGTGGGGATACAGGGACAATGGTTAAAAACTGTAATTCAGATATTCTCACTATTAAGCAGACTACGGTTTCAAGTCATGCAACCTGTGCAAGAATCTTCCAGTGTCGTTACAAAAAATAAAATAAAAAATAAAATAACTCAGATTTCACCCACACCAGTTTTCCACTAAAACATCTAACACACCATCTGCTTAAAGTTGCAGAGAAATAAAGACTAGATGAGCTTTATTTATAACAAGTTCCTAGGAAGGGGCACAACTGTGTCGGGTTATGCAAACTGAACATATGTGAAACAAAGCACAGACCTGTATGTGATGAACTTTGTCTCCTTTAACAGTGTCCTGAAGTCAGCTTTGGCTGTGATGTATTTGTCTTTGATGTAGTCTTCAAACTCCCGCTGTCTCTTCTACAAACAAGGACAAACAGAAGTCAGAACTCCAGAAAATGGGAGTGTACTTCACACAAATAATTAAACTCACATTATAATATGTTTAAGATATATCAGCCACTGTTGAGAAGCTTTGCAGTCCACAGGCAACAGCTTTCATTGTAGAGGTAGGATTATGAATAGAAACACCACATGAATCCAAAACAACGTAAGTTGCCAAGTCCTTGAGATCATGACGATGAAAGTAATCATTTGATTACAAGAAGCCTTTGAATAATAGAGTGAATTCATGCATGCATTTTTTTCCATGCTGACATTTAATTTGTAATTTAGCGTTTGCTTCGATCTAAACGTTTCCTTGAATAGGACGGATGCGGTTCAGGCGTCTACTAATCGGAAGGTTGGCGGTTCAATTCGTGGGCCCCCCTACTCAGCATGTCAAAGTATCTGAACCCCCATCCATTTAAATATTTTAAGCTTCCCCAAATCCATCCATTGGAGTGTGAGCGTGTGCGAACGATACACAAAAAACTGCTTGTATGAATGTGTGTGTGATGAGTGAATGAGGCTTGTAGTAAGAAACCACTTTGAGGGCTCAAACTCAGTAGAAAGCCTCCTTGTAGACACACCTATGTAATGGATTTCAAAAGGTTAATTGGCACTATGTATTCTTGGCGTCTCAGCTCGCAACCAAAGGTGATCAGGAGATCCAGCACCACCTTATGGCAACAACCAACATGGGTTTAAACTAAGCAAAAAAATGAATTAATTGCTGTTTTAATTAAAAAAAAAAAATAGAGTATTTGTCCTTTTTCTGTCCTTCTGTACATGATGGTGATGTTTTTATGCTGCAAACAGCAGAGCACGTTGAAAGCGAAAGTTGAGACATTTGAACTCTGGAATTTTCTGGACTTCCCCTTTGTCGCATTTCGCTGAACAACAGAGAGAGTTTATCCACAATAATTACCACACACACCACCGAAGATTCAACAGAGAGCGAGAGATACAGCATCACTTTCACTACCCTCTTGATAAATTCATTCATGGTTTGGATTTTATTAGACGCGCTTTTAGTCTGCAGTTTTAAGTCAAATCATCTTTTGGGCTGACTGAAGAGACGTGGAGCAGGACTGGATTTATAATTCACTTCTGAATTATCCGATTCTTTTGTTTAGACTGGCAATAAGATAAGATAAGATAAGGTTTATTAGTCCCACACGTGGGAAATCTGTTGTATCACAGCAGAAAGTGGACAGTGCAAAGTTATAGCAGCAAAAATTTAAGAAAAACACTGGAATAGGATAAGAAGCAGCTGTGAAGACTGCTACAGGGTGTTTAATCCTAAGGTGTGGCATTAAGTGAGATTTTAAGTGAAAGAGACAAACACACTACAAGTGACACATTACAGAGCAATACTGCTTTCTTGTGACGTACTTTTGCAACACGACTAATCTCTTATCATCTTATAATAATATAAAGATGGGTTGGAGCCCATAACGTCTTACCCTGTCACTGGAAGAGAATTTAATACAGCGAGGATCGTCTTTGATAACTTTCTTCACCTCCTTCCATGTGGTTGTCAAAGTAATCTACAACACACACAAAAACAACAACCTTTTCTTTAAAATTGTCAGTGATCGAGCTGCAGATCTATCATATATAATGTATTATATATATAACATATAAAATGACTTCTGGCACCTTTTTCTGTCCTGTTTTTTCACTTCTTACCATGCTGGTCTCATCCAGCAGTTGTCTGAAATGTTCCTTCTTTTTCTTGGCCAGCGCTTCTACGTGTTCATTAAACAGCTTCTCCTTTTCCTCTCTCTCCAGCAGCGAAGCTGACTCCCAGCGATGGTCTTTCCGCAGGTTACGACGTGTGTCTGACCATGTTGCATCAGAAGAACGGACCTGAAGGGCGAATGCAAAAACAGCCATGAAAAAAAAAACTGCTTGAAAGGATCAAAGAGGGGGGAAAAACCCATCTAGTAGGATTAGCCCCAAAATAAGCAACACATGAACTGTAACATTTCAAATACTTGATCCTTGAACAATGATCACAACTTAACGAAACTCACACATGATAAGAGCATGTGTTTTTTCACACCCCAGTGTTTCTGCAGAGCACCTCACCATGTCAGACATTAGAGCTTTGAAATGCTGGATGGCCTCCTCCCTCTTATGCTGTTCCCTTTCTCGGTCGATCTCTTTGGTCTGTTCTGATCGGGCCTTCTGGACCTCCCGCTCCCTCTCTCTGAGACTGGCCTCAATACGAGCCTGACGTTCCAGCTCTCGCTCCTTCTCAATGTCAATGTTCTGCAGGTGATATCACAAGAAGTCTGTGTAAGCTTCTTTCGATATGTTGCACTAAATTCTCTCTTTTAGAAATACAAGTTAGGTTGAGCTGGTGCCATATACATCAGGTCAACGTCCAGTTAGTTAACATTTATTACATGTGCACCTCCCTAAAAGTACATGAACAGTAATCATTCCAATGAATGCTTTCGTACACATCAGATATCAGCACATAAACCCTGACGTTATCTCCACAAAGCTGCTCCTACCTTGGCTTGTTTTTCCATGAACTGTTTGAAAAGCTCTTCTCTGAGTGCAGAGCTCTCCACATTCTTGTATCGCGGGTCAGTCTCTAGCCTCTCTTTCACTTTGCTCCACCGCTGACCTCCCTCTATATGCTGCTCACTCAGAAGATCAAAAAAGTCCTGCTTGACCTTAAAGAAAAAAACAAACACGTCAAACTTTATTATAAATCTGGGTAAAAACAACGTCAGCAGCAGAGACGCAACTCTGGAGAGTTTAAGGCTAAGAAAGAAAGACGGTGCACTTTGAGGTGTGAGTGAGTCTTACCTTCTCTCCCCTAGACTTGGAGTCCTCTTTTTCTCTCTTCCTCATAGCAGTGATGAATTCCACAAAGATAGCCTCCCTGTCTTTCATCTTCTCTATGGTCTTAAATCTGGGATCTCGGCCATGCTTCACTGCAAATTCACTAAATGTTGTCCTGCAAAAAAGCAAATATGCTGATTATTAGGAAGCAAAACCACTCGGTACAAAGATACTTAAAGTCTAAAAAGGACCTTGCAAAAATACTGGTGGCTGACAATGCTACTCCTTAGCCTCCTAGTAGATGCGTGCATCTGATTTTCAGAAAACATGACCTGACCTTGACCTTCGAAATCATCTGAGATTTTTTTTTTTTTTTTTTTTGTGGGGGGGGGGGGGGGGGGGGGGGGTAGAATTTCAAAATATTACGCTACCTGGTTCCTGCATTTATTCATTCATAGCCTACTCAAACAAAAGCCTCCTTTCCACTAGTACTTACTCAGCTAAACTCTACTTGATTTTTAGGGTTTTCTATTTAGTCGTAGTATTCGGCAACAGTTACTGTTTTTAGTACCTCAGGGCTGAAGTTCCAAACCCCTGAGTTGAGCTGAAAATGTGATGTCAACAGGCTGCATGCCACTGATTGGTCAGGAGGTGACGTCACTGGATGAGAGTCATTCCTTCATGAGAATCAAACCTGACATTTTTGAAACCCGGCGATGATGTCGCTTCGATGTCCTGCATTACTGTGTTGTGTTTGTGTTGCATACAAATTACATGACGGCACTTTCTCACCACCTTGCTATAACGACTAGGGCTGGGTATTGTCACTGATTTCTAGAATCGATTCGATCCACGATTCCATTCAATTCGATTGGGGAAATTTTGCCTCAGTCTATTCTATTATACTATTATAATTCTGATCACGTATCAGTACACTTCCATATTTTTATATCTATAAAAAGAAAGCTGACAGTTGCGAGCCTTTATCAGAAGTGTAAGCATCACAGCAGATGCCTTTGTGTCAAAGTAACTGAGGATAAAACACAGAAAAACATGAAGGCGACTTTCCTTGCCTGGAATTTTATAGCAGATGACCTTAAAAATATTCTGCAGTAGATCAAAAACGAAAGACAGTGATTAATCAACATATGAACATTACCTGATGCTGCTGAAGTGAAGCAGAGCAAAGTTACAGAGGTTTTATTAGAGACACAGCTAAGCATTTTGCAATTTTGCATAATTTTAAAAAGTTTACATTTGTTCAGAAGCCTATTGAACAGCAGAAATGAGGCTTTCTTTTCAGAAGTAAGTAAAAGGAAAAAAAACAGCGGCCGACAGCGCTGTAAACAACGGTAGATTTGTGCGTAATAAGCAAGCGAAAAATGCAGAAAAAAGATTTTTAGATGGAAAACTGTTCTTGAAGTACAGAGAGAGAGAGAGAGAGACAGCGAGCTCTGCATGATGTGTGATTTTATCGTGGGGGAAGCAAAACAGCAAAACTAAGAGTGAATTTATGACGATGTTTACGTGAAGCGAAATGTGAAGCATAGTTTGGATCTTCTTTTGCTGCTGGTTCAGTCAATATTGTTTGGAGAGAGATAAAACTAACAGCTTTAGAATCAGCGCAAAAAGGGCGTAAACACAAAGCGCGGACCCGCCGAAACATCAGAATCAGCGAGCTGTCAGCTTTCAGCCCCGACCGTGTCCGTGCCTTCGGGTGAGAAAGGCGACATCTCACTGATTCTGATCTGTCGGCGGGTCCACACTTTGTGTTTACGTCTTTGTGCAGAATCCGTGTACCTGCTCTCATTTACTGTTTTAGCTGTTTGGTGGTTGTTGAAATTTTGTGAGGTTTAACCTGAGATTCTGGCGTTTCGGGCAAAATAAAAGTATATTTAAAAATCAATTCAGGATTTTAATGAATCAATTTTACGTTATCCAAGCTAGAATCGATTTTAATTGATAAATCGATCATCAAAACCCAACCCTAATAACGACCCTACCCACACTGAGGGGGTACTCAATTGAAATGGAAAATGACCGAAACCAATGGTTGAACGGCGCTTAGTAGGTACTAGTAAAAAAGAGGCAAACGAGTAATGTAATAAGACTTTTCTTTTTGAGGGTAATTGTAGTGGTGACTGATTTGACCCCATAAAACCACTATGAAATGTAGTAAAAGTGGACTGTCCTGTCACCTTGGTGTGAGCTTCGCCTCCTCCATCATCCTCCTGAACTCATCTTTGGCCTGCATCAGCTTGTTCTTCTTCTCCTTCCTTTCCTCCTCTGCTCGTGTCTTCACATATTGATCAAATACCTGAAGCACAATTATACCAAAATGACTCAAAGACCGCAACAAAGTGTAACAGCTAAAAATACAGTACAGAGAAATACTGAGAAAAGGGTAAAAAGAAAAAAAAATAACCTGTTTCCTTTCTTTGGGGTTCAGTAGTAGGTAACGTGGATCAAAAACAATCTTGTGGAGTTCTTTGTCCCAAGTTGAGAATGCAGACACCTACAGGCAGGAAAGACAACAACAAGACTAAACGGTGACCACGTGTCTGACAAAAGCCTGAAAGATTTGACATTTCCGAGCATGTGCAATGGAAAGAAAATCTCAACAAGTGAGAACAATTCATCTCATGTGGTTCTCTCAAACAAACTTTATTTTTAAAAAAAGGATGTGTTACCCCTCTCTCCAACAACATATCTTTGAACTGGGTCATCCTGGCCTCTAGTGGCACTATAGCTCTTTCTCTAGCTGCTCGGAGCTCTGCCTCCATGGCTGCTTCCTTCTCAGAGTCTGCCTCTTTCGTGTCCTCCTTCCTGCAAGTGTTAAAAACAGAGGTGGTGGTGAGAGAATCATAATTTTTTTAAAAGGTTAATGAATCAAAAAGAGAAAGGGAAAAAATGAATTTTTCACAGGGATAGGACTTACTTCCTCTTTTTGGCTTTGGTTGGCTCCTCATCTTGATTCTCTTCAGCAGCAATGGATAGTTCTGGATCCTCCTTGCTGACACCTGTGTGTGAACACAGACACAACACAAATATAGTGAACACAGAGAGCCAAGAATGACTGCAACACTTGTGTTTTTTTTTTGAGGGCTCCCTGCCAAAAGGTAGTGCCACACAACTTCAAAGACTACTAGTTCAACTTGGACTGTTTAAGCCCAGCATTTGTTTGTTCTGAGGGCATGTGCTGTGTTCATGGCTAACTGATAAGAGCTGAGCCTGTCCCTGTCCCTCTAATGAACGTGGCCACGTGGGTAATTGTTGTGTGACGCAGGACTATTGTTGCAGAAAGTGGTTTTACCAGCGTGCAGCCATTGTGAAGTCCACGCTGACAGAGGTGACTGTAATTAGCCTTAAACTGTATAACAGTGGAACAGCTACCCAAATGTCATGCACAGGGTTTACTGTTCCAAAAGAGAGAAAATAAACACTCGATCTGTGCAACTACATCACTGCTGTCTCTCCAATCACTGATACGTTGTAATGTTCAGTAAAAGGTGGTTAAGGGTGAAAGTCAGAGGTCTCACAGGTGGGTTGAAGACACAAGTGTATGACTGTATCAGTTCTTATCCCTACTGAGCCACAAAGATCAACTGATTATACAGATTCAGATGCTGCAAAAATTTTGGGAAAAAACAAAACAACAACAACAAACACTGGAGTCTTTGCTTCTGGTCTTTACTTCTTCTCTTCCTATATCAGATCTGATGAGGGAGTATTGTCTCAGTGGCGACACCTATCATTCAGGAGAATATGGTAGCTTGCTCCTTAATGGTGAGCATGAATAGAAGTGGCCGTGTGATGATGTTGCCAGCAGCATGTGAAGTGTCCAACGTGGCAGATATACCGGGGCCTAAAATATGTCAGTATTTAGATGAACTGTAACAAGTTAAATATCAGCTGCTTCAGGCAGGCCACACTGTGAATATATTTTAAGTGTTTATTTTTGTTTCACTAACATGTAGTTTTAAGCAAAATAAAAAAAACAGGGGAAAAAAGTTGATTTCAACAGAAATACATTATGTATTCTGCGGCTCGTTATTATGGAAAATCCATAAAGCTTGACATAACTTGGAAAAAGAAAAGAGGACAAACACTCAAATATGTGAAAACATCTGACTGAAAATTCGGACCACAGGCTGTACTCTTGTTGCTTCGTCAAATAAAAAGATAAATAAATTAATAATAATAATAATAATAATAATAATAATAATAACAACAACAATAATTAATATGCCTTTCTTAGCTTAAACCTTTCCTATATCAATACTCACAGTACATAATGTATAATTTATAAAACATTGCATCCACACCTGTCTTCTTGTTGTCCTCCAGACCCCTCTTATGTGGTGGCTCCTGGATGTGCTTGTCAACATCAGCTCGACCAACCAGCTCCTCGGGGCGGTCCCACATGGAGAGCCGAGTTGTTGGGTTGTAGAAGAATACACGATCATCGCCTGTCCACACCACACACCTAAAGCAGATTAATAGACACAGAAGAAGAGAAAAAAAGGGCAGCATTATATTACCGCCCTGCCATATACCATGAAGGAAAGTGTGCGATGATATGCAGGGTCTGTACCATGGCGTGCCAGGAATAGGGTTGGTGGCTACAGGCCTGGCTTTCTGAGCTGCCTTTTCCTCCTCCGTCATCTCTTCTTCTTTCGTCTCCTTGATAAAGAGAAAAAAAACAAGAAATGGTTTTCTGTTGCTGCTACCTTCAGATGGTTTACTGGATTCAATCTGTTTTGGCTTGGCAGTGCAAGTGGTTAATCAGATACCTCCTTCTCATTATTAGTGTTTTCCATTTTGTTCTCCTTATCCTCCATCTCCATTGCCTCAGCTTCCTCCTGGGCAAGTCGCTCTTTTGCCTTTTCTGCTTCTTTTTCTACAGAGAAGGGAGGAGAAAAAAAACAGACATAAATGCGGACAGTGAGATAACTAAAGTTTGGCTTTACATCTGGTCTGACAAGAAAGTCAAAGTGGTTATAGCCTATGAGTTTGGTAAAACTGAGAATGAGCCCTTTTAATTTAATTAACTCTTCCACTGAATGAGCTGGAGCCTGAAATCTCAGCAGGACTGGGAATCAGTGTATACAAGCTTCAAACTAACTGGATACTGTGGCCATCCACTCACCAGTCACAACATTAGGTACACGTTGCTGGCACCAGGTTGGACCTCCTTTAACCTCCAGAACTATATTACCTCTTTATGGTCCATATTGACATGGCAGCATGAAGCAGATTTGTTGGCTGCTCACCTATGACGCAAATACCACCATACCCCAAAGACTGGAATGAGATCTGGACACTGTTGATTGTCCAGATCTGCATTTTCTCCATTTTTCTCGTCCACACGTAAATGCAAAAACTGAGTTTTCAAAAATATCCACCCTGGCCGGAGTTTTTAAAAATCTCAGTTTTCAGTGACCAAAAACGCAGTTTACGTGTGGACGAAAGGTGCAAACGCAAAGAAAAATCTGCGTTTTCAAAAATACCCAGGTACATGTGGACGTAGCCTGAATGTCAGAGCAAAAACTGACCCCAGCATTTTCAGAGAACTGCTGCTTATCGGATATTTTCTCTTTTTCAGATCATTCTCTAGAGATGGTTGTGCAGGAAAATCCCAACAGATCAGCAGTTTTTGAAAAACTCGGATCAGCTTGTCTTGCACTACCCCAACCATGCCATGTTCAAAGTCACTTAAATCACCTTTCTTCCCCATTCTGATGCTCATTGCAAAATTCTGCAGATCATGTTGGCTATATCTACATGCCTAAAGATAGCAGATGGGCCAGTTACATAGAGCAGTGCAACAGATGTACCTAATGAAGTGACGGGTGAGTGTATGTAAAAATGACGAGTCTGAAGAAACATCGTTTCCTGTGTTTTGCAGTGCAGAAAAATCGTTATTACAGATTTTTGGGACATTTTAGAAGATTTAGAAGATTTGAAAAGAAATTCAGCTAGACCCACTATTTGATTTGCATTTAAAAGAACACAAGTCTCTCTTTTTTTAAAATACAGATAACAGATAGCTAACAGATAGCACAGTTTTGGGAAAAACTCATAGCTCAAAAGGATAATACTGGATAAGACACATGATGTCAAACTAAAAATTTCACCACGTCAGCAAAGCCTACCTTTCTCCAACACAGCCTGTGGTTTCTCCCAAGTGGACTCTAGCGTCCGGTTGTTGTAGTAGTACGTTTTCCCGTCTGCTGTTTTGTACTCCGACCACTCGGGGAGCTGCAATGATCCAGCCATGGAAGCAGGAGCTGCAGAGAGTGTCAGCTGGGGGTGCATCACGGAAACTAAAGGCGGGCCCATACCAGGAAGCATGCCTGTCAGCAGTCATACAGGGAAGAGAGAGGCCATTGTTGGCTGAGAGTCATCTTTATGTCTGAGCCACGAACACTAGCTACAATGGCATTAGTTTAGATATTAATGAAGGCGATTTCATGACCCAGACTGTTACCAACATATGGTGATAATAACAACAAAAAACCCACATCTTAATAAAACCAGAGGTAAGAATGATTCACTGCAAGCTAAAAACTGTCGTTGTGGGGGTTTGTCTGCTCATCAAGCAGAGCAAGACGAGGGAAAATAAAAAGAGAGGGTATTGTGATTTTTGTGAAAGAAACTCTTCACGTCTAAAATGCTTTGAACAAGCAACTATATGACAATGAACACAGGCCACACAAACAGACAAATACAGTAGTGACCACAAACACACAACCATGCCACAAAGGAGGACGAACACAACAACACATCATGTAGCCCTAACCGTTACACTACCAAAGCCCTGACAACAATGAGACTGCCCTTAAAATATAAAGATGGTCACTCCTTTCTTATAAAAAAACAAAACAAACTTGTTTACAGTCGACAACCACAAGCCTAAAAATGACCCAACAACCAACAACTCAGTAACATCTAACAATTTAGAACAGTTAACAGCAAAAAATTACCCCCTTCCGGTTCAAAGAATCAGTGTCAGTATCATTTATTAAATGTTAAATCATGTTCTTGTATGTTTGCTTCTCTTCTTCTTCTTCTTTTTTAAGTGGGGTAGAAGAATTCAGTTAAGAAACTAGAAAAGATGTCACACAAGATGAGAATGAAACACTGCACGTGACTCTATCTAATCACCCTCTCTGATCATGGAAACAAAATTAAGCTTCTGTTTCTATCAGCTTTAATGGAAGGAATTTCACCACTGTACACCCAATGGACCATGTTCACAGCACTCAACACCATGCCACTGTTTGTGGGTCTGCATATACACCAGACTACGCATGTAGACATCATTCACTACCATGCCATCTACTGTAGATCTGATAGGCGAGCGGCTGGGTGTTTACCGTTGGCGCTGGGGCCTGCCTTTACACAGGTTGCATCTACTATCTGCATCATTGCTACACCTGCAAGAACAACGGACAAGCAAGCATCTGGTTGAACACAGCAGGACACTAGATATCAGCTACCATGTTGTGTAAGAGCTTGTATATGTTTGGCCCAGTTCAGACAAAACACACTACCAGATTTTTTTTCTGCCTCTGTTGAAATTTATGTGGCTGTAGTACATTTAAAAATGTCAGGAATCAGCTGCACAACATAACGTACGGCCCGTATTGATGGCACATCTGAGAGAGTGAATCCATAATAACAACACCGTCAATCAGGAGATTCCAAGTCTGACATTTGAAAACCATCTGTCCTAATTGAGGTGTGCTTTCAGCCAATTTTGATTTTAGCTGGCAATAAATGTATCCATCTGTATGACCTTTCACTTTAAATTAGATCTAAATAATGGGCTGGAGCTGGAGCCTGCTGGCTACCCAAATCTTTTGTTGTTAATATTTACAACAATAATAAAGCTTCTTTTGGGTGCTCCCTTATTCACAAGGGGTCACCAACGCAGATGAATCTACATGTAAGATTTGGCACAGATGCTTACACCCTCCTGACACAACCCTCCCAAGCATCTGTGCCTCTTCCCAGTCTTGACCTGGGGATCTTTCACACATCAGGCAAATGTTTTTATGACTGCACTATAAAGTCACAATTAAAATAAAATAAAAATCTGGGTTTCTACCCAACCCCCCCCCCAAAAAAAAAGTTGCTATCTGCAGTACTGAGTGTGGCTGTATCCAAATACTTGACTCTGTGGATTCTTCTTTATTGTTGTAATTATTCAGTTTCATCTCTTACACTCAAAAAAGGAGAGAGATCGCAAACTGATCTTTTGCTCTCCTACAACCTAGAATCTGGTCAGTGACCCCCTGGCAACCTTCATTTGGAAGTAAAAAAAAATGTGTATTCCCCCCCCCCCCCCCCCCCCCAAAAAAAAACAAAACAAAACAAAAAAAACCAAACCCAGCTGTCAGCCTTAATGCGGCTTAAATGCAGTCATCGCGATTAAAAATTTTAACACTCTCAACCCATCTGGAGCGCAGAATGAACAAAATTTGGACTGCCAAAATGCGTTGACAGAGACATTTCAGGGATTTTGACTCAGTCTGCGCTGCGGATGGGTTAAATGGAAATTCCTTCCATTAAAGCTGAGGGGGAAGGAACGTGATGAAGGCACGTTAACGCTGACAGCACTAAAAAAAATGTAAAGTTGACAATTTGGGATTTCTTAGGCGTTAAACCAGATGAAAGGGGCAAACCTAAGGATGTAACCAAAGCGTTGTGCCACTTGTGCAGACGTTTAGCGTGAGCTGAGCACTTAAACACGGTTAACTTGCATGAGCACTCTGAGGAGGATGCATTTCACTCGCAGATGAAAGAGGGTGCTGTTAAAACAGCGTTATTATTTTTTTCTATTGACTGCTCCATCATTATTAGCAAACTTACTCATGGGCAAATAAATAAATAACACCCTTGTAAAAACTATCGTCGATAGTCGATGTATTCGTCCAATCGCCAAACCCTAGGGTACTGCATAAAAAACTCCTTGTTATTGCTTTGGTGGCTAACAGATTGAGGAGGTCGCTTATTGTTTGTTTAGAAGATTGGAAGATCACTACAACTCAGAGACTAAGAATAAGAAGAGAAGATGCAGCACCTTCTTTGCAATTGATTTCACCATGTGACAGCCTGCAACCAAACAGTTGGGGAATACACATTTTTCCCTAGCAACCTGTGGTCCACATGGTTAGTGACTGACTGCTAGACCTACATGAATGGGGTCTAACAATCACTGTCTCTTTGCTATGCAGTGTAAAAGAGCAGGAATCTGGGGCTGTTTCTAACATTTTCTCTGAGCAATCATCTTAAATGTAATTAATGCTAAAAATCACAACACTAATTATATTTAAATCAAATTTGTGGCAGTTCTGCTGACCAAACGTTCCCTTTTGATAACCACTAACAAGACTGGAGTCCAAAGAATAGTATTCAGGAGAATCATACACCCTATAACCAGCCCTACGTGTCTTGTGCACACCTGACTGGATTGAATCATATATACATCCAAATATTTTAGAAGACCTTAGATACAAAAAACCCTCCTGGACTGTAAAAGACAGCCTTACAGCAACAGCAGCAGGCCATGGTGGACAAAACATTTAAAAACATGGCCCAATGAGGCAGAATAGTCATTACAGTATATACATGTACAGCTTGACTAAAGGTTTTCGTGTCTCATTCTCACCTGGTAGAGGGATGTGCATGCCTGGCAAAGGCACCCTGAAAGGTGGCACCATGACAGGAGGGAAGGCAGGTATGGCTGCGGTGGGCTGGGCCACACTGTGAGGCAGGGCTGCTGGCAGCAGTGGCACGGTCTGCACTGCTGTAACAGGAGATGGCACCGTGGAAACAGTCACCACAGTGACCGGAGAAACAGCAACAGATGAGGTCGCTGTGGCAATAGGAGGGAGGTCTGCTACAACGGTGGCTTTTGGGAAGAAAAAGAAGTACTTTTGGTTTTATTCTTGCTTTGTGTGTGTGTGAGTGTGAGATGTTGATGAAGTGCTGTTTACCTGCTATGCTCGCAGAGGGGGAATGGGTGGTGATGGAGTCTGGACTGGAGGTGAGTGTGCGGGAGGGGGCCGAGGATGGAGCTTGAGTAGGGGAGGCTGCTGCTGCTGTGCTTGCTGTAGTGTTGACACTGCTTGAGCTGGCGGTGACCCCAACGTTTGCCCCTGAACCTGCAGCCCCAGCCACGAGAAGAGGGTTGAGCTCAGACTGCTGGATGACCTTCACGCCATCAGGTTTACTCCATGATGACTCTCTGGTCCGGGCGTTGTAGTAATATGTCTGTGAATGAGAAACAATCACAGTTTTTTTTTTAAAATAAAAAAATCAGTTTTTTATGATTACAAAAAATGAAAGAACAATTTGTATTGAATTACAAATAATTAATAACAAAAATTGAATCTTGTTACAGCAGAGCTCTGATTTAGGGAATACAGCAAAATTGAAAAGGAAGGTTTACAAAATGTTAGTGAGACCTGCTTTGACACATGGTTTGGAGTAGGTGGCAAAAACAAAAAGACAGGAGGCTGAGCCGGTGGTGGCAAAGCTGGAAATGCACAGATTTTCATTGAGAGTGACCAGAAAGGATATGATTCAAAATGAAAATATAAGAAGGACCAGGTCAGGTTGAGCGATTTAGAGACAAAGTTATAGTGGCATGGTTGAGAGGGTTTAGACATGTGCAGAGGAGGGTTAGTGGATATATTGGACAAAGAATGTTAAAAGTGGAGCTTCCAGGCAGGTGGAAAAGAGGAAGACCACAGAGAAGATTCAGTGAAGGAGAACATGCAGTGGGTTGGTATAAGAGAAGGATGGAAGACTTGGAGGCAGATGATATGATAAGTAGTAGTACAGTGACTGGGAGAGTGGCAGGTACCCACTTGATAGGCTTATCAATTATAACTACACTCAAAAGGTAGGTCCCGATTAACTAGTTCTGAAAAGATGACAACAACATTTACAGTGAGTCGATGACAATTGAAATATGTTAAAAACTGTTATTAGCAGCCTTGTTGTCTTCCAACGGTGACTGAAATGCAAACCAAGTAAAACATTAAGTAACCAATATGGGAACTTGACAACTCGAGCCTTATGACTGAGCTTCTAGGGGCAGCAGCCAATATTTCAGGCTAAGCAAGATTTCTTGTTCTACCAACTAAGGAATTTAGCAAACTGTAAAAATCTCATTAAAAAAAAAAACACAACACACCACTTTTAATAAGAGACAATATTGATGCAACCATAATTTCCAACCTAATGTCAAGCAAAATAATTCGATGATTTGCTGTCATTTCCTCTAACCAGCTTTAACTATGTGTGCACAAATTATTATTAAAGCTGTTTTAGTGCAATCAACTTATTTATTACACATATCATCTTGAAGATGCCTGCTATCTGCTTTCATAGGACCTCCACCTTACCTTTCCTTCTGGCGTCTTGTTCTCTACCCAGATTTCTTCAGCAGGGTTGAGCGCAGGGTTTCCAGATGCGGGAACGGGAGGCATCCCAGGAGGAAACAGCATTCCTGGTGGAGGTGGCAGGTTACCAATAGGAGGGGGAAGGAACGGAGGTCTCTACATAAAAAAGAGAGGGCACAGAATTTAGCTTTCATATAATAAAGAGCAGAACTGAGAGTCTAAATTATCCCGTTAAAGCACGCTATCCTCCAACATAATGTGTCTGTAGAGGATACAGAAAAGTGCACAGTCACAAGCAGTGGAGGGCTCAGCCAGCAGCTGATGCTAATTGGCCTTTTTGGATTCCAATTAGGGAGATTTGAGCATCATTACCGTATTATACAAGAGAAAAATCACATTGCACCAAAGAATCAATCATGAACCCAAAAAGATTATAAAACAAAGATTAGTCATATGCCTCCTTATTGCCTGCCCCTCCTTTTAAGAGTGAATACTGCTGTTATGCTGTAACAGAGAAGGACACACTCTTCTTTGCAGACTCTACCTGGGGCTACACGGCTGATCGATGCGTATTCAATAACTTAAAATAATAACTCAATTCACTCCGTTTCAAAAACCATTGTGAGCACGTCGCCAGAATAAAGTTGTCGCAATATAAGAATTTTAAACTCGATACCAAAACACATGACAATACTTGATACCATTTCTGATACCATGAGGAAGATTTTAAACCCATCCTACATCACCAGAATAAATGGCGAAGAAGTCATATCCTCAACTTGCACTCACTGTGAAAGTTTATTATCTAGTTCACATATGCCTGCAGCCTCGCTCTCATCCAGCATGTACACTGCTCCAACTCAGCCTGCAGCTCTTCACCTCCACACCTCTGCGTTAAGAATTGAAACCGCCTGATTTCCCGCTCCAGACTTCCATCTTTATTTGCTCGGATTAGTTCGCCACATTTCCCTTTCTGCTTAGCTCGGCTACGGTTCACTCCCTGCTCTGTACAGCCAGGAACCTGCCAGGTTTTCTGTTTCTCCATAACCACCTAAGTGGCTAAGTATTCGATCAGTCAGTCGTTCAACCTGCAATAATTATTCATCATTTTTCTAACTACAGTCCGCAAGCCAACACGTTACTAATAACAGACAGCTAACAAGGCTGTTGGGTAACTGACAATAGTTAAATAGCTAATGTTAATGTGTGCACTGGTCGGGTTAACATTTTTATCTATTTAATACTTTCATGCTGTTGAAATGTTGTTAAAAATTCCTCTTAAAGTGTTGTTCAGTGTTATGAACGTTAACTACTACAGCTGTTAATGACAGGAGGAGCCATGTGAAGTTGTGTGTCATGGAGGAAGGAAAGACAGGACTGTTGGTATCAATATTGTTGCAAGTGAGTATTGAGTATTGATTTTTTTTTAACAACCCTACACCACAAGAGGGTAACATTTCCATGATGAAAACCATGCTTGTAAAAGAATGTGGAGCAGTTACCTGTAGGTGGGGAGGCCCAATAGGTGGAGGCATCCCTCCTGGTGGAGGGATTGGTGGCATGCTGGGGTCGAAGGGTGGACGTGCAAACGGAGGTCGTGGCGGAGGTCCCCTCATCATCCCAAAAGGAGGCGGCGGTGGCCTAAGGAGTGGTGGTGGGCCTCTTAACACTGGGGTCTGTGTAGGCGCAGGCGCAGGCGCAGGGCCGCGAAACCGCACTGCCTGCTGCGCCATTCTGGCACAACATAATAAAAGTTATAGTTAAAGCTTATGATCAAAACTAACATGACACTAAACTGTAAATAAAGCCTTTGAAAAGAGAGCAGAAAGCAATTATCAGCTTAATTATTAAATATACAGTACAAATTATACAGTGCAATGACAAATTATCCTTCACAATCCAAAAATAAATGACACTACAAAAGTAATAACATCTGTAATATCATATTAAAATCTTTTTACAATCGAGGAAGCTGCAGTATAAGCCAGGAATGGTTAGCAATGAATACAAACACTTTCTGCTGACTAATGTGAGACTTGCTGCAGAAATGGGCCAGCAAACAGCAGCGGAAGAAGTACTCAGACCTATTATCAAAGTCAAAGTAGCAATAGCACAACTTAAAACCACGCTAATAAGAAGCAGAAGCTTTGTGTTACGTCGCAACAATTTAATGCTGCCTAAATGTTCAAAGATGCTATGATAGAAATGAAAGATTTCTCTGGTTCTCTGACACAAAAAATAAACAAATATATATAAGTAAATAAAAAAATAAACTCTGGGCCATTGCCCATCACCTAAACTACCATTTTAATCCGAATTTGCCTAGAATTTCACAATCAGTGTATCGCTAAAGTATCCATCAGACACCAACATGAGCTCTGTTGTATGCTGTACTTGTGAACTGTTATTACTGATGCATAAACATACATTTACATGTACGGACTGTAAATACTGCTCGCTTTTCTAACCAGCTGACTGGATGGTGTATAACACATTCATTTCATTAACTTGTAACTATGTCTCTCAGATACATGTTCCTTATTCAAGCAATTCAAGAAGTCCAGACGCTTTTCTTTCCAAGCTCCTTAGACTACGATGACCTGAATGACTGAGAACCTTCACAGATACATGTTCCTTATTATAAATACCTTAGGATTCTACTTAAGGACATCATTTAGGGGAAATTTACTTAATTGCTATGCAATGCTGTTTGAAGACGGTGTGACGTGGACGTGTTGTCCATTCAGACTCTGTGGTGTTTATATTCCTTCATATCTACATGCTGAACCCTTCAGGGTTATACCCGCTTGGCCGATGAACACAAACATTCAGCAAATGTCGTCTTGTGATAATCGGGCTAACATCAACCTTTTTTCTGTCTATTTAAAACAGCTACTTTCCAATCAATTTAGCATATTTTTGCTAGCTGGTTATAATTGATAACAACCGCCACGTTTGAGCCCAAGCACAAAGCCGGGTGATTGGGGTGGCCTTGCGTGAGAGGTAAACATCTGTCTGTTTAATCTGTCTGGCCCATGTTTACCGCGTGCCGGGGAGCGGAGAGCAGAAATCGAGCCGCTCTTCAACACGGGGGCTAGCTAGCTGGAAGCTAGTTAGCTGGCGTGGCTACATTGACATGCACGGGCGCCACATATCAACACCACTGAACCAAAAGCAACGCAGACTAGCTGCATATTAAATGTCCGCAAATGCTTCATATTACCCACGGTTAATAATCATTTTAACGCTTTACTCGCTGTTATCTGACCTGTTGTCGTTGAACCCGATAGTCTCGCTCTCTGCCTGGTCCGCCATTACAGGAAAATGTAACCGCTCTCTTCCTGGAAACGCCCCTTAGCGGTGACTACTTTTCCTATTCGCCAGGCGCGGACCTCAGTCACGATACAGTTCGAGCTGCGTGGACTGTGATTGGATATTGTCTTTCTTGCGAACGTTTAGTAAAGTGTTCATTGGTCCGTTTGGGTCCCATTTTTCATGATGTCTTTGTTCAGTCGGTGCTCCGTGCTGTTGATAATAAGGCAGATTCTAATCACTGGAGATTTGCACACACTCCACTTGTGTTTTGGTGTCCGTGTTTTGTTTGATTTACACCTGTTGAGATGGCATTCCGCTACTTAAAAGAAGTGGCAGTACACCATATAGTGGAAACGCCCTGCGCTTACTGGAAGGCCTTCTGAAATGTAGTCACAAACCTAAAAGTGCATGATATTATCTTAAAATCACTAGTAAATATTATCAACATCTTTTTACGGCCAACGACTTTCCCTGTTTCTCTCACATGTGCTATTATCATTCTGCGGATCCATTGGTAATTAATAATTATCAGCCTATTTCTAATCATTATTTGCTCAGCAATATATATATATATATATATATATATATATATATATATATATATATATATATATATATATATATATTAAGAAATAACTGAATGAAGACCTTTCATCTCACAGTATTAATAAGTGCCAATCAGGTTTCAGAGCCAGAAACAGCTCTGACTAAAGTTATCAACCTGACCTGAAGATCAATAGTGCTTGGTGCAGTGTCTCAATGTTGGAGAATTTTCAGATTTCCAATGTAGCAGAATACACTTTTTCATTGCAGTACTCGCAAGTAAAATAAAATATTTCTTATGACAATTCACTCTTCTATCACTGGGCAATTCCACAGCATGTGCAGGAGATCACTATCTGTCACCTTACATCTCAAACATTTGGGGGAATAATTATTATCAATTTTATGTAACCTATAAGGGGTGTAATATATCCTATGAAATATATTAAATTGCATTTGCCTGTGTTTTGTAGAAATTAACATGGTCTGTGCCTGTTCCAATAAATGGTGCCATTCTACCTCTTCATAGACATGGCCCAGGTCTGTCTCCCATTTTCTTTTTATCGACGCTTTGTTATGGTCAGATAACTTTTCACTGGTAATAGCATATATAGAAGATGCTATTCCTTTTATTGACTTCCATGGTTTGGTGCAAAATTGTGTTTCAAGAGGAGTTTTTTTTGGTATCTCGGGGAATAACCCTTTGGATTTCTCTTTGACCCAATCTCTTATTCGTAGGAATTTGAAGAAACTTTGTCCTGGGAGTTTGAATTTTTCCTTTAGTTGTTGAAAGCTATAAATGTATCATTATTGTATAAGTCAGCAACAGTTTGAATATTTCTGTCCTTCCATCCCCGCAATATTGGGTCAGCAATATGATGAGAGAGATTAGGGTTGCCCCATAGGGGTATCCTTCTAAGAAAAGAGATATTTATTTTCAGAAGTGAGTGGGATTCCTGCCAGGCACAGAAGGTGTTTAATATTATCAAATTGTTTGTGAGCTTGGATAGACATTTTTTTGTACCTAAAAATAGAACATCTTTTAATAGTATGGGGTTCACCTCATGTTGTTCTATTGGAACCCATCGAACCTCACTCCTCTCTGCATGTAGCCAGATCCAAATTGATCGATACTGGGAGGCAAGATAATAGTTTGGTACTTTAGCAATCAGAATTATTGTCTGAAGGCCAAGAAAGATGCCCAATGAATTAATTTTACCAAGTGGATCATTATGGTAACTTGATTGACCTTTGTTATTATTATTTATTTATTTTTTATTTTATTTATTACAGACTGGACAGACATGACTGGGGGATGGGAAAGGGAGAAAGAAAGGGAGGGAAAGAAAAACAGAGAGGAAGAGGGACAGTGAGAGAAGAAAAAAAAAGAAGAAAACAAGCAAAAAGAGAGCAAAACAATATGGAGACCACAGCAATAACCTAGACAAGTGTAAGTAACAATAAATACTAAATAGTGAATGTTATTTTGCAGCACGCAAGACCGACAGCGCACGATGTGCTTTGAGGTAGCAGCCAAGAAAGATATAATTTGTGTCTGTGATCACCCGTGTGTACACTTGTGTGCACACCTGTGTAGATGAGTGCGCTTGTATTAAAAAGGTTTCTCCATGTGAATTTCTGCCAGAGGTTGTGGGGAGCCATAGCCCTGCCCCCCAGGCCCCAGACATCCAGAAGCCCCCAGAGCGCGAGAGCCCAGGGAGGACCATCGGAGGGGCAGCCGCGCCACCCTCCCGTAAAGAGCTGAGGAGAGCCCGAGATGTGGGGTCACCAAGCAGGCACGGTGCAGAAGCCACAGGGAGCTGCAGTGACGTGTCCATGGGCTCCGCCAGCAGCCAGAGCAGACTGAGGCCTGAGGTCCGAGAACCCCCCCACCCCCCAGAAGGGACCCAACTGAGCCAAGCAGGCACCGGTAGTGAACCGGTACATACCTGAGCGCCCAGTCCTGGACAGCAAGAACCACCAATGCATCGATGTCTGGGGACACCTGAGATGTTCCCAGATCGTCTAAGACCCGACCTGACACAGACACACACATACACAAACATGCATTCCCACCCTCATGCACACATATATAAATACTCGACACTCGCCCAACATGGAGACAAACAGAAATGGACACTGTACTCACACTCCCCACACATACTCTATACCACAGGAGATGTTATCCTTTTCCCTGGGGAAGAGACAAGCAGTCCTGCAGCACCCAAGAGGCCCAGCATCCCAGACCCCGACCAGAAGGCCAGCCCCCTGCCCCGACTAGCAAACAGCAAGTCTGCTAGTCTGCAGCATTCAGATCCACCCCAAAAATCATTCAGTGCTCAGAGAAACTGCACTATACCCAAGAGCTGCATCTGAGACCAAAGTGGAGGTTTGGCCATAATGCACAGCAGTACCTTCAGCAAGAATCAAACACCTCAAACCAACTGTCAACTATGCTGGTTCAAGGGTGGTGATTTTTTCAAAAAGAGCTTGTTCTGCAGCCACAAGAGATAGTCACCTTGCAGCTGACAAATGTGAGGCCGTTTGTCCGACAGCTAAAGCTTCTCCTAAATTAGGCCATGCAACAGGATAATGACCCCAAGTACAGAAGCAAATGTACAGCATGGAAGCCCAGACCTCAACCTGACTGAAATGCTGTTTATAAAGGAATGCTTGCAATGCTTGAATTGAAGCAGCAGAGTTGCGGCTGCTAACTGCTGGTTCTGTAAACTACTCAAACATAGAATGATTGTGATATTGAACTAAAACAAATGCCTGAATCCGAAATCGTGGATATCCTATTGTGGTGATCTGAAATATAAAACTAAATGTGATTCAGAAAGTTTTCCTTTATATATATTACTTTGCATCCAGTGGTTAATATATACTAAAGAGTATATATTTTCATCATAGTCAACAAAAATTGGGACTAAAATCTGGATTTAGTTACATGGAAACCTCTTGTTTATTTTGTGCCATGTACTGTCACATATGCTAAGCCTAATTACACAATGATTGCCTGAGCCTATTCTTTTTAAATGATGAAAAACTCAAAGGCACGTTTGGGCAGTGGATCTGTGTGAAATCAGCAGCTTGCAAAACTAAATCAAAATGTGTGCTATTGATTCTAAAAATAGAAATCACAATAAAGTTCAACATTTACTAAAACCGCCATTCAATCATCTGAGAATCTTTACTCATGAAATTATAACGGTTAGATTAATTTATATGCAGTGATTTACTGATCAATGATAAAAGGGGAGATTTATGCAATAACGAAGACTGTCATGAAAAGTATTTGGCATCTGATCTCCTGTAACCCGCGGAGCTAAGCTGTTTTACCAGCTCTGCTCTCTGATTTTTCTTTTTTCTTTTATGAAAAAACATAAGTTGTCAAAGTTATTTGTTTGCAAATGTATTTCAGAAATATCGACATACTTTTTTTTAATCAGCAGAAACTTTATGTCAGTAGTACAAAAACCTGCACTGATCTGACCTAATTTCTTCCTCATCCTGATTTGTTTTTGTTTGTCTTCTTGTTTTATTTAATTCCTTGTGGGATTTGGATCCAACACGTAAAGTATGCATATTATGCACACACACAAACACACACACACACACACACACACACACACACACACACACACACACACACACACACACACACACACACACACACACACACACACACACACACACATTTCTTGTATTCTTGAATAAAGACATTGATTTGACACATTTAATTAGCAGCCAATTGTTTTTATTGTTCAGTTATTAAGAAAAAAGAAAAGGTGGGGGTGGGGGGATGTAAAGAAGAGCCTAAAGTAAAGGGAGAGAGGAGAGAAAACCCCAACAATCCCCTCTGAGCAAGCACTAGGCGACAGTGGATAGGAAAAACTCCCTTTAAAGGAAGAAACCTATGACAGAACCAGGCTCTAGAGGGGGCAGTCAACTGTCGGGACTGGTTGGGGGGTGACTGTGAAAAGAGGGGAGGGAGATGGGAGAGGTTTTAGTAGTTAAAGGAAGGGAGGGGGGGGGGGGGGGATTAAGCTGGAACAGAGGTGGGGGAAGAAGAGATGGCATCGGCAGTAGTGAAAGAAGGAGTGTTCTTCCTCCAGAAGAAGCGGAAACGTTTTTTCTTTTTCTCCAGCTGCTTTTCCACGAGCACCTTTTTCTCGAGGATGAGGATTTTCAACTCTTCGATTGTTTCTGTGTTTTGCTTCTGCAGCTTATTGCATTTTTTCTCCACTTCTTCTATTTCGGCTTGTTTTTCTTCCAACCTTTCTTTCAGCACTTTAGATGTTGCCTCCTGTTTTTGCAGTTTTTCATTTTCTCCTTCCAGCTCAGATGCTTTGAACTTCATTTTGTTGTAAAGTTCTTGCAGATTTTGGTTTTTCTTCTCAAACTCCTGGAGAAGAAGTTTTTCTCCTCTCTGCTTAATGACCAGCTGTTCTCTCTCTTGAAGCAGGTCTTGATATTTGTGCAGTGTCTCATCGAACTTTACCTGCAGCATCCTGTCGTTTCCCTCCATGAGCTGGAGTTGGCACTCCATGTCTCCCTGCTTTCTGTCCAGCTGCTCTTTCTCTTGAAGGATTTCTTTATTTTGTCGCAGAGCTTCATCAAGCTTTCCTTGCAAGCTTTCATTTTGTTGCTTGATGCTCTGAAGCTTGGAATCCATTTCTTTTTGTTTGATTTCTTGTTCCCTTTTCTCTTGAAGAAGCTTCTCCTTTTCTTGCAGTGTGCGATCAAGCCTTTTTTTGTCAACACTGTACATTAGCTCCATGTCTCTGAGATTGCTGCGCAGCCCTCTCTTCTTCATGCCGTCTTCTTTCTTCTCTTGGACGAGTTTTTTATTTTCTTGCAGAGCTTCATCAAGCTTTCCTTGCAAGCTTTCATTTTGTTGCTTGATGCTCTGAAGCTTGGAATCCATTTCTTTTTGTTTTAACTCCTGTTCCCTTTTCTCTTGGAGAAGCTTCTCATTTGCTTGCAGTGTGCGATCAAGCCTTTTTTTGTCAACACTGTACATTAGCTCCATGTCTCTGAGATTGCTGTGCAGCCCTCTCTTCTTCATGCCGTCTTCTTTCTTCTCTTGGACGAGTTTTTTATTTTGTAGCAGAGCTTGATCAAGCTTTCCTTGGAGCTCCTGGTTCTTTTTGTCCATGTCATGGAGATCCTGTTGTTTCTCCTCAATAATAGCTTCCTTTTCTTGAAGCGCGTATGACAACTTTTTTAGTTGAGCGCTCTTTCGCTCATTTTCCTCCATCAATAACTTAATCTTCTCTGTGTTTGTGAGCGCTTCATCCTCCATTTCTTCCAAACGTTTTTCCTCTAGTTCTACTTGGTCACACCAAGGAAGAGAGGAAAGGGAAGGGTCTAGTGGCTCATCCCAGGGAAGAGCGTAGGGGTCAACTTCTTGTCCCTTTGGATCTTTTGTTTGAGACATGTTGGGTCTGGATACAGTTACTATTGCAAAGGATCCAAATATTTCAAAAGGCTTTTCTGGCGAACGGTTCAATGCTGCGAACATCAATGCTGCGAGAAACGGACTAAAAGTCGTTGCTCTTCACGCCTATTTATGGGTTTTAAGGATCAAAGGATCAAAGGATCAGAATGGTGGTAAGATTCTACATGTGTGTGACGTCATAATTCTGTAAGACAATGAGGTTGTCACATGATATTTTTGGAGGAGGGCATTTTTCAACTTGGACAAATTATCAGTAAAGTTTCAATCTCTGTTATTTTCCCCAAAAAACGTGTTGTCGCAATAATGTTTTCTACTGTAATTGGTGCCAACAGATGGCGGCAGTTTAAAGTTGGCTGTTACTCTGCCCAGGCTTCTACCATAGAAGAAGAATGTAGACCAATAGTACTTTAAGGTTGGTCAGGTTCTTGACTGGTTGTCGTCATACCTAAAGGGTAAATGAGTAATTTTAGAGCTGCAGAATGAAACCAGGTGTTCCTCAAGGGTCAATTCTGGGTCCAGTACTCTTTACACATCCCAAACCAGTCAGGAAAAATGGATGCCCCTCCTTGATCCTGCTTCTGCTGGAGGTTTCTTCCTGTTAGAAGGGAGTTTTTCATTCTTACTGTTGCAAAGTGCTTGCTCATAGAGGGGTCATCTGATTGTTGTGGTTTTCTGTGTATTATTGTAGGTTCTTGACCTTATAATATAGAGCACCTTGAAGCAAATGCTTTTGTGATTTGGTGCCTCAAGGCACTTTCAAAAACTGTGAAATCATATAAAACAATATATCAATCAGGTTATGACTATTGCTCTATTTGCAGGATCACCCGAATCATCAGTGGGCCTTACACACACGCGCGCGCGCGCACACACACACAGAGAAACTTTACCATATTTCTGCAATACTGAAGCCACTTCACAGGCTCTCAATGTAGAATTACCTTTAAAATACTTCTATTACTTCATAAAGCAGCTTTCAGTGGTTTGGCTCCCCTCGCAACATCTCTAATTTGATCATTGTCTATAACCTGATTAGACTTCTCATGCTATTGGGTGCAGAGCTTTTAACTGTTTCCAGAATCACATCCAGGTATGCCATGAGGGCTTTCAGTTACTGTGGTCCCATTCCTTGGAACAAGCTGCCTGACCTGAGGTCCATTACAACAGCTGTATGTTTATGTGTGACTGTTAACGTTATTTTTTTGTAAAGTGGTTTTACTTTTATTATTTGGAATGCCTTAAGACATTGTAGTTTTTATCTTCTATGTTAAGCACATTGAGCTTTCATGTAATGAAATAGGTATATAATGAAATGTTTCAAGAAGAATTGCTGATTTACTAATTGCAGCAGATTACACTGCTGTTTGAAGCATGTGTGCAGTCAACCTCATTCATCCTGTGTGTTTCTGCTGTTAGTTTACATCAGTAGCAATAAAAAAAAGCACAATTTCTTTTTGTGTTGTGGAGTGCTCTAAATACATGACATCAGCTAAACAAAAAGTAGAATAAAAATGAATAAACTATTAATATGCGAAAAATGTATATTTGATTTGCTCAAATGAAAATCAGCCAGTGTGTGCTGAACATCTCCTAGAACAGTCCAACCACGTCGATGTCCCCCTCAGATTTGTTCGCCTCGTTTCTGTTTGAAGACAGCTGCTGATTGGTGATGATGCTGGGCTGTGTGTGGCTCTCTAATGTGAATGAACCACTGAGGACTTTCTCAGTGCTGTTAGGCTGCTGCGCTGTTTCCCCGCTGAGGGAGGCTGGAACAATCTGGCCTGTCTGCGGGTGAATGCAGTGATGATCCCTCCCTTCTCCCATGGAGCTCCTTGGATTTGGACATATAGAGAAAAGCCATACATAAAGACACGGAAAGGTAATTATTAGAAAATGTGACAGTGAAATTAAAAGTCCAGTAGCTGCCAACTATGAGAATCTTTACATTCTGTTAAAGCACTAATATTACATTTATTGCCCAAAGAGCCCTGACCTGTCCAGAGCAATGATAACGGACCTGCTGGGTGTCCTGGGGTGTCTGGATGAGTAACACTAACTGCAGCTTGTTTGCGAGCAGCTTTTGCACACACTACCATTGTCTCTTACTAGGATGGTAAAAGTGGTGACTGGTTTGGGTGAGGGTGCTCGATCAGGTTGGGCTATGGGGAGTTGCTACATGTCAAAACTACATTTGTGCAAGGGATCAAACTTCATCTGTCTGTGCATCTTTTGTTGTGGCTGCTTGGTGTAACACTAATGTACAATATGTTGATTAAAAATAAATAAATTCCCTGACATAAGAACTCCTGACTGATATAAGACTTAATCAAGTCGAAACCCTATAGTGCTGAAAAATGAAGGCAAAAAAATGCATTTCCTTTAGTGGTAACTAGGGGTTGCTTCCAAAAGCAAGTTGATGGCCATAGACAGCCATGTTAAAATATCCAACTAAGCGACATTAAAAAGCATATTTACAGCCTCATAGAAAAACTGGCTTATGATCTAAGGATCGATTTGTGGAAACTTTTTGATAACTCAGGATACAGGAGTTAGAGGCATGGTCGCTTTGATTGACAGGCCTGCTGCCATGATTAATGATTTCCACTTGTCTCCGAGCTCTCAACTCAATAAACGGTGTCACTGAATTGGACTTCTCTGTGACGTTTATGCCGTTGGTGTACTGCCGCAAGATTAATGTGTTCGTGAGCTATGTAGTGCTTAAAAGTCTGAGTTTTCTGTGTCATGAAAGTGGCTCTCTCTTTACCTGGTTAAATCAATATGGTAACTCAGACTGGACACATAGGGGACAGGTAGTAGGTAGTAGGGATTATAGTACACTTTGTAGGAGCCAGCGGGTGCCAAAGATATGATGGGGACCGGGCACGTGGGCTGAGCTGAACACAGTGTTGTCTTTTCTTGTGGGAAAAAGGGGGAAAAACTAAACTGGTGCTGCCCCCAGTCCTGTCTAGCTTCCTGCACTGGGGTGAAATATTCTCTGTGCTTCCTCTTTCTGGGTTGATACTCGTAATCTGGCATGATGAAACAAAGACAAGTGTTAATGGAAAACAGATCCACTTTTACTCTGCAATAAATGTTTACTATCATGTAGTCTAGGGTTTTTGCTTCATACCAGGAAATTGGTGACTATGGATGTTTTTCAGTTGATGAGCCACTTGAAAGTAGGGCTCCTGCTGTTCCTTGCTAAGCTTGGACCACTCCAACCCGAGCTGAATGCTAATGTTTTTAATACTGCCTCTTGTCATGGTTTTCTGCAGGACCTTGCGGTGTATGTGAGCCCACACCATGAAAGCATTCAGTGGCCTTTTAATGTATCCAGTTGCGTCTCTGACAGTCTGCATTTGCTTTATGTCTGTGGGAGACATAAACGTTGTGTAACTATATTACTGGCAATTTTTGTTAATTTTCTTTTGAATTTTTTAGAAATATTTTTAGAATGTTTTTTTTAACCTTTAAACACACTCCCAATAGAGTAAAAGCATACCTGGATAGAAAAACACACAGTCAAACACTTTAATTGATGGATTGGCCTCCCTACACCCGCTTCGGATGTTCACTAGCACCCAGATGTCAGTATTATTGAAGCAGTGTAGGATCATTTGACAGAGAACTAAACAGGCAGCCAACATCCAAAGAGGGGCTTTGGATGTCCATCAAGATGCCTGAACTATTCCTAAAGACTACTTAAAGAAATTATATGAAAAGCTTGGCTATGAGAGTTCAGGCTGTGTTGCAGAATAAAGGTGGTCATACCAAATATTGACCTTTAAGCTCACTGAAATTGTACAAACTCAGTTTTTCCCTTATGTAGTTCCATGTATGTCGGCACATGTTTCAATAAATTGCTGCACCTAATTTCCATTTTTCTGGCAAAATATAATAAAAACGAGGGGTGACTAAAGACTTTTGCATCATACTGCAATAACATGCAGAAAGGCCAGGAGTTTGTGATTTTGATTTCATAAATGATTCCTGTTTTCATTTAAAAAGTTAAGATCTTGCAATTCTTCCATACATACTGTTACTTTTCACCTAGTATATCATAAATGAGGTTAATTCCTTGTTGGGTTGTTAATATAGATTCTACCTACCACTATACTTAAAGTGACATTTACATTAATGAATCAATAATTATGACCCAACAATATCATGGACATGGGTCTGTATAATAAATGGTTGTACTTTTACTTTAGATACTTCAAGTACATTCTGTTACTAAAACAGTTTGTATTATTACTTAGTACTTGTATTATTACTGTTTGTAGTATTACTAAGTAATACTGGCTCACAAGCCAGTATTACTTAGTAATACTTTTACTTAAAAGTTATAAATACTTGTTTCACTACTTTTTAAAACAGTTATTCATTTTTTTTTTATTCATAAGTAGACACGCAATACCCTGTGCTGGTCCATCACATTGAAAAAGTCCTGAAAACACTCCTGCATACACGTTAATTTAATACAAATACGATTTAGCAGGCTATGTTAACAGCTACTACTTATGATACCTTTCTCTGTTGGTTGGATGGTTAAACAGACAGCCGGAATATCATCTCCCTGTGTGGGCGAGGTTTGGGTGAAGTGGTCGGGTTCCTTCTTCAAATATCCACCAACTCCACAGCCCTGAAACATCCCATTGTGACCTGAAAAGGGACCATTCGTTCACCACCTTTTCTGACCTAGCCCCGTCATAATTTTGGATACTCATTTGGAGGTGGATACTTTCTCTCTTTCTCGTAACTTACTTGTTTCGACTGAGGCCAAACTGGTTTTGTTTCTGGGAGTAGTTGGCCCGCTGATCCCGCTCTGGTGACCCTCTTTTTTGACTGGACAATCCTGAAAGGTCTCTTGACCCGGGCTGACACTGAGCCACGGGTGTTTAAAACTACCTTCTTCAGCCTCTTCTTCCTCTTGTTTTATCTTTTTGGAGTTGGTTTCCATTGTGAGACTGTTGTAGCGATTATTTTGGAAGAGTCTCTGTGTGTCGTGCGTGTTTTAATTGAGTGTGACCGAATTCAAAACCGTTAGTTGCCAAACGGGGACGTTATGCAGCGCGAGATCTGAACGTTGAATGCTAATGTGTTTGTAAAATGGGTTTTAAGAGGTTTACAGAGAGAAAGATGATGCGATAATTAAAAATAGCTACTTTTACACCTTTCTGCAAGTTATAAGGTTAAAAAACTATTTCAAACATGTCTGGAAATGTACAGAACTATGAAAAAGTCTCGAGTCTCGAGGAACCGTTGATTCCTTTATTTATTTATGTCAGGAAAATTGAAAAACAGGTGTAACGAATTACTGCAACATGTGCTAACATGCATGGAAATACAGTTTTAAGGGGGAAAAACAGAGTTTGTACAATTTTAATGAGCTTCAAAGTGAATATTTGGACCAACCACCTTTATTCTTTGTTACAGACTGAACTCTCTTTTCCGAACTTCATGAAGGAAATTCAAAGCTCTTCTTTGGATGTTGACTGGCTTTTGTTCTGTTCTCTGTCCATGTGATCCCACACCGTTTCAGTAATGTTGAGGTCTGGGCTCTGGGGAGGCCAATTTATGACTGATATTGCTCCATTATGTTTTTTTCTATTCAGATATGCTTTTACTGCAGGGACAGTGTTTGAGATTATAGTCATGTTAAAAAAAATGTAGTTGTTGCCAATCAGATGCTTTACAGATTGTTAGGTGGACCAAAATCTGATGGTACATTTCTGTGTTCATAATTCCCTCAATTCCCTCCTGGCTTTCTCTGTACATATTGATGATTTGGACATCAAATTTCAAATTTTGATTCAACACACCATAAAACCTTTTCTTATAGCACTATGTAAGAACCAGTTCACTTACCACTGAAACCATTTCTGATGAGGCTTCAGTGAACAGTAGACAGATCAATGAAATCCATCTCTGTGGATATGGTTCTGTCTGAGGTTTTTACTGGATTTTATTAGGCACAACATTTCTTTGGTTCCCAACTTATCCTTTCCCTCAAATCTTAAGAACTCACTGTTTACCGTATGCCAAGTTGTTGGTTTTTAGCTCTTTGGGAATCACCTTGTTGGTGCAAAAAAACAAAAAAAAATGTCTGTCAAACTGTTATTGTCAGTATTTTTTGTCACTTGTTCTTTGCTAAGCTTTCTGCTATGCATAGACACACCACTGGTTCATCTCTTGAGTTAGTTGCCCTTTTATGCTTGAATGATTCATGGGGCAGTGTTCCAAAGTTGTAGAATGATCTGACCTTGCACGTTAGGCAGGCCTCTTCTCTTTCTGAGCTTAAAACTCCTCTTAAGACACATTTATCTGCTAAAGCCTTTGGCAGTCTTTTAAGGGGTTGACTCAATTTGACCTTAAAAAACAAACAAACAAAAAAAACCCCTCTGGTTTTATGTTAAAGTGCTTTATGAATAAAGATGGTATGGAAGTGTTCACTGGCTTAACAAAAACAAAACATAAAAAGCTCAAGAAACAACAAAACTACTGCCCAAGACTATAATTTTGGAAACAACTGAATTACAAAAATAGAAATCTCCTGTGGTCGGACCAAAGCCTGTTTGTGGGTCTGGCAGGCAGGTCAAGTTCACCAATGTCCCCCATAGATACCAAATCTAAACACCAAAAATACGTTTTTAAAAAGACAAAGAGAAACTAGCCTATAATAAGTACACAAAGAAGAAAACTCTCGATTCATGTTGTCATTTAATTTATTGTTGAATGAATTACAGAAAATATAGGGTACAATCAAATTAAATGAGCTGTACTGAGAAAAAAATAAAATAAAATCATGATTTCAGTTAACTAAATTACATCATCAGTAGCTCTCCCATATGAACATAAAATTACAACTAATAAAATATTAAACTAATAGCTATGGTGTTATCCTTTTAAGAGTAACAAAATAAAGATTTGGTCTTTTGGAGTGCAGTGCCTCAAAAACATGACAAGAGGTTCTGCTGAGCTGTGTCTGCACATCAAACAGAGAAAACTACACACACACGCACACACACCTCTCACACAAACTCCACTCAAGATCCCCAAACCTTCCATAACCATTTATGATAACTAAGCAGATGAAGTATCAAAAGGTGAGGCCAGATTTTTTCTTAGCAACCAAGAGACCCCCACCCCCAAGTGAAGTGTGAGTTGACAAAAATACTTTCTAAATAAATGTACCAGGCAGCGGTCTCAAAAAACTCAGCATTGTCTCACTCAAACAAAAATGTTGCAGATTGTGTTTTCAGTTTTGTAAATATTGGCCCCGCCCTTTCCTGCAATCAATACATATATGGTGTCCATACGTAAAGCAGAAGAGACCTAACAGAAATATGTAGAAAGAAATGACACAATCACAAGGAGGTTTAAGGGAAAATAGGAGTGGAAAATACTCCGAATAAAATACTGACAGCCTTTTAATGAGGCTTGTAGATGTCAGATGCACCTACAATAAAATATAAATACAGGGCAAGTGCCACTTTTAACAGTAACTGACTGTTATGAACTTTTAATTTCCTCCGAGTATTTTACAGTAGGTATATTAGTTTATGTTGTCTTTTGAAGGGCATGTTATTCACATACTGAGCATCCATTATAGAGAAAAGCTACAAGCCTGATAAAAAGAGAAAAACATGAAAGCAATTAATCCATGCTCATATGGCTCAAGAATAAGTATAAGCATCAAGTGGTACCTCAACATGTACAGGTTTCTACCCTTTGATGGACCAGATTAAGAATTGTCTACACTCCAGAGGTACAAGTGCCTCTCTTCTGCAGACGAGTGCAGGTACTGCTGCACAAAAAAAAAAAATAAAATAAAAAGACTGCTGCAGCTGTCAAAAAAAAAAAAAAAAAAAAAAAAAAAAAAAAAATTGTGTGTGTTTTTTTAAACAACTTCTGTTACATAACACTGTAATATTCGCTTCTTTAACCTGTTGAATTCTGGGCTGGTTCTCAAGTCAGTGAGGCAGGATTAGCAGTGCGCTCACACAGCGTCAGTGTGAAAGAGATGAAGGAAATAAATGTATCTCTTGGCATGATGGAACAGATTCTATTCTGCTACTGAATTTGGTTGAAACCACACAGAACCTGATCTCACAGCTATAAAACGTTAAGGCAGTAATGCCATTTTTATTGGAGTCCACTGTAGTGATTAATTTCTCTGAGCAGATACAGATGGAAAGATTTTGCAGTGTTTCTGTACTGAAGAGAGATACACCGTGAATAATACTGTATATGAAACCGTTAAAGACGAAGATTTTACCCCCTACAAGGAGGTAATGACTAGAGGCTTTGTGATGACACCTTCTCTCCATTTCTGAGAATCTCATACATCTAATTACCACTGGATGAGGAGCACCAGTGGGTGCTTTCCCCTGCCTCCCCCTGTATCAGCAGACTGGGATGACGAATGATTACTTCACCAAAGGAAGCAGAAGCAGAAAAAGAGACTCATGCAAGGTTGTCTTCGAGTACAGCAGTCCTTTCATAATTCACTCCCTCATCAAGTCAGACATGTACACCCGCACACAACTCTCTCTCACTCGAACACACACATACGCACACAAAAACAAACCTTTATTTCCCAAAACTGCCAAAGTTAGCAAAGGCATCTTGTTTGGGTGGGACCACAGCTGGGGTGATGGAGTGTGGTAGGCCCATCCCTACTGCTGGAACTCCCATTCCAGCCATACTGCCCATCATCACTGGAGCAGACATGCCCATATTCATGTTCATGTTCATTCCCATCATGCTTTGGTTTACAGGAATCCCACCCTGTAAACCTGTGGTCATTGAAGCTGGCATACCTGTGGCCAGGGAGCCAGGCATGCCAGTTGTCATTGTTGCAGGCATGCCCATTGTCATGGGGTTGCCTACCATCATGGGATTAGCTGGTGGTCTTATTGATGCCGCATGGGGCGGAGAGCTGAGGTTCAGTCCTCCGAAGTTCTGGGCCAACAGGTTGACGGGAGGCACGCCTACACGGACACATATGGAGAGTTACTCAATATTCTCTGCTGTACAACTTATAAAGTATTATCACATCTAATAACTGGATCATTAGATGGCCCATTCTAAACAATATACATTACAGCACAAAAGCTTAGGGCAGTTGGCAGAAAATTAAACATCCCTACATACAGAGTAACAATTATTTTCAGCAACAAGGACGACACCTGCAACAGGTCCTTGTCTCACAGAGCCATGCTGTCAGTATCACAGGGATAATGAGGAGACAGAAGCAACTATGACACGTTCCTGAAGCTATCCAGAACAATGAAGCCCAGTTAGGAAGCCTTGAGCTGAGCTTTTTCATGGTTGCCATCTTTGTGTTTTACACCAAATGGGATGAGCACAGCGTGGATCTGACTGAAGACTTACACTATCTGAGTAATAATTTGATTGGTAAGTTGTTAGACTATGAGCATACCTGGGATAAACTGCCTTTCTGACTCTTAGAATGACAAATTACATAAGACAGTTACATGAGGCTTCATGTTTTATTCTGGATGAACCGAAACTATTGACTAAGCCCATAAAGTCATCAGAAATGAGGTTTACTGACCTCACAGAGTGAGGGAGCTGAGGGCTTTTCCCCCCATTGACTGCTCTAGAACTAAAAGTCAACCCCTGCTGGCCATTAAAAAGAATGCAGACAATTTTTAACCCTTGAAGCCACACCCATCTTTCATACCATCAACAGGAGCAACATCTCTGGAACTCCAAGTACTTTCAATAAATGAGTGCAAGTCTATGGATGAACACCAACTTTATAATGTTCTGTTTATTGCACATTAACTCTTCATGCAGGGGATTATTATTTAAAAACATCTTCAGTTTACTTAAACTTTTCTACAGTATTGAATATCCAAAAGGTCTTTTGACTTTGCCATTACACTAAATCTGTAATGTGCATCAATTAAAATCCTTATTTGTTTCCTCATACTGTGTAATACACACATACCTTGTTGCTGGATGATATTGTTGAGTGTGGGTGGTGTCTTAGTGGGGTTGAAGCCTGCTGAAAGGAAGTCCAAGCTGATGTTGACAGAGGGGTCAGACCAGGTTGACCCTAATGTTCCCTGACCTCCAACACCAACCTTCTGCTGTTGTCCTATGGGTGGCTGAGATGACATGGCTCCCAAACTCTGAAAAACAAATAAAAATGTTTTCTTTACACAATACAAAAATAAATATAGTAATATGTATAATAATTGAAAATGTACATTCTCAACTGAAGTGCCCCCCCCTCCAATTTTTATTTATTTTTATTTATTTTATTTTATGAGAAAAATGAGACCACCTTGTTACTGCACCTACCTGTTGAGAACGAGAGAGGGGCATGGTGTTTAAACCACCAGAAGCGCCGGGTGTCACCACTCCCAGAGAGAACGTGAGGCTCTGAGAGGCACTAAGTGTTGTATGTGGACTGGTTATTTGATTGTTAACTCCGCTCATCAGGTCCAAAAGCTCAGCAGAAGGTGGAATAGAGGTGGTACTGGAGGTCGGGGCTGTGGGTGACTGAACGCTGCCAAACAAGTCAGCGACAGGTTGGGAGGGACCAGAACTAGATGATGCTGGAGGACTGGCAGAGAAGGCATTCCAGTCCCCAAATTCTCCATTTCCATTGGATGATGCAGCAGCTGCCAATTGGACGGCAAAGGTACGTTTAGTTGTAACATATTGACAGGAGCTGCTCCACTCCTTTACTGCATCTTTCTTTAAAAATGTATTACTAAATATACACTCTCAAAAAAAAGAAAAATCTACATAAAAGTATAGTCCAAAGTTTACATCCACCCAAGGGCACAAATATCACAGTAATTTTGGGCTTATAATGATTTCTTTGACAGTCCCTTTTCCAGGGTAAAATGATTGTTCAGCATAAATGTTAAATGACTGCTGAAACTCCAGGGTCACTGTCCACAGTGAAGCGAGTTTTACCTCGCAATGGGCAGTGGCTGTCAACTAAGAAAAAAGACCCTGCTCCAAAATCGACACCTTCAAGCTCAAGTGAAATTTCCAGCTGCCTACATGACCAATCCAAAAGCCTAGAAAAAGGTTTTATGGACATGAAGTACAGATTGGCCATAACAGAAAGAGTTATGTTTGGAGGAGTAAACGTTAGGCTTTCAGACCCAAGAAGACTGTACCAACTGTTAAGCATGGTGGTCGTAGCATCAGGCTCTGGGGCTGTTTGGGTGGTACATTGCAAAAACTGAACTAAGAGAGGAGGACGACCTGCAAATTCTTCAACTTCACCTCAAATCCACAGATGGATAGTTAAAACATAGACACAGTTGGTTGTTCCAACAAGACAAGGATCCCAAACCATGAAGAGGTGGTATTAATGGGAATTAATGAAGTACAAATACTTCATTACCGTCCTTAAGTGGAATTTTCAGGTATCCATACTTTACTTGAGTATTTGTTTTTCTGACAAATGTTTACTTTTATACCAACTTTGCATTATTCAAACATTGCATGAAAATACTGGGTAGTTTTGTGCAGGATAAATAAGTTAGCCTGCAGCAAGCTTACAGCTTGTACCTGTGGTGAATTCTAAGTTGCACTGGTGCACAGTGGCTACGGTGCTGATGTTGGTATTCGGCTACATAAAGCATAATAGATCAATCTACATTTAAGCTGTGGAAGCTTCAATTAATTCACTGAATACCAACTGTATATGGTCTAGTTAAAAGATAATCTATAGTATAGTGTCACAGTAGGAAATGAAAAGCTGCCGAGTTAGCATATGAGACATTTGCTTACATATTGTTAAATTCAGTTTTGTAAATCCACAAAGAGCAGCAGGTGAGCTGATCACAGCCTGCAAACTTTAAAAAAAAAATACATAAATAAATATGTAAATAAATAATTTACTGGAGTTCACAATAGAAATTGAGTTGTGATTCTTTTTGCCATGCTAAGTGACTACAACAGATCTAAGTGTTCCCCCACCTCCTGAATCCCACAACTGTACTCATTTTTCTGTTTAGGTGTATGAGTTGGGGTGTATGGATATATTTGTGCTTGTGCGTATACTTTTGACCCTGTTTATATTAGAGAAAATGCTAAATTAATTTAACTCGTGCACTGTTTTTTTCAAGTCATTAAAGACGATTGGTTTAAAATAATTTCACCCTGGAAAAAGAACAGTTCAAAGAACAAAAAATATATATATAAAAAAAATTAGCAAGACATTTATGCCTATGATAAGTGGTAGCAAACGTCAAGAGTATTATTCTACAGTATGAAGCCAGCACTAAAATGAGGTTTACCGGCGGAGGTTGGGAGGCTGGCAGAAGCTGCAGGAGATGAGAAGTCTGCAAAACCACCAATGAGGTCTGAACTGCCACCTGGAGAGATCAACACAAAAGCTGACTCATATAAACTGACTCATACAAAGTTCTAGAAAAAAAGTGACAAAAGCAGTTTTCATTTACCTGTTGTAGTGCTCTGATTGGACAAAGGGTCGATCACAAGCAGGTCAGCCAGGCCACTGCTGGAAGACTGCCTGCTTGATGGCTAGAGAGAATACAGGAGGAAAGTGTCCACATGTGTAAGTACACTGAAACTCTAACACATCTGGTAAGGAGCATGTGCAAATACCTTCTCCTCTGGGCTCTTGTCTCCAGTATAGTTGGCTGCAGCACCCAGGTCCAGGGTCTTGTTGGTTGCTGCCACGGTGCGCTTCCGTGTGGTGGTGGTGGTGGTTTCAGTTGCTTGTGTGATCTGAATGCTCTTTGTTGTGACGGTTTCCTCCTCATCCTTGAACTCGAGTGTTTCCTGCCTACCGTTTCTTGATGCTCGGTCCTCCTCATTGTCACTATGGCAACCACAAGGAGGATGTATAAGCGCTCATGAGATTTTTCTTTGGTTTCGTTGTTATTGTGCTATAACTGTATGTCGGTGCACGTTATTGGTTGGATGAGTAATCCAGGTCCTGGTGGTTTAAACATTAAACCATTTGATGTTCAATGTGTGGGTGACCATGCATTCATTTTTGTTTATTTATTATGAGCACTCAGTTGGCTACTGTGATAACATCTTCTGCAGCTTAAACCCTGCAATCATGCACAGATCAGTGTGCATTATTATTATTCCAGAATGCATGTTTACCTAATTCTGTCAGGCGAGTCATCTCGTTCCTTCTTCCTGAACTTGTTCAGAGTGTCATCAATGGTGCTGCCAATCTTATCACTGATCTCTCCGAGCTTCTCACTAAAAGGGAAAGATCCTCTGCTTTTATCCCAGTCTTCATCCCACTTATTCCGATCCAACTCATTAGCTGAAGGGAAAGATGACAGAACTGGAGATGATTCAGTTTCATACGAATCAAACAAAGGATGAACAGTCTTTGGTACCACTAGTATAAACCTAACTGCACATGCATAGTATCTATACTATTTATATGAGATATAGAAGTAGATAGGTGAATAGTATCTACCTAATCAATAAAAGACAAACTCAAATACAAGTTAATGAATTAATTAACAGCAATAAAAAAAACATAATACAGGTAACACTGGTTTAACATTTTCATAAATAAAATAAAATCAAGTCTACTGTGCTTTGTACAATCTCCTTACAAATGTTTGGAAGGGGAAAGTTATGTTATCAGTTGGGCTGTCAAAGAAAACCCAGCACATTACTTACAGTTCTTAAAGCTGCCCCCTCCTCCGCCCATACTGTCAGAGGAGACGCCAATGTATTTATCCTTGTTCTTCTTGGCCTTCTTCCTCTCTTCTCTTAATCTGTCATCATCCTGGATGAACTCCACCATCTCCTTCACCTTTTGACGCACATTAATACCCTGATCTTTACCATTCTCATCTGGACACAGAAGACACATGCAACACAGAAATGAAAACAAGACAATTACCTGGACAGCTGTGACATTTATTATCAACAGTACTTTGAGCAACACTGTAACCTTTCTTCCAGAGTCAGCCATCCGGGTCAATGTCTTGGAAGCTAAATGCTAGATTTCTAGACCTAGTTTATTTTAGACATAACCACATTACATCTCAAATTCACAGAAACATTAAGAAGACTTTGGACCACAAAGAACAATTAAATTCATTTAGACACACACCAATGAAGTGGTAGTTTTCTAGAGATCTCAGGTCGTAGATGTGTTCTCTGGCACTGGTGACGACCCTTTCAGAGCCATTCCTGATCAGGTAGGCCAGCAGCAGTAAGGCCTGAAAAAAAAAAGAGAGATAGAAGTAAGCAAAAACAGGGATGAAAATTTTTATTTTTTTAAAATAAAAATTAAGAGTCGGATTTGGTTGATGTTAGTGAGAAATGTTTCCTAAGAATGCTCAAATTCAGAGTGTGTTAAAGTTCCCTTTCCTCTATCTAAAAATCTAAACTTAAACACAAACTAATCTCCACAGCTGCGTGACTGAGGCTTAAGTTAATTTTCTTCATATGTAGTCTGACAGCAGATAGTGTTCAAAAATATAAGTAAACCAGTATGTCTGATTTAAAAACAAACAAACAAAAAAAAACAACAAAAAAAACCACCTATAGGACAAGAGACCAAAATTGCCTCAGTCAGGTTTGTACACAACAATAATCCAACAGTACCTTGTAGACTCGTCTCCAGTTCTTTTTGTTGTCCTTCAGCATCCTGGTCCACAGCATGTTCATCACCTCTGGGAACTGCTCATACATGAAGGTAGATCTACAAATACAAAAAACAATAAACAGCATTAAAAAGCTTAGAAACCAAATGCAGGCAAGTCATTTACACAGATTACACTACACTTACGCTCACTCTGAGTGAATACATGACCTACTTGGCTATTTCTCCCATTAGTTGTCCAGAGGGTCCCCAGGGGTCATCATTGGTGGCCTCTCTCACCTTGGACTCGATTTCTGAGTAGTTCATCACCACATTGGTGCTGTTGACACAAATATATGGCACATAATCTTCATGAGCAATTGATAAATCATTTTCATGCACAGGTGAATCTGCTGACTGTTTTTTTTTTTTTAAAGATAAAAAACAAAACAACAAAAAGAAACAAGAACAACAAAATAAATGATTAAAGTCATGCATATATTCATGCAGGATACAAGAGAGTTAAAAAGAATGAAACAAATGTTTCTCTGATAACAAGAATCCCAGTTCACTGAATAATGAATGAACTTTGTAAAAGCCTGACCGCTGCACTTCAGATACTCGAGACAAAAAGGGAGATGTGGGAAAGTAGAGTTTTTGTGTGTGTGTGTGTGTGTAAAAGGCAAAACAATGCCTGTTTCCTGCCCTCTTTGTATTTCAGGGCTCACCTGCTGCTGTGGTTGTTTGAACTGTTGTGCTTGTGTGCATGAGTGTATGTTGCATTTTTAATGGACACAGCTTGGTTTTGCAAATAAACACAGACAAAGAACATCAGCTTAAAGCACCACTCATCCTTTTCCTTATCATAGTCTTTATTTCCTGCTTCCTGATCTTCAACACTCTTATCACTTCTCCATTCCTAAGCAGCTGCTTGTTTTCTCCTCTTCTTTTTTTAACCTTTCCTCTATCGCTGCCTTCATAGCTCAGCTGTGATATTGTCAGTAGATACGATAGAGACAGACAGCAAGAGTTATAGGTCACCCTGACTTTTAAAAGAAAAAGCCACAACTGCCAGCTCTATTGAGGCAGATCAATAAAATCCATTCACTATGCCCAGCCAGGTACAACCAACAGCTGGTGGGAGCTGTTGTCCATTTCTCCATCTAAAGCTCTGCTGAGATCTCTGCCCAGGCTGCTTCTTTATATCCGCTCTTCTTAAAATCTCCAGATTTGAATTATCCAGATGCCACTTTGGCCTTGACATTTAGCTCATTTTGTATAATTTTTAACCTTATGAGACAATTTTTTGTCAATTGTATTTACTTTATTCAGGCTGGTTTATTATAGGTTCTGTTTAGATCTGCGATCCATCTCAAATCACTGTGGGCCTTCAGCTTGACCACAGATTTACCTCCAATTTTATCATCTACTGTTTGGAGATAATAATGGTTGAATGTGAAATCTTACCTTCACATTTGAAAGACTTTTGAAATATGTCTTGTAAAGTATAATAGTCAACCCAATTCCACCATGTTTTTCTTCCCGCACTTTGAAATTAGTATTTACCAACGAATATATCAAAAACTATTAACTATAAACAGCTGAAGTTTTCACTATCTTACCATAAAATAACGGATCAGGATCAATTTTTTGGGGATAGATACATAAAGGACGTTCAAGTATTGGCTAATTAAGATAAAATTCGAGCCTTCATGTAATTTAAGCCAAATTAGCGGTGGTTGAGCAGAAAATGTTCTGAAAATATGATGATTTGAGAATGATCCAAAGATGAATGAAAGGACCTTTTCAAAAAAGTTGGTTTACTCTCTGACCTAAATAATCTCAGTAAACTTGAAACTCAATTTTCGTTTCCAGATTTCAGGCAGTGTGAGTAACTCGCTAAAGCTAACCCAGTTTCTCTGTGAGACCTGAGGTGACAGGAAGCTGTTGTTCTTGCAGTGCAGAGACTGTACACATTATGCAGCACATTGTGCATACAACAATAGACACCACAAAGAAGCATGCGTAATCTACTGTTCACACAGTACAATGTGGCAGGCTGCAGCACCAGCATTAGGTCCTGGATCATGTCGTTTTAGTGGCTAACAAGCTTTGTTGTTTGGACCACGGGGACATGGGCCTCCTCAGACTGATGTAGCTTCTCTGAGGCAATGGAAAATTTACTGCCCACATACATACGGCCAGTTACATGCCCATGATTACTGCTTAGATTCTCTATATATTATATTGAATCATGAAGGCCCATTAATAAGGATAGCGGGCACTACTGTAGGGTGGGACAGGGCGTGATTCTGCAGCAGCACGCATAGAAACACTCATAACATACCCGACCTGGGCTTAGCGATGCTAGCAAAATTAGCTAATAGGATAGCATTTTCTCTGGATGTGAGACAAATACATCTCCGGTTTATAGCACCGCTCTTTTCCCCTCCTGACTTTAGTTATTTTTAAGCAACGTGGGTAGAGACAGAGCTTTAAAAAATAAACAACAAAAAACACATCTATATTTAAAGCATCAATGTTAGAGATTGGCAGCTAGCCAGCTAGTCGACGCTAACAGCTGAGGACTATCGCCGTGACGTCACAGCACTAAAAGCTGCTGATGCTGCCCGGCTCGAGCCTCCCGGCTAACCGCTTAGCTCAGAAGCCACTTAGCGGTTTAGCTCCACCTGCTCATCGGTACTCACGCTTTGTCCACCAGCTCTCTGACTTTCCACATGTTCAGCATCTCCGCGCACAGCTGCGGGCTTCGCCGCCTCGATACTACGTCGCCCCCGTGTCTCTACACCCCCCCGCCGCGAGCCAGAGGTGGGTGTCCGGTTACCGACGACACTCTTCCCCCCCAGTCACTCCTCGATCAGCTCCGGTTGTAAGCGACCGCTGCAGTTATAACGGACCGGCCCCAGTTGCTACGGAAACGTCGTTCTCTGTCGACGTCACCGGCGCGTCGGGACCACGCATCGCTCGCGGATTGAATCACGTGCTTTTTATGTCAAACGAGAACGGAAGACTCGTTTTATTTGTTTGCTTTTGTTTTTCTGCATACAGTAAACAGGCAGTGCCTTGCTATAGGACACTTCAGCCTGGGGATGTTTGGCCTGTGCGGGATAATTGGGGTTTAGCTGACGGTATAAATAATGTATTTCTCATTTATTCGTATTTTCATATGTTAAACGGCATTATTATATAAGAAAAAACGAGTCAAGTTTTTTTTTTTTATTAGTAAGTACTTTATTCAAAATTGTGTATTCATTTTTGATGAAAAAACACAAAAATATTCAGTTATTTAATGTCTTATGAATTATATCTTTATAAGTAAGAGAACTATATGTATAATAACACATATATTATATACTATCTATAACTATATAGATGTAAAGTTTTACCACTTTGTTTTTCATATATACTGTTAAACAAAATAAGAAAATAGATGAATATACTGTTATTGTGGTCACTTTAATATAAATTCAGTTTTTACTTTTCTGAATTTTACATATTTTTAGTTTACCTTGTTATAGAATAGAATAGAATAGAATAGAATAGAATGCTATTATTTGTCATTGTACCTGTGTTCAGTGAAATTTGGAGTATCTGTGAGCAGTGCATACAGTTAAAATGAAAATAAATAAATATAAAAATTAGAAAAAACTGCATGCACAATACACACCAGAATTACAAGAACTATACACATATCCATTTCACAGTCTTTGGTCATATTAGAAAGTGTATGATTATCTAACATTTGTATTTTTTTTTTTTTTATTTATACTATTTTTTTCTTTGTAGTGTTAATTTTTTATCTTATAAAGGTATCTGTTTTGTCATATTGTGAATATTAATTTATTCAATTAAAAAAACACCTTTTCTCTTTTATACTTTTTGTTTTATGTTTGTTGTTTTTAACTTCATTCTAAAAGCTGTAATAACAATTTCCCTGCGTTGGGATGAATAAAGTGTGTACCTGGGTGTTTGTGTAGAACAACATAAATTCAAATAAGCATAATTAGAAATAGACAAAAGTGATGTTTTCCACATCCCATATATATCAGGTAATACACTAAAGAGCATGAACAGAATCTACATGGAGAAAAAGAAACACTTTAAACTGGGAGCACTGGACCAAAATCACAATATCCTTTCCAAATTTGTAAACAGCTCCAGTGAGTTACAAAATACAAGTCTGAGTGGAAAGGACTACAGAAGACACACTATAACTACAAGTAAAACTACACATCCAACAACACTGTGTTTAACTGACACAGAGAATACCACCACCAAGAAAGACAAGGATAGGCTCTTCCCGTCATCACTGCAAATTATATCATTTTATAAACAAATATAAAAATGTAATAGTTAATTAAATTAACCTGATTCAAATAACAATATAAGCATTTCTGTACAGTTAAGGTTTGTTTTATCTATAGTCTGAAGACCCGAAGATGACGTTTTAACGGTACTTTCATCCATTAGAAAATGCTCCCTTCAGTGGTTAAAGTGTAGTACTGCATCAAAGTGATCTTATAGACCTAAGTTCGACTTTTGAGTGAGCGCTGTTGGCTTGAATTATTCCATAACTAATAATGGCAGCTCTAAATTAGTTTAAAAATGATGTAAATATTATTTAATTAAAGTACACAGGATCCTGTATGATTTTTTTTTATATTTACAGGAGAAAAATAATGTTTAAATCTGTCAGCTGATCTCCCGCCTGCAGATCTCCTATCATTTCTTCATTCTTCCATCCATAATGATGCCCACCCTCAATCATCACCCTTCATCACTTCCTAGCTCCACTTCTTTTCCACAGCAGCCCTGCTCCACATCCTGCTGCAGAGCATCACAGAAGCTTGTAACCCAGCATCCAGGTCTTAGTGTTAGCCCGGCTTGTCTCCATACGTTGCTCCAGAATCATTTCTGCATGCTTAGCCTTTAGTTCCAGTTCCTTCGGGAGTAACCTTTCTTCTGCTGCCAGTCACCTGCCTGCCCTCATCTTCTCCCCTGTTCACCAGTTTATTCCACCGCCTGGCCGCTTTCTGCACAGCTTCCCGCTGTGTTCTGTTTCTCTGCCCTCTGGCCCTGTTGGGCCATTCTCTCAATATCATTGTTTCCCATTATTTAATTATTTATTTTACTTTTTAACTAGTTTTTGCATTTTCCTTGGATTCTCCTCCAAGAGTTCTCCCACTGACAGGCTTCACTTGAATTTTTTGGACCCGAGTGTGTTCCTGGCTCAGCATCTGAGTGAGCCAAAGCTTATATTATTGATAAGCTGGCAGAGATATTTAGGTCCCCAATCTGGTTCTTAACACAGTATTAGCCTCTAACAGAACAAAATAAAGACATCTCTTCTTTTGATTGATTCGTTTCCTTTCATAGAAGTGTTCTTCACTTTTTAATCTACCAAAAAAACAAACAAAAACGGGCCCATCTTAGTATTTCCTTGTTTAGTTTAAGTTCTTCTTTGACAGTATTCAGTGTTTTCATTTGAAGAAATAAACTGGCAGCAACTCGTACAACTCATATCCATAATGTATGAGAAAAAGACAAATCCCCCCCCCCCCCCCCCCCCCATTCTGCCCACTCCCCTTGAGTATTTAAGCATTTGCAGACATCTTGTAGATGTATTTCTTACTAATGCCTCCAGTGAATTCAGTTTCACTTCTCTAAGAGGATACTTCCATACGCCTTTGCTTTGTCTTTCTACTCATTGCCATGGAGACCCACCTGCAGCACAACAACCTCAGCACAGAGCACATCCCCAGTGCCCTGAGCCAAGCAGGTCACACCGCGGCGGCCGTCTTTCTTGGGTTCGTACTGGTTCTGGGGTTCTTCGGCAACTTTCTGGTGCTCCTGGTGTTCTCACGTTTTTCTGGGCTGAGGACTCCGGCCAACCTGCTTCTCATCAACATCAGCATCAGCGACATGCTCGTTTGCATCTTTGGCACATCCCTCAGTTTTTCCGCCAGCGTACGTGGCAGGTGGCTGACAGGTTCCTACGGGTGCCAGTGGTATGGCTTCTCCAATGCTCTCTTCGGTGAGTGAGGTTAATGAAGCCCAGTTTTACTCTGGGAAAGGAGTGCGTAGCATAAAAGGCAGTTTTTGAACATCATTGTAGTTCGTATTTTTTATTCTTCGCTATTTCCATTAAAAAACTAACAAAGATCCAAATAAGAAAAAACCCCCACAACAAGGCTTCTTTGTATCCTGTTGGGTATAGTTTGTAAAATGTTTTTATAAAATTATTTTATCTTGAAATGTTTCTGCTACTCTGGTTATGAAAAGTAAGAATGCATCCTGTTTGATCACTGCTGCTCTTTCACCTGACGTCTCTCTATGGCAGGGATCGTGTCTCTAGTGTCTCTGGCTCTCCTGTCCTTTGAACGCTACTCTGTGCTGCTCTGCAAACAGCAGTCGGACTCCTGTCAGTACCGCAGGGCCTGGCTCGCCGTCGCAGCCTCCTGGCTCTATTCGCTGGTGTGGACTGTGCCGCCACTGCTGGGCTGGAGCAGGTCAGCCAACCTGAAATATTCCAGACCTCAGAGAAAAGTCTGTGATTTATAAAATAATGAACCACTACAGCTGGTAGAAATAGAGGCAGAGTGATAATCAGAAGGTTGGTGGTTCAATTTCTGGCTGCTGAACCCTTGTTCCCGATGTCATCAGAGTGAATATTAGATTAAAGGGCTAGAGCTGAAAAACACTAAATAAGAACCAGTCTGTTCACTGCTTTAACAATGAGATCAAAGGCTGAGAAATGTTAGGTCATTAGAGAGCTCTGGCTCATTGTAGTTCATTGTTTAAATGCCTAAAGATGATTAAAGACACAAGATCTCTCATGACTTAAGCACACTTTTTTGTTGCAGCTGTGTGTCTCTAATATATGTTTCTCTTTGGTTAAGCAAGTGACACGTATAACTGAGAATATTTGCATTGAATTGAACATTTGGGTAACAGGAAGCTGATTTTTCATCTTTCTTTTTTAATTTTGAAAAAAATCTATTTTTGTTTTTTTTTTTTCATATTAAAGGTCAGCTGTGGATTTATGTATGTCATGCTGGACTTTGGTGCTGTGCCTTCATTTCCCTTTAAACCAGTTTATTTCTGATTGACTGTCATTCATTAAAAACAGGTTTTAACACTGAGCTGATGGGACTTCTCGGTCAGGGCTGTGTGCCTGAGATGACAACATTAAGGATATCTGCTTGTTTTGGCTCACAGAGAGTATTTGCACATATGCTGACCTCATTATTTGAAAACTTGGCCATATTTTATATGCATCCAACACTCTAACAGTACAGATATGGCAGGAAAGTCAAAAAAGGACCTCTTTAAAAAAATGAAAACATTAAATCAACCTCATTAAAACTGGCATTATTCTTGTTTTTCACAACAGAAGTATTTAAAATGTGCACATATTTTAAAAAACAAGATATTTTTCCTGCTCTGTGCAAACCCCCTGTCTATTCGAGAGCTGCTTGTTTCTGCTTTACTGTTTTACTGTTCATCCTGTGTTACTGTGCAGCTATGGGCTGGAGGGTCCTGGCACCACCTGCTCGGTCCAGTGGCACCAGCGCACAGCCACGGCTCGCTCTTATGTCAGCTGTCTGTTCGTCTTCTGCCTCCTCCTGCCGCTGGTGCTCATGTTCTTCTGCTACGGGAAGATCCTCCTGGCTGTACGAGCAGTGGCGAGGCAGGTAAGCTCGTAGCTTCACCTTTGACCTCTGCGTAATGTTTGAAATCTGGCTCTCATCTCTGTGCATCTGCCAGTGTGTTTAAAAGAAGTGTGGGTGTCTGCAGGTCACAGGGATTAATTCAACCTACCCTGACTGGAGAGAAGGCCGTGTCCTCCTGATGGTGGTCACCATGGTGACAGGCTACCTATTGTGCTGGATGCCATACGGAGTTGTGGCGATGCTGGCTTCATTTGGAAGGCTGGGCTTAGTGCCACCTGCCGCCAGTTTAATCCCCTCACTGTTGGCAAAAACCAGCACTGTGATCAACCCCTTCATTTACGTGGTGCTGAACAGCCAGGTAAGAAAACAGGAAAAACTCCTCCAGATTAAAATGACACCAACTGTCATCAGCAGCAACTCCGATACCTGATTATTTGAAATCATTTTCATTAAAAACAAAAATAAAACAACAAAAGATTGAAAATATTCATTGGAAAACATTTTAAAATGCAAACACCTCCAATCATAAAGTGATGGACATGGTCAGGAGCAATATTCAGGGAGGCTGTATCATTTAAACAGTGCGCAGTTGATACTAAGGGATCCAAAGCATGCTGAGAAAATATCCCCCACATCATTACACCAACACCAACCGGCCTGAAATGTTGATACAAGGCAGGCTGGATTCATGCTTTCATGTTTACATCAAATTCCCTATTTCCAGTTTTCTGTTCTTCAATTTTAGTGAGTGCATGTGAACTGTTGCTTTGGTTTTCTGTTCTTAGATGACAGTAGTGACACTCAGTAGCTCATCTGCTTCAAGGTTTGACGAGATGCACTTCTGCATTTAATTGATAAAACGATTCAAATTGCTGCACCTTTAGACTGCTTCCAATCTTTCTTCTCTGACCTCTGACATCAACAAGGCATTTTCACCCAGAGGAGTGAAGCTCAGGGATCTCCTGTTTTGGACGATTCACTGTAAACCGTGCAGATGGTTGGGCAGGAAAATCCCAGCAGATCAGCAGTTTCTGAAATACTCAGACTAGCTTATCTGGCTAGTCACTTTTTTTCTTCATTCTGATCCTCGGTTTGAACTTCACCAAGTTGTCTTGATCATGTCTACATGCCTAAATGCATTGTTCTAGCTTCAATGTTAGTATACTTAAAAAAAACCCAAACTAAAAGCAGGTGTAAAAACATTCAAGTTAACTGAAATAAAAATAAAAACTGAAACTTGCAACTTAAATAAAAATGTGGAACCCCTGAGAAGATGTCCTCCAGGTGATAATAATTAGAAGTACTGAAACTAACAGTGAAACTAGTAAAAATTTATATAAAATTGAATGAAGCACAATAAATCCACAGTAGTTGAACTAAAATAAAACCCTCATACAATAAAGCCCCCATACAGGAAAAATAATTAGACAAAATTCCTGTTCCCATTTGGACTTATTGTACAAATGTTTTCTGAAAGTCTAAAATCCGCCTCATAGCGTGTGTAAGAGATGGTGTGAAGATCTTTTTTCCCCTAAAGATTATCATGTGGTTAATATCAGGCATGCATGGATTTTCCTTCTACCTCTGTTTCCCTCTTAGTTCTCCAGGTGTCTCCTGCACATGATCGGTTGCAGCTCACAAGCTCCGCCCAACCCAGAAAACCTCACGCAGCCCAGCAGCAGGGAGCTGTGGAATCACGCTCGCAGCACGCCAACACAGGAACAAAATACAGTAACGCCCCAGTTCACGTCCAGAGGGCAGCAGGTCCAGCGTGGTGCTAGTGGCTCAGTGTGAAGCACAGAAGATAATGACTGTCCTGCTTTATAAACATGCTCTGTATTTATAATTAACGAGTCAGTTCTTTTTCAATTACAAGAAAAACTTCACATTACTGCAAGTGCACTGACATATGCAGACTCCGTCGTTCCTTTAAATAGTGCTATGTCAATTTGGCGCCACCGGGTGGCGCTATGGAGGGCATTAAACTAGTAAACAAATAGGTGGACCACAGCAAGAAGTGACATTTATTTTCTTTTTAATAATGCTCAACAATTTACCACAATTAGAAATTGTTCCAGTTCTGAAATTCCTGAATGGGTAACAGCAAAATAATTTATTAAGAAAATAAACATACGTCTTCAAAAAATATACAGTCATTATGCTTCACGAACACCGAGCTCCCAGCGAGTGAGGGATTGGTCTGAAGACAGATTCACATTGTGATGGTGAGGTCATAACAGCTGACATGATGGTCGAGCTGAAACACAGATTCGACCTGGAGGGGTGGAACGATGAGTGGCGAAGAAGCAGAACTTCCCTGAGCAGGTAGTCCACTCCAGACCTGCATCTTAAACACTCCGCCAGTGTACAGACACGGACACCGCACACGAGTCTTACGAACGACTCAGAAACACACATGGAACACTTAAATCTTTCCCGCCAGGTGTAGCTCCTCCAGAACTTGAAATCTGTCGTTGCGGCGCATCCATATTGCTGAACATCACAGCCATGCTTAGCTGGGGTGAGGAACATCTGCTGATTTTGCTTTCTATGGAAAGAAAAGACAGAGTCATTCACAGGTCACAGAATAACAGGAGAAACTATCGAGGCTGATTTATGGTTGCAAATTGATTCACTCTGGCAGCTACGTGAAGCTCTCTGCACCGCTGGATGTCACTTGGTGAAACATAATATCTGATTAGAGTGGATTTCTTGCTGTATGTTAACATGCAGGTGCAGCAGTGGATGTGCACCAACATCTGGGCTGCAGCAGCTGTCGAGAAACAAGAACTGTGGCTCCTTCAGACTGTTTATCATGGCACTGAAGATTAAGGTCAAAGACCTGTTAAGGAAGTAGAGGACTGTTTGTTACACACTTCCTGCTCGCTGGCTCATCAGTGTGCATAACAAGGAATGAATTATTGCCAGCTTTTGTAATGTAATTAGCTGCTATAGTCTCATATGGCTGCAATCCGACTCTGAACTGAGGAGGTTGAAGCAACATTTGTGTTCTTGCATTTTGCTACGCCAAGTACTGTTGACTGGCTTCATTTACCCTAATGTGGGCAATCAGGATAAGCGGTTATCAGAGACATGAACAAGTCTACTTGAATCTGATGGATTACAACTACAAGAGTCAGCTGTAGACTCAGTGGTGTTTAAAGCTGCGTACACACACAAACCACAAGCAGCTACGGGTGAAATAACCACAGGTGACAGGAAGTGAGCAGGACAAGATAAACTTTTCTCAACTTCCACCTGAGGGACTGAAGCGACTACCAGTGAGAGTGAAGAATACAGCTGATTGACATTTGACTTGTCACTGATTTCATAGCCGTTGGTCTCTAATTTTGAGCCTAACCTGCTACAGAACAGGTTTTTAGAAAATGTAAACATGTGAACCTTCCTTGTAATACTGAAAACCCAAGGTTAAGTCTGAAGTTAGGTGGATAAGGCCAAATCCTACTTTGCAGTACAGATCTCTGGGCTGTGGTGCATTTGTGAAACAGCCAAATGGGGCTCGCCTACATGCAACACCACATGTAAAATTAGGTAAGCTACCACACAGCAAGTTGTAAAAAGACTATATAATGAAAAAGGATACATCTCTCCTGATCATGGGAAATACAATCATTCACTTTAGTGAAAACAAGCAGGAAGAAGCTGATGTTTTCCTGTTAACAGAAACATATACAAGCCTACTGCAGGACTCCTTTGAATCCTTAGACTCAAGGGCAAATCTTTGTTTTTTTTAAGGTTTCTCTTGAGAGGAAAAGCTGGCTCATTAGTTTAGTTTCACCCATTCCTGAATTTAAAAAAGCAGAGCCAACTTTTCTAATTTAGGTAGTTATTGTTCATCTGCATGTCCTTTTAGTGGTACAATAAAATCTCCTTCCACTGTTTCATATGGTAAATTCATCATGTTAGGGTTTGGATGTCTAAGTGGCAAAAACACTTTTAACTTTTAAACTCACGTGTGAGTAGTTGAACTCAGGTGCCAGGGGCTCCGTTTTTGTGTAGTCGGGAGGGTTGGCATGGGGGTCGTAGCCCAGGCGAGCTAGCATGGGAGCGATTTCAGCCATGTCGTTGACCACATCAGGGGGAATTTGCCCCACCCACTTGGACAGTGCCTCCGTGTTCACTGGCTTCATCACCTGGTCTGTCGACCGCTCCACCCTGCAGAGAGCCAAACGCCCACGTCATGTATGCGAGTGCGCAAGTTTTATACAAAGAAAAATTAGTTCTGCTCATTCATTTGATCTCTTTACAACCAAGGCGTGCCCCTTCACAGCAGCCTCAATGGGAAATAATAATTCATAAGTTACTGGCCACCAAAGAAAGATAAATAAAAGGGTTAAATACAAAAATAAAATATTAAAGAATAAAATAAACACATTTTTTCTATGTGCATTTGTGTCATAATCATGATTGGCAAGAATAAAACAGTTTAGTTCTTTACCGTATTTTTAATTTTGTTATTAATTTGCTTTTATTTTGTGTATTGACAGAAAATAATAAAGAGCGTCACAAAGAATTGCAGATGAAAACAGAGAATAACTCGAAAGAAAATAGTCATTTTAAATCTTCCATATAACTCCCTCTGATTTAATTAATGTGTGCACCCTGTTCCACATTTCCTACTTTAAGCATTTGGGTGACTAACACTGTGCCGGCCGTTGCATAACTTCTCAAAGTGAGGGTGCTAATTCTCTCAGAATGTGGCCTAATTCCTTCAAATGCGCGCCAGGTTTGGGTTTAGCAGCCAGACTCCCACCAAATCCCCCGAGCTTCTGGCCTGCAGAGAAATGCTCTACTTGAGGCACAACAAACAAGTGGAGCAACACAAATTAAAAAGTCTTTCTGTGGGAGTCCTGTATGCTTTACTTGACCCTGAACGGTTTGGCTGATTTAAAATGAAGATTTTCGGCATCCTGCACGACGTGATTAGTATTTTTTTTTCTCATGGTGGGTTTGCAAGTCTTTACTTTGCCTGTTTTGAGTTGCATTTTTAGACTCGTGCTTACTGCTTACAGTCCTGATTTGCATGAGAACAAAACATCTGAGGTAAAACCCACAGGGTCAATCGCATTTGGTGAAATTCCCTTAAGACTAAACCTGAAACTGCTAGGGGAAAAAAATCTGCAGTAGTTTTTTTATAATAATATAAATGTATTAATCAATAATGAAAACAAACACAAAAACATACACTTGAACTTAAAGTGATTTTTTTTTGCCAATGTGCTTGCAGTCACATTACATGACAAAAGAAATGAGTTTCAACTTTAGAAGACATGAAGGTCTCACAGTCATGTGACTTCCTGTGGTTTAAGACTTGTTTTGAGTGAACACCTCACACATATCATTCTTCACACATATTTTCACACCGTTGTGCACCCTGCTATATCTGACACTGTCATCTTAAGAAACAGAGAAAATCTGTTGGAATACAAAACATAAAAAAACCTGCAGGACTGAGGAGGATCCCAGTGAATTAGCTGAGATCGCTCCGCACTTTAAATGAGTAAAAATCCAATTTTTTCCAGGTGCAACAGTTTCACTTTATTTCTCACTAATGCAGATGGAGTACTATCATATAGAAATGGATAAACATGAAGAAAAATGCAGCCATATAAAATAACTTATTCATTATATTATGGAAGACTTTATTTTAATTGCACTGTTGTTAATGAGGACAGACATAACTGTTGGCAGCATTGCAGAGTAAACAGTCCAACTGGTGCCTTTCTTAATCTTGGACCATCATTTAACCTTCAAGCTGTGCTGCTTATTTACCATAAGCACATCTGAGAAAGCCTTATCATTCAATAAAGCATGTTGCAGTGTAAGAACATTTACTTTTACTAATGGTTTGCTCTGTATTTTATTACAATGAAACTTTTATATGTTCATATACAGTTACTGAATAAATATCAAAGATGAGTGAGCAAAAATCTGGTCAGCACATGGAGTGTGTGAGCAAGATGTGTGAAATGTGGGAATCTCAGCTGCCTTTCAGAAGCCTGAAAAAAACAACACTTTCTATCGTGAAATATAGCTGCCCCTCAAAGCCAGCGGGGCGTGAATTCACAAGATGAGTAAACCGTTTAAATTCAGCATCATGCATGTGCACAGCGTATATGGCCTAACAATAAAACAGGAACGCAGCCTATTAACTGCAAGCTAACTGCATATTCAGCAAATCTGTTTCTTTCATGCAAACCAATTAAAAAACTTCCCTAGACCTCCTCTAGATTGGATATGGCCAGATGTGTGTTGACCATTCACTTCATGCGCATTGGAGAATTTTTACCATCCTCCAGCAGAGACTGCATGAAAATTTGTGGGATTACTCCTGGCTCAAATTTGACGGTCTGATTTTCACTTTTGAAACAACTGAAACACTTTTGGTTTCTCAAGTTGTGAAACATCAAATTTTGCAAAACTAGTAAAATGGGGAAACCTCAGTTAATTCAGTTTTGAATAAGTCGAGTGAATTAGGCACTTTTAAAAACAACAAGGGTTGAACAAAATGCTGTGAACCAAAGCGGTATAAAATGCAACAGGAAAATACAGAAAAACAGAAGACAAACAAGAAGCAAAACAAAAGAAAGGTGAAAACTCAGTCACATTTAAACGCAGCTGCAAATGGCTGAATTAACTGAGTATACTCCTCTCACAAGGGACAACACCTCTCTTTGTCTGTCTGGGTGCTGCAGCTCTCTGCTCTGAACAGAGTAGAGGGGGCAAGACAATGCTCTGCCCAAAGGCACTAAATTCAGCAAAGAACGTTACAACTTCTCAACAATAGTATGAATTTACAGTGTGTCACATCACACACAGTTTCATCCATTTTCTTCAGCTTCAATTCAGGTTTTTATGTGTAGGGTAGGGGGCTGGTGTTTATCCTACCTACCATAAGGTGAGAATGGGCAAGCAGTCTGTCACAAAACCATTCACACTCATGTTCACACCTATGTGCAATTTTAGAATTACCAGTTAAGCTAACCCCACTGACTGCATATCCTTGGACTGTGAGGAAACCGGAGTACTTGGAGACACCCCTGCAGACACGGGGAACAGGGCCTTCTTGCTGCAAGGCAAAAATGCTAACCACTGCGCCACCGAGTTCTCAGTCTAAATTTTCATCTAAAACGCCTCCTACATCCCTTCTGGATTTCCAACTTGGAAAGCTGGAAGAAAGCTAGCAGTAGACGCAACCAGTATTAAAACTTGAATCTGCACTGCCTATGTTGTGCGTTTTTGATCACTGATCAGGCTCTGTTCATGTACGTGTTTGCAGCGGTATTTTTAAGTGTGAAAACAAGTATTGTGCTCTCTTGCTAGCGATGCATGAATCGTTCAACCTCACTAAGAAGCAAAGCAAATCCCATTTTCACTCACTGTCCTGCCTTTACTACTGGAATGTGCTCAGATGACATCTCAGTTCAGAGTACCTGGAAGGCGGCAATTAAGTGTGATGACCTCTGCTGTGAGAGAGATAGATGTCAGGAGATAAGCCTTCCAGCTAGGGTGTGTGTTTAACATTAGCGTACACCACAACTCAACAGAAAATACCCTCTTACATGCTCCTTGATGCAACCAGACTGCAAGGCTGATCCAGCAGATCATTGCATAATTTGCATTTAGCCCCGTCTCCCTGTGCTCTTTTTTTTTTCCTCATTTAAAACTGTAAACAACAAACAGAAACTTCTGTTAAACTATTTTTTACACTTAACAGAAATAAAATCATTTCTAAACAGAACTGAAGGTGAAAATGCAAAGTATGCATGTGCATTAAAACCATGTCATGGTTGAAATGTAGGCTAGCACAATTTGCTAAACTTCTTCAGTGCATGCACACATTGCATGCAAATACATTAGGACTGCTGCTACTTTTAAAGGTTAAAAATAAACCACTGTGTGTATCTTATCATGTGGAAAGTTTCAGTGTAGTGTGCTGTTTATTATGCTGAGGTTTTGAGATACCCACTTCTAAAACGTTTGCCACAACAGAAGCTTTCATTTGAAAAGACACTTGAATCAAAGGCAGATATATAAAGGACGGCCCATCTGAAAACTTTATAACATTAAACAAACTATCTAAACAGATAAGTATCACTAAAGCTAGCACATATTTCATATACTCACTTTGATAGAGACACTCCACCAGCCTTTCCAATCAGCTCTTCGTGGTGCAGCACCGATGGGTCCCACTGCAAATCCAGAAAGTGCAGCAACTTTCTCATTTCCTCCTCTGGGTGGAGGACAAGCTGCTCATACCGGATGGGCTGACACCTAGTGTATCCGACCGCCTGGCACTGGCTGAACATGGTCTCCACCGCACTGCTCCACTTTGTTAGGCAGTCCCTGTAGCTGGTCAGGTCAAAACCGGAGATGGTCACCTATGAAATGAGGCAGAGTGTGAAGGTCACCACAGGAATCCCGACAGGGAAAACCCAGCGAGATGGCATGCTTTTTTTGCATCTCTTGTGGCTGCTCGAACAGCCAGCCTGAGAGGACGCTGTAGCATGAAGGAGAAAACAGACAAACGCACCTTGCGTGATATCATTGAGTGCACAGTTGCCCGTCCATCTCGTAGCATGAGCACAAACTTTGCTTTCGGGAAGATGTGAGCCAAATAAGACAGAGACTTCAGTGCAAACGGGTCCTTGTTGCAAAGGCGAGGCGCAGGCTCCCCGTGACCAACTATCACCTGGAACACACACACACCCCGAATAAAGTCAGTTATCATCATCTCAATATACAGAAATAATAACTGCATCAATATAAGGACTCACAAATGTCAGCAAACCCCTGGAGGCAGATCGCTGAAACTATTGGAATGAATGTCATCACTCAAAAAACTTGAAGTTGGAAAAATTTGAACAACAAACATGTTTGAAATTGACCACAACAAAGAGTGCGGACCCAGGACATTTTATTTGTTTCTATCACCTGGCACCACATATGAAACTCAGCCACGAGGTAATTAATACGTAATGCACTAGCTCTCACATAAATGCTGGCAACAACGTCAGCCACTTCTTTAGATTGCGTCGCAGCTCTACAAATATTCCCAGCAGAAGTGTAAATCGCGCTTAATGGCAACTCACCACTGTATTATTGTACTAAACAATAAGGTGCTGCCACTTAGACAAAATTTCCACATCAGCGCTTTTATAGGGGAAGAAGTTAAAACTGTAAACATTTATTCCAGGAAGTTTCATCTTATTAAACTGCTGCAACAAAGGTCTGAGCTTTTTTACTGGTGTATCGTTAAAATGAAGGTAAAAACCAACACAACTGAATTAACTTCCCACTTTTTTTTTTGATACACCATTTCTGCTCATTGGGAACTTCTTCCTGTCTCCTTCCTGGAGTTTGTATTGTTTATTGTTCATGGGGTCTCTAAGCTCCTCTTTTCTATTTCATCTAACCCTATACCAGCTGTGACAGATGTGTGCTCCTCCCTGAGCCTGATTCTGCTCAGAACTTATATCTGAGTGTTAGAGAGAGAAAGAGAGAGAAAACCTAACTCACAACATAAAGCAGGTTCAGACTGCTGTTGCTGTAAAGTGGTCCTATACAGCTAAGACCGAGCTGAATTAAAGCAAAAAAAGGAACTTTTTACAATATCCTGCAGGTTAATCTGGGCAAGCTAAAGATTTTCAATGCTGAAGAACTAAAAGATGAACTACAGCTTAAAAAATATGGAAATTTGTCCTTCAATATTGGCATTTCTCTGGGGATTTATTGGGCTATACATGTGAATACAAACATGTGACCCTGTCTCTCTCACACACTCTTCACCATTAAAAAACATGAAGATGTGTTTCATTATCGCAAAAGCAGCCTGAGAAACCCACCTCCAACAGGAACGCTCGCACAGCTGAGTCCAACACGTGGTCAGTGACGCCGGCCTCATCCAGTCGTATTCTCTCCTTCACTGAGCGGCTCCAAGTGGCCCTCATGGTCAAGAGGCGGGGAATCACTCGGGTCTCTTCTCCACACCGCACGGCATTGTGGGCGTCCAGCATGACGCGCATCAGTGTCGTGCCGCTCCTAGGGAAGCCCCCAATGAAGATAATGGGTGTGTCTTCTGGGAAGTGATCAGTCAGGGATAAGCTCTGATTGCCTGAGCCCAGAGTGAGCTCCATCCATCGGCGCCGATGGCTTTTCGGAGGGCAGTCTACCCCGCTCATCCCCAGGTAGAGAAGGGAGACGGAGCAGAGGAGCACGCAGCCCAGCAGCAGGTTTGATCTGGTGCTCCTCATTGTTGGGGAGGTGTGTGTTTGGGAGTTAGGAGGACATAAAATGAATTCAGGGGCAGCTGAGGAGACTGGTGGAGGGACTCACTTCAGTTTAACTTAGCCAGTTTGACAGTCAGCTTTTAGGATGAGTGCTGGAAGTGATCCTGAAGAAATCCTGGAGGATGGTGTCTAGGAAGGTTCCTCACTTTTTTGCAGTTCTTTGCACCCGTTATCGGTGAGCAGGATCCAGGTGTGTCGCACTCCACAACCAGCTGTGCGTTTTATCCATGCTTCTTACCTAAGACAAGAGAGGAACATGTCATAAAACTCAGAAAAAGCTGCACAAGAATCAGCTTATAACCAAAGACACTGTGTTTCTCAATGACGGTAAAGCACTTCACTATTAGAGTACTTTCCCAGCCTCATTTTCCAGCTTCTGAGTATTAAAAAGCATGATTATCATGTTACAAATTTCCAATAAATAACTCTCAACATTAGCCCAGAGTGAGTTATCATCTGCTGGCAGCGTGCGAATGGTGGCCGTCGTTTTTGCCAAGAACACTTGCGCACACGTGCGCGCACACACAAACACACACACACACACAGGCTTTCAGAGGAGCTGAAATGCATCCAGTTTTTCTCCTCAAAGCATCTATTTTGCATCACTCCTCCGGGGAGCCACCGACTGCTAAAGCCATATCAAAGTTCACTGCGGCACGCAACGCAGACACACTCTCAGGCAATGTTTCTGAAGCCACTAATTACAGCTCCCTCATGCTTTTATTCTCACTGACAGTTTCTGCCACGCTGAAACGCAAATCAATTTGTTAAAGCTCACATTACTATTGACCAATTCAGACATCCTGCAACTTCCCCATTTATCTTCTGCAATGTGCATACGAGGAGTTTCACAAGTCGGTGTTTAATTCCTCTTACTGGTACTCTAAAACAGCAAAGCATGTATAAAGCACCGAGCCACTACTGACTTAAGTAAATGCTTGAATTAATGCAACTGAAACTGCAGCGTCTTGCTAAAGTGTATCTGAAATATTCCTCCATTTCTCAGGGGCATTTTGGCATCTTGCTTGTTCTGTCTGGGTGTGGAGGGATCCCAAACATCTGGATGGCATGTGGGGGAGCAGTACCCTCTGTGGGTTGGATGAAACTGCCTGAAAAAATGTTCTCTCTGGCAAAACTAAAAGTAAAAACAGCTGTAAATGAGGACATTGGGGTTGGGCTATGATGGTTTGGTGCTGTCTTAAACTATCCTAAGTCTAGTAGCACCCGAACGATTTTTACATGTAATTCTAATTTAATTTGATGCAGAGATTAAGCCACTTGGAGCCTGCAGAGAATTAGGGCAAAGTACTGAGCCTTGATGCTTTTTTTCGCCCCTTTTTCCTCAACAGATTTAAAAGCCTGGATCAGACATGTTACAGAAAAAGAAGCATATTTTCCAATTTAAACACTCCAGTGTTTTAGTCCTCCCATTGCCAGTTAAACAGACATGTATGGATAGTTTTTGTCTTACATGCAGATTCAGTAGAAAGAGAGAAGGGAAGGAAATCCTCTCGAATGAGAAACATTAGTTTCTGATTATTTGATGGCACCTGAAGTGCAGAAAATCTACTGGATATTTTATTTTTAGAGGGAGCAAAACACTAGGAACATTTAATTTGTATATTTTTTAATGCTTAGTAAACCACAAACAAAAGTCAGTTCTCCTTTACTGCACTTCAGTGGAAGTAATAACAAATATCTGAAAACTCAGGCAAACCTTTCTGCATGGGTAAGCACGGGTTTAGAAAGAATGGTTAAATTGGTTTCTGCAAACACAACATATCTGAAAACTGTCCTTTCACAAACAAACCTAAAATAATAAGAGGAATGAACCTTGATCACAGTCCATCTGCAGAATCTGCAGTTCAGGTGGGTTGCAAGAAAGCAACACCTTTGAAACCTTTGAGCAGAAGACAGTCACGAAACCTCCAAACAAATATATAAACTGACTTCCTGCCAAAGATAAAAATCTTGACAGTTATGTTTTAAAGTTTCAGTGAAGAGACTCTCAGTTTGCAGTTCTCACCACTGAATGTCCGCGTTCATTCGTTTTTATGTTTACTTTATTTATACTCTATACCGTAATGACAGGCTTTCCTCAGTGAAGTGAATGCTCACCTCAGGTCTCTATATTTGTTTTATTCCTCATTTATTAACGGTGTTTGAATTTTTCGCCCTGCTCACCTGTTCTTACACACACCATGCTTCTGGTTTACAACAGTGAACACACTCTCACCACACACTTTGTTAGGCACACCTGTTCAACTGCTTGTTAACACGAATATCTAATCATCCAAACACATGGCAGTGACTCAGTTGGATGTTGTTCCCAGACAGGCTGATCTGAGTATTTCAGAAACTGCTGATCTACTGGGCTGTTTTTGCACACAATCATCTCTAGTGTTTACAGTGAAGGGTCCAAAAATAAAAAATAAAAGCGCAAATACCCAGTGAGGGGCAGTTCTCTGTGAGAAAACGCCTTGTGGATGCCAGAGGTCAGATGAGAGAGAATAACCAGTATGCAATAGAGCATCTCTGAAAGAAAAACACGTGAACTGGGAAGCAGATGGGTTACAGCAGCAGAAGACCGTACTGGGTGCCACTCCTGTAGACTAAGAACAGGAAACTGAGGCTAAAGTGCACACAGGCTCACCAAAACTGGACAACAGAACACTAGAAAAATGTTGCTTGCTGTGACGGTAGGGTCAGAATCTGTTGTAAACAATATAAAAGCATGTTCATGAAAGCATCCATGGTGCCTTGTATTGACAATTCAGGCTGATGCTGGTGTAATAATGTCGGGGATATTTTTTTACCAACTATCCATCATTTAAACACCACAGCCTACCTTGAGTATTACTGCTGACCATGCCCATCTCTTTATGACTGCACTGCGCTCTTTGCTTTTGATGGCTATTTCCAACAGAAAGCAACACTTTCTGGTTTCCTGACATGACAATAATTTCACTGTACTCGTATGTGCTCCACAGTCACCAGATCTCAGTGCAGTAGAGCACCTTTGTAAGGGAACAGGAGATCTGCATTATGGATGTGCAGCCAAAAATCATGTCAATAATGACCAAAATCTCTGAGGAATGTTTCATTGAATCTGTGCTATGAAAAATCAAGACAGTTTTAAACCAAACATGGATCCAACCCAATACTAGATGTACCCAATAAAGTGTCCAATGAGTGTCTCTCACAGGAAACATGTGGCTCTAAAACTAATGAGCGGATCTATGGGTACATCCCTTCTGAAACCCAAAATGATTAGCTGACAGAAAAGCAGCTGAAACAACAGTTTTACTGTCATTAAACAAGGAAGAAGTGTACAAAATCTACTAAATCACTGTATATCCGTCCTATATCTGGAAGACATTTATCCTGCCATATAAAATGCCACGTTAACCCCAGCTTTAGTAAGGAAATAGTCCTTACTGTCACACAAAAACATATCCTTTGCTTCACATTTAGTTTGTAAGGATGTGCCCTCCTACTCTGTGCTGCATTGTTTCCTCTCGGTGTCAACAAATGTGAAATGACGGTCTCAAAGGCTTATGCTGCGTTGCAGCTGCTTCATCCTGAATTGAGGCTCTCTCTCGTTATTTATTTATTTTTGCCGAGTTGCACAAAAATATGTTGGCCCAGCTGGCTGCTGGTGGGTGTATTTGAAACAGGTCGCCGCTGTCACTGCAGTGCGCGTGCTTGTATAAATAGGATTACTGCACGGCAGCAGAGCGCAGGCCCAGCAGCCACAAACATCTGGTCTCCCTGCACCCCGAAGCAGGAAGGCAAAAAAGCCGCCAGGTGAGTGAGTCAGTGCCCCGTTGGCGTTCACACACACACACCGGGGACACCTACGGCTCTCCATAAACGACAGCCAGACTGTCACGGCGCGTTTTCACCGCCTGCACCTGGTATGGATGGGCTAATTCGGTTCCATTTAGATAGCTATCCTAGCTGGAAATGTCTTAACCGTGAAAAAGAAAAAAATGGTGTTCACTCACCAGCCGAAATACGAAGAAGAAACACACACATGGACCTTAAGCCAGAGGCAGACAGCTGCTCTGTCTCCCCCCCACCTTCTCAACACACACACATCGGTGTTTACTCTCATCTATGGGCGAAGGTCACCGCCGTGGTGTCTACACCATTTCCTAACTTCGTGAGAAGTCGAGCTGTATCTAACATTCACACAGAGAGCGAGAGAGAGAGAGAGATAGGGGAACAGAGGATACGAGCGCAGGCTGGCAGAGAAAGCTGGGCGCTGATTGGACGAGCACAGCTCTCAATTCTAAAACGCATCTGCTTGGACGATTCTGATTGGCGGACGCGTTAAAGGGCAATTTCGTCGACATAAGAGAAGCCGAGCGAAGCAAAGCAGTTGCACCGGAGGCAAGAATTACTTTACCTTATCGATTTGTATGCTCTCAGTAAAAGCCCACCGGGGAAATTTAATCACAGCGCGCGATTTAGAGGAGGTTAAAGCCGCCTCATTTAATTTACCCATCGTTTCATTAGGAGCAGGTTTTTGGCTACCCTTAACATCGCCTTTATGATAGATTGCGGCCTCTGTGGACGACCATGTGTGACCAAATTACAAGTAAAGCTGCCAACATGCAATAAATAAAATATTCAATATCGACTCAGTCCATGGATAAGTCATGAGAGACATGAATAATAAATGAAATAACTAGTGAGGTGATGAAAAAAAATAAAGGAAAAGAATTATATGCTTTTGCTTTATAGGCTGACACTCTCTGGACACTTCATTAGAAAGCCAGTAAGTAGGCATCAAGTCAAACAAGTTAGGCATGTAGATATAGTCAAGATAACCTGCTAGAGTTCAAAAGGAAAGAACCATTTCACTACAGTAATTATGGTGATTATTGTTGGTGCTGGTCCAATGACCTGCTAGGATTTTCCCACACAAGCATCTTTAGGGTTTACAGAGAATGGTCCGAAAAAGAGGAAATATCCAGCGAGCAGCAGTTCTCTGTGCAAAAATGCCCTGTTAATGTCTGAGGAGAATGGCCTGACTGCTTTGAGGACACATAAGAACAAAGGTATGCAGAAGAGCATCTCTGAAAGCGCAACCAAATCTTGAAGCAGGTGGCCTACAGTAGCAGAAGACCACACTAGGTGCCACTCACTGTCATCTTAGAACAGGAAACTGAGGCTCACCAAAACTAAGCAGCAGGAAATTGGAACTACACTTGGTTTCGTGAACACAACACTGAGATCATTGCACTCAATTGGCCTCCAGACTCACCAGATCTCAATCCAGTAGAGCACCTTTGGGGTCTGGTGGAGCAGAACCTCATCATGGATGTGCATCTGAAAAATCTGCAGCAACTGTGTGATGCTGTCATGTCAATGTGGACATGGCATCTCAGAGGGATGCTGTGAAGAATTAAAATCACATTGCCAAGTACATACTGAGTCTAAAGCACATCCCTGTTTTTGTAAATGCATTGTGACTCATTTTAACACCACATCCTATTTCATATGTAGACTTTTTCCCCTTTTTACTTCTCCCCTATTTAAATCTGAAAAAAAAAATTCCCTCACACAAGCGTAGTCCTCTGATGGAAAACTTTAATTACTAATATGTCAATAATATGTCAATCTTTTCCCCCAATGATGCCAAAGATATGTTGCCTACTTCCACTTTTACTGTGTTCTTACCAGTCTTGACTGCAGAACAAAATTAATATAGTACAGTAAAACTGTCAGATTTGGTAGTTCGTTATCGTAATAATGAAAGTAACAGCGATAACTGTGATTGTCATATAGAAATTAATAAAGTGTTCCTCCTGTTTACATTTACAAGCATGACCGATTTGGCTGGGTTGGGGGGCTTGGCGCACTCAGATGTGCTGTCCAAAAAATCTGTGTTCACTTCACTTAGGCGTCCCGCCTCGGCAAGGTACTTGGCAAGCACAGGAAACTGATGTGATATGTCAACAGGAAGCCCAAAAGCAGAAATATACATGAGTCTAACTAGCACATCCTTCCTCTACTATAACAGAAAGTAAAAAAAAACCCCAAAAAACTGGAGTTGATCCAGGGTCTGTGGTTAAAGAGTTTGTGCTGCAAACCTGTAGTTTATATCCCGTGTGACCTCTGCACAGTTACAGAAACACATCTCTGTGAAACATGTCCTGCAGTACTGACAACTACGGCCCTGCAGCCATACCTGAAAGCAGACATAGTGGCTGCAACTTTTCTGTGTGATCCAAAATTTACAAACAACCACTGCTTATTTCAGCTGTTACATCTCTTTGTAATGCAAAGGGCAAAAAAAAGTGTCAGCATGTTTTAAAAATCATTGCTTCGCAAACTGAATAAGAGTTGAGTGACAACCTCCTGGCTTATATTGTTCTTCGTTATTACACAGCCAATCTAATCATACTGTTTGAGCTTACATTTATGCTGCACCAGCTTAAGTTTAATCGCACAACTGTCTAACATTGCATCTTTGGAAATCAGAGTCCAATAATTCCAATTGTGACACACTACCCTGTTTGATTTAATGCAGCTATGTAGTATGAATCCACATAGAGAAACAATCAGTATATTTTCTTCTGCTTATGTAACAGGTCAACTTGATGTGAATTATCAAGCTGTCGGGCAGCATGTGTCCGATCATGCACAGTTCAATTAGTCGTGCAAATAATCAGTCCATCCAGTTCTGCAGTTATCTCCAGTTCTGGCCCGTCATGGTGTCATGACTGTTCGCCGCCGTCATCCATCTCTGTGTCTGCTGGAGCTGCGTTTTCTTGCTCTGGGTCTCCCGGTAGGACATCTGTGACTGTCTGGATAAGCTCCTCAATCTGCTCCTCTGATAGTCGCTCTTCACTCTCTTCTACCAGCTGAACACAGAAAGAAACTTCAGACAGTGCAACACTAAAGCCTCCTGATGTGATTTTATCTTCTGTTTTCAGTTCATTTCTGCTTTATGTCTTTGTTCTGAAGCTTTTGATCATATCACATGATTTCCATCAGTAGATACAGTTTGCCAGCTTTCATGGAAGTGTCGATGCTTGAATGTCCAACAGGGGCAACTAGTCCCTGAAGTGCTCAGATAAAACTGGGAAGAGATCTGTAAAAGATCTACATATTACTGAAAACTGTTGAACTCTACAAGCTGATGAAAACCATGTGATATGAGATGAAAAGCACCAGACTCAACAGCATCACTTTATCAGTGCATTCTTCAGCACATTTAGCGTCGGCAAAGAACAACTCAAACTACATTTTTACACAGTCTGAATGAGCCCAGACTGCTGCAGGGACACTCCAATCTACTAACTTTAAGGTGCAAGGTGGATATTTTTTGGTGGTGTTATTTTCATCTGTGATTTACAGCTCCACTGACAGATTTTGAGTTGAAATGACCCACAAATCTGCATGTTTGACATCATTTTTGTTTTTTCTTCAATAATGGAGCCTTAAAAGTGGCCATTAGCAGAGGTTAGGTTAGTAGTCCTATGTAAAAACAACACAAAACAAAACAAAAACAGTGTTTCTGTCCCGTCTGTGGAAGCCAGGCTCATCTGTTCCTACTTAAGTGAGCCATCACACAGTTCATTTGTATTATTCAAACAATCTGAAGGTGCATTTGCTTTGCTTGTTGTTGCCTTCACAAATGTAGGTGTCCATGCCGCGTGCCTGCCCGGCAAGATTAAGACAATATTCCATCAGCCTTTTACAGCTCGGGCGTATAAAGCAGAATACCAGCACACCTATTCTTTAGGTCACTCTGAGAGTACAGACTCATTTCTAATTAAATGAGAACAATGTAATAAATAAGAAATAAAAACACTGTAGATATGAAGATGCAATTTAATTTAAAAACACTTACAAGCTGGATTTCCACTGCAGTCAGAGGCCGGTGGTTCAGTAGCTGTAGTTTTTCTGCCCTGTTTGGGGGGAAAAACAGTTCTCATCTAAAAAGAGCTGTGCATCTTATGCTGTCTGTAAAGTTCTATTGAAAGCATCAAGGCTGGAAGTTACTGTGATGGCCTGATCTTACTGACTTTGTGAGTTTGTGCGGCACCATGGTGGTGAGAAACTCCTTGACAATCTCAGGGCTCTGTCTGCTGCAGGGCGTCTTCGACAGGTACTTCAGCGTCTGGTGGAAGTACAAACCAAACTGTGGCTGTGCTTTTGAAAACAGGTAAACATGAAAGGCACGAGGAACGCAGACGACGTTTTCTGACCTCATACATGATGGTGTTGAGGTTCTGCTGCCCGGCGCTGTGTTTGTGCTTCCCGCTGTCCTTTCTCTGCTCCTTCAGGTCTGTGAGGAGTTTGAACACCTGAGGAACACACAGGTAAACAAAAGTGTCATCGGCCTGATGAGTTATTCTTTGAACTGACCACAGAAAATAAAGAAGAAAGTGAGAAAATATACCTCATAGTTGCTGAGCATTGCAGCGTTAGCATTTTTCCTGAGAATAAAAAAAAAAGCACATGTAAGCATTTGTTTTTGAGGGTTATCTCAGTGGAGGCTGTGGTGTTTAAAAGATGTTTATACAAGGTAGAACAGATCCAGGCTTTCGTGTTTTTTATGCCAAATTCTGGCCCTACCATCTAAACATTACAGCAGAAATTGAGACTCATCAGGCCAAGCAACATTACTCCAGTCTTCAGGTGTCTAATTTTGGTTATCCTATATGTACAGTAGCATTAGTTTTCTGTTCTTAGTTGACAGGAGTGGCGCCCAGTGTGGTCTTCTGCTGCTGCTGTGGCTACAGAGTATTTGTGTAGCACATTTATAAACAATATAAAATATGGGCAATGTGCTACCATAGCAATGGGATTGCAACTATTAATATACTAAGATTATTTGTTCAAACGAGTCAGTTTAGTGCTA